>NC_091985.1:113145481-113453748 GCF_044704955.1 Pristiophorus japonicus | reverse complement strand
ATCCTATGATGGAGCGGTGCATGAACTCCCACTATGGATTATACGAGGAGGTGGCCCCACACTGATGGCCGCCAAGACGGAGGCCATCAAAAACGCGCCGAGACCACAGAACGTGATGGAGCTGTGGTCGTTCCTGGGACTCCTCAATTATTTTGGTAATTTCCTACCCGGGTTAAGCACCTTGCTAGAACCCCGACACATGTTGCTACACAAGGGAGATGACTGGGTATGGGGGAAATCACAAGAGACTGCTTTTGAGAAAGCCAGAAATCTGTTCTGTTCCAACAAACTGCTTGTTCTGTATGACCCATGTAAAAGTTTAGTGCTAGCTTGCGATGCGTCTTCTTACGGGGTCGGGTGTGTACAACAAGCAAACGAACCGGGAACATTGCAACCGGTCGCTTATGCATCCAGGAGTTTGTCCAAGGCCAAAGGGGCCTACAGCATGATTGAAAAAGAAGCTCTGGCATGCGTTTACGGGGTGAAAAAAATGCACCAGTATGTGTTTGGGCTCAAGTTCGAGTTAGAAACTGACCATAAGCTGCTCATATCGCTATTCTCAGAGAGCAAAGGTATCAATACCAATGCCTCTGCTCGCATCCAAAGATGGGCGCTCACGCTGTCTGCATATATAATATGAAATTCACCACAGGCCAGGCACAGAGAACTGCGCTGATGCTCTCAGTCGGCCACCATTGCCCACCACCGGGGTGGAAATGGCACAGCATACAGACTTGCTTTGGTGATGGTGCATTTGAAAACGAAAACTCACCCGTTACGGCGTGCCAGATCAGGACCTGGACCAGCCAGGACCCTTTACTGTCCCTTGTAAAAAACTGTGTCCTCCATGGGAGCTGGTCCAGCGTCCCAGCGGAGATGCATGAAGAGATCAAGCCGTTCCAGCGGCGCAAAGACGAAATGTTCATACAGGCGGACTGTCTTTTGTGGGGTAATCGTGTGGTTTTGCCGAAGAAAGGCAGGGAAACGTTCATACGCGACCTACACAGTACCCACCCAGGCACAGTAATGATGAAAGCTATAGCCATGTGTGGTGGCCCGGCATCGACTCAGATTTTGAGTCTTGCGTGTGCCATTGCAACACTTGCTCTCAACTGAGCAATGCACCCAGGGAGGCACCGCTAAGTTTGTGGTCATGGCCCTCCAAACCGTGGTCTCGGATCCACGTTGACTTCGCTGGTCCGATTCTAGGCAAAATGTTTTTGGTTGTTGTGGATGCTTATTCAAAATGGAATGAGTGTATAATAATGTCTGTAAGCACGTCCATTGCCACCATCGAAAGCCTACGAGCCATGTTTGCCACGCACGGCCTGCCTGATGTCCTTGTCAGCGACAATGGGCCGTGCTTCACCAGCACTGAATTCAAGGAATTCATGACCCGCAATGGGATCAAGCATGTCACATCTGCCCCGTTCAAGCCCGCATCTAATGGCCAGGCAAAACAGGCAGTCTCAACCATCAAGCAAAGCTTGAAACGCGTGTCGGAAGGCTCCCTGCAGACCCCACTCACTCACCGGAGTTAACCCTGCCGAGCTGCTCATGAAAAGGGCACTAAAAACAAGGCTCTCTCCAGTCCATCCTGATCTCCATGATCATGTCGAGGGCAGGTGGCATCAACAAAGCATGTACCATGTTCGCGCAAATTTGTCACGCGACATTGAAGTCAATGACTCTGTATTTGTACTCAACTATGGACATGGTCTCAAATGGCTTGCTGGCACTGTCATAGCCAAAAAGGGGAGTAGGGTGTTTGAGGTCAAACTTACAAATGAACCAACTTGCAGAAAGCATTTGGACCAAACCAAACTGTGATTCACAGACAGCCACGAGCAACCTGAAGAGGACACCGCCAACTTCGACCCTCCAATACACACACAAGTGGCAACCGACATCACGGTTGACCACGAAGCTGAACTCATCATCCCCAGCAGCCCAGCAAGGCCAGCTGCCGCAGCAACCAGCTCATCTGCACCTGTGTTTGTACCAAAATGATCGACTAGGGAGCGGAAAGCCCCAGATCGTCTTACCATGTAAATAAGTGTAGTATTGACTTTGGCCGGGGGTGGGGGGGTGGGGGGGAGCGATGTTATGTATGGAACACCTTGGAACTAGAATTCTCCCACCACCAGAGGGTGCATCTGTTGGAGTCCCAAGGGATCCCAGCATCCCTTGGGAGCACTGTATAAGCAGGCCTTCCATGCTGTGCGGGCACTCTGGAGTCAGAATAAAGAGACTAAGGTCACACTTACACAAGTCTACAGTACTCAGTCATGTTGCTTCATTTGAGACAGAACATAGACCACAAAAAGCAAGTGACCCAGTACTGAGCCTCATGGAACCCCACTGGAAACAGCCTTCCAGTCACAAAAAACACCTATCAACCCATTACCCGTTGCTTCCTGCCTCTGAGCCAATTTTGAATCCAACTTGCCACTTTGCCCTGGATCCCATGGGCTTTTACTTTTGTGATCAGTCTGCCATGTGGAACCTTATCAAAAGCCTTGCGAAAATCCATATACACTACATCGAACACAGTACCCTCGTCGACCCTCCTTGTTACCTCCTCAAAAAATTCAATCAAGTTAGTCAGACACGATCTGCCCTTAACAAATCCATGCTGACTGTCCTTGATTAATCTGTGTCTTACTAAATGAAGATTTAAACTGTTCCTCAGAATTTTTTCCAATAACATTCCCACCACTGAGGTTAGGCTGACTGGCCTGTAATTACTCAGTCTATCCCTTTCTCCCTTTTTAAATAAAGGTACAACGTTAGCAGTCCTCCAGCACCACAGCTGTAGACAGAGAGGATTGGAAAATGCTTCTTTTGCTTCTCTTAACAGCCTGGGATGAAATTCATCTGGGCCTGAGGATCTATCCACTTTCAAAGCTGCTAAGCCCCTTAATACTTCCTCTCTCACTATGTTTATTTCATCTACTATTTCACACTCCTCCTCCCTGATTGCAATGCCTGCATTACCCCTCTCTTTTGTGAAAACAGACGCAAAGTATTCATTAAGAACCATACCCATTACATACTGCTCAAGGAACCCATCCCTTATGCACTCTATGAACTCTTCCTCAACGCTACCCTGACCAATTTGATTTGTCCAATCAATATGGAGGTTAAAATCACCCATGATTATTGTTGTTCCCTTTTTACAAGTCCCCACTATTTCCTGGTTTATACTCCAACCAACAGAGTTGTTACAGAACCAACCAGGGGGCAGGCTATCTTGGATGTGGTCAGGTGTAATGAGGCAGGATTAATAAACAATCTCCTAGTAAAGGATCTCCTTGGAATGAGTGATCATAGCATGGTTGAATTTCAAATTCAGATGGAGGGTGAGAAAGTTGGATCTCAAACCAGCGGACTATGAAGATATGAGGGCAGAGTTGGCTAAAGTGGACTGGGAAAATAGATTAAAATGTAGGATGGTTGATGAACAGTGGTGTACATTTAAGAAGTTATTTCACAACTCTCAAGAAAAATATATTCCAGTGAGGAGAAAAGGGTGTAAAAGAAAAGGTAGCCATCCGTGGCTAACTAAAGAAATAAAGGACGTTATCCAATTAAAAACAAGGACATACAAAGTGGCCAAAACTAATGGGAGGACAGAAGATTGGAAAGCTTTGAAAAGCCAGCAAAGAATGACTAAAAAAATGATTAAGAAAGGGAAGATAGACTATGAAAGTAAACTAGCACGAAATATAAAAACAAATAGCAAGAGTTTCTATCGGTACATAAAAAGGAAAAGAGTGGCTAAATAAATGTCGGTCCCTTAGAGGGCGAGACCGGGGAATTAGTAATGGGGAACATGGAGATAGCAGAAACTCTGAACAAATATTTTGTATCAGTATTTACGGAGATGACACAAACAATATCCCAACAGTTGATAGTCAAGGGGCTATCGTGGGGTGGGGGGCGAGGAACACAATCACAATCACGAAGGAGGTGGTACTCAGTAAGATAATGGGACTAAAGGCGGATAAATCCACTGGACCTGATGGCTTGCATCCTAGGGGTCTTAAGAGAAGTTGTGGCAGAGATAATGGATGCATTGTTTGTAATTTACCAACATTCCCTGGATTCTGCGGAGGTCCCAGCAGATTGGAAAACTGCAAATGTAACAACCCTATTTAAAAAAGGAGGCAGACAAAAAGCAGGAAACTATAGACCAGTTAGCCTAACATCTGTGGTTGGGAAAATGCTGGAGTCCATTATTAAAGAAGCAGGACATTTGGAACAGCATAATTCGGTCAGGCAGAGTCAGCATGGATTTATGAAGGGGAAGTCATGTTTGAAAAATTTGCTGGAATTCTTTGAAGATATAACAAACAGAGTGGATAAAGGGGAACCAGTGGATGTGGTGTATTTGGACTTCCAAAAGGTATTTGACAAGGTGCCACATAAAAGGTTACTGCACAAGATAAAAGTTCACGGGGTTGTGAGTAATAATTAGCATGGATAGAGGATTGGCTAACTAACAGAAAACAGAGAGTCGGGATAAATGGTTCATTCTCGGGTTGGCAATCAGTAACTAGTAGGGTATCGCAGGGCTCAGTGCTGGGACCCCAACTATTTACAATCTATATTAACGACTTGGAAGAAGGGACCGAGTGTAACGAAGCCAAGTTTGCTGACGATACAAAGATGAGAGGAAAAGCAATGTGTGAGGAGGACACAGAAACTCTGCAAAAGGACATAGACAGGCTCAGTGAGTAGGCAAAAATTTGGCAGATGGAGTATAATCTTGGAAAGTATGAGGTTATGCACTTTGGCAGAAAAAAAATCAAAGAGCAAGTTATTATTTAAACAGAGAAAAATTGCAAAGTGCTGCAGTACAGCGGGACCTGGGGGTACTTGTGCATGAAAGTCTTGCTACAGTTATACAGGGTATTGGTGAGGCCACACCTGGAATACTGCGTACAGTTTTGGTTTTCATATTTACGAAAGGATATACTTGCATTGGAGGCAGTTCAGAGAAGATTCACTAGGTTGATTCTGGAGATGAGGGGGTTGACTTATGAGGAAAGCAGGTTGGGCCTCTACTCATTGGAATTCAGAAGAATCAGGGATGATCTGATCGAAACGTGTAGGATTATGAGGGGGCTCGACAGGGTGGATGCAGAGAGGATCTTTCCACTGATAGGGGAGACTAGAACTAGAGGACATAATCTTAGAATAAAGGGCTGCCCATTTAAAACTGAGATGAGGAGAAATTTCTTCTCTCAGAGGGTTGTAAATCTGTGGAATTCACTGCCTCAGAGAACTGTGGAAGCCGGGACATTGAATAAATTTAAGACAGAGACAGAGATAGACAGCTTCTTAACCGATAAGGGGTTATGGGGAGCGGGCAGGGAAGTGGTCCTGAGTCCATGATTGGATCAGCCATGGTCGTATTAAATGGCGGCGCAGGCTCGAGGAGCCCTATGGCCTACTCATGCTCCTATTTCTTATGTTCTTATCAGAAATGTTATTCCTGGTCTATCGTTCTCCTTTTCCATAACTAACCTAAATCTAACTGAATGATGATTACTAGCACCAAAACGCTCTCCCACTGAAAACCCTTCCTTCTGCCCAGCTTCATTCCCTAAAACTAAGTCCAGAACCACCCCCTCCCTTGTTTGGGCTTGTTACATAGTGGCTAAAAAAGTTCGGATTTCGTCCCCTACGGGGCACAACGGACAAGATGTTTGCAGCGCGACAGCTGCACGAAAGATGAAGGGAACAGCGGCAGCCCTTATACATGGCCTTCTTCGATCTTACAAAGGCCTTTGGCACTGTCAACCGCGAGGGTCTATGGAGCGTCCTCCTCCACTTCGGATGTCCCCAAAAGTACATCACCATCCTCTGCCTGCTCCGTGACGACATGCAGGCCGTAATCCTTACCAACGGATCCATCACAGACCCAATCCACACCCGGACCGGGGTCAAGCAGGGCTGCGTCATTGCCCCAACCCTCTTTTCATTCTTCCTCGCTGCCGTGCTCCACCTCACAGTCGACAAGCTCCCGGCTGGAGTGGAACTAAACTATAGAACATGTTCAATCTTCGCCGTCTCCAGGCCAGTTCCAAGATCACCCCAACCTCTGTCGTCGAGCTACAGTATGCAGACGACGCCTGCGTCTGCGCACACACAGAGGCTGAACTCCAGGACGTAGTTGACGTATTTACTGAGGTGTACGAAAAGCATGGGCCTTACGCTAAACATCAGTAAGACAAAGGACCTCCACCAGCCTGTCCTCGCCGCACAACACTGCCCCCCCAGTCATGAAGATCCACGGCGCGATCCTGGACAACGTGGACCACGTCCCTTATCTCGGGAGCCTCCTATCAACAAGAGCAGGCATTGACGACAAGATCCAACACCGCCTCCAGTGCGCCAATGCAGCCTTTGGCTGTCTGAGGAAAACTGTCACCAAGCTCATGGTCTATAGGCCTGTAGTAGTACCTGCCCTCCTGTATGGCTCAGAAACATGGACCATGTACAGTAGACACCTCAAGTCGCTGGAGAAATACCACCAACGATGTCTTCGCAAGATCCTACAAATCCCCTGGGAGAACAGATGCACCAACGTTAGCGTCCTCGACCAGGCCAACATCCCCAGCACTGAAGCACTGACCACACTTGATCAGCTCCGCTAGGCAAGCTACAATGTTCGCATGCCAGACACGAGACTCCCAAAGCAAGTGCTCTACTCGGAACTCCTTCACGGCAAACGAGCCAAAGTTGGGCAGCGGAAACGTTATAAGAACATCCTGAAAGCCTCCCTGATAAAGTGCAACATCCCCACTGACACCTGGGAGTCCCTGGCCAAAGACCGCCCTAAGTAGAGGAAGTGCATCCGGGAGGGCGTTGAGCTCCTCAAGTCTCGTCGCCAAGAGCATGCAGAAATCAAGCGCAGGCAGCGGAAAGAGCGTGCGGCAAACCAGTCCCATCCACCCCTTCCCTCAACGCCTATCTGTCCCACCTGTGACAGAAACTGTATTGGACTGTACAGCCACCTAAGAACTCATGTTAAGAGTGGAAGCAAGTCTTCCTCGATTCCAAGGAACTGCCTATGATGATGAAAAAAGTTCTCCCGAATGCATTTTAGGAATTCCGCACCCTCTATACCTTTCACACTAATTTTATCCCAGTTAATATTAGGGGAGTTGAAATCCCCTACGATTACTGCCCTATCTCCCTCTGACTGTTTGGAGAACTGTTCTTCAATTCATTGCATATGGCCTTATTTGACGATCCTTTCAGCATATCATCCCCCCCTCACCGCTGTAATTGTTTCCTTAATCAATACTGCGACCCTGCCGTCCCCCGCCCCTCATTTATTACCCCCTGTCCCTCCCCTCTCTATCCCATCTAAAACCTGTGTAACCAGGAACGTTGAGCTGCTATACCTGTCCTTCTTTCAGCCATGTCTCAGTAATAGCTATAATGTCATACTCCCAAGTGTCTATCTGTGCTCTCAGCTCATCTGCCTTATTCACTATACTCCTTGCATTAAAGTATATACCATTTAGCACTGCCAAACTCCCTTGTTGTCTATTTTCTAGCCCTTGTTTCCTCTGTCTTCAAAATTAACATTCTGCTTTCCGATTTCAGCTTTGCTTCTCTTCCCATTCCGTGGCCTCAAATTTGGCCCAGCCCGTTTTTCGGCGCACTTACCGGAGTTGTGCCGCTTTACTCCGTTCCAAGGTGCGCCGAAAAATGTTGTTGCCACTTTGGCCGCTGTCCGGCCTCTTCCCTGTAGTCGCGCAGCGTGGCCAGTCGAGTCAGGGCTGGAGCCAGCGTTCTGCGCAGAAAACTGTGCCGGGAGATCTGCACATGCGCAGTGGAGTCCGCTGGTGATGTCCGTGCATGCGCAGTAGCTCCTCGCTCCCAGCCTCTCCGTTTTCTTGCTGCAGCCTTTCCGTTAATTTTCTTGCTGCAGCCGCTCTGTGGGCCTCGATGCCGGCCAGTTGAATCGTACCACGCCCCCCCCAGCCGTCTGCTTGCTGCAGCCTCTCTGTTAATTTGCTTGCTGCAGCCGCTCTGTAGGCCCCGATGCCGGCCAGTTGAATCGCTCCTCGCCCTAGCCCAGGCCGAGGGGCCTCCCAGTACGATTTCTAAGCGATCGATTGCACCGGGAGGCCACTCGGCCAGGGCGAGGGGCAGGCCGGAGAACTGATAGTGCTCTTGCCTGCCAATGATTTCTATCAGTTCTCCGGCCCGCCCCCAGCCCAGGCCGAGCGGCCTCCCGCACCGGCCGGCCCGCTGCCTTCCCGGGCAGAGATTGAAGGTGAAGGTAGGACTTATTTCAATTTTTTATTTCTTATTGAATTCTTAGAACTTTTTGTTTGCAAGGTTTGGTGGTTTGTATGGTTTGATGGTTTAGGTGCAGGTCCTCTCTGCTTCCCTTCCCGCCCCTATCCCAGGCCGAATGGCTTCCGATGTACCAGAAGAACATAAGAACATAACATAAGAACATAAGAATTAGGAACAGGAGTAGGCCATCTAGCCCCTCGAGCCTGCTCCGCCATTCAAAAGGATCATGGCTGATCTGGCCGTGGACTCAGCTCCACTTACCCGTCCGCACCCCATAACCCTTAATTCCCTTATTGGTGAAAAATCTATCCATCTGTGATTTGAATACATTCAATGAGCTAGCCTCAATTGCTTCCTTGGGCAGAGAATTCCACAGATTCACAACCCTCTGGCAGAAGAAATTCCTTCTCAACTCGGTTTTCAATTGGCTCCCCCGTATTTTGAGGCTGTGCCCCCTAGTTCTAGTCTCCCCGACCAGTGGAAACAACCTCTCTGCCTCTATCTTATCTATCCCTTTCACTTTTTTTAATGTTTCTATAAGATCACCCCTCATCCTTCTGAACTCCAACGAATAAAGACCCAGTCTACTCAATCTATCATCATAAGGTAACTCCCTCATCTCCGGAATCAGCCGAGTGAATCGTCTCTGTACCCCCTCCAAGGCTAGTATATCCTTCCTTAAGTAAAGTGACCAAAACTGCATGCAGTACTCCAGGTGCGGCCTCACCAATACCCTATACAATTGCAGCAGGACCTCCCTGCTTTTGTACTCCATCCCTCTCGCAATGAAGGCCAACATTCCATTCGCCTTCCTGATTACCTGCTGCACCTGCAAACTAACTTTTGGGATTCATGCACAAGGACCCCCAGGTCCCTCTGCACCGCAGCATGTTGTAATTTCTCCCCATTCAAATAATATTCCATTTTCCTGTTTTTTTTCCCCCAAGGTGGATGACCTCACATTTTCCGACATTGTATTCCATCTGCCAAACCTTAGCCCATTCGCTTAACCTATCTAAATCTCTTTGCAGCTCTCTGTGTCCTCTACACAACCCGCTTTCCCACTAATCTTTGTGTCATCTGCATATTTTGTTACACTACACTCTGTCCCCTCTTCCAGGTCATCTATGTATATTGTAAACAGTTGTGGTCCCAGCACCGATCCCTGTGGCACAGCACTAACCACCGATTTCCAACCCGAAAAGGACCCATTTATCCCGACTCTCTGCTTTCTGTTAGCCAGACAATTCTCGATCCATGCTAATACATTTCCTCTGACTCCGCGTACCTTTATCTTCTGCAGTAACCTTTTGTGTGACACCTTATCGAATGCCTTTTGGAAATCTAAATACACCACATCCATCGGTACACCTCTATCCACCATGCTCCTTATATCCTCAAAGAATTCCAGTAAATTAGTTAAACATGATTTCCCCTTCATGAATCCATGCTGCGTCTGCTTGATTGCACTATTCCTATCTAGATGTCCCGCTATTTTTTCCTTAATGATAGCTTCAAGCATTTTCCCCACTACAGATGTTAAACTAACCAGCCTACAGTTACCTGCCTTTTGTCTGCCCCCTTTTTTAAACAGAGACATTACATTAGCTGCTTTCCAATCTGCTGGTACCTCCCCAGAGTCCAGAGAATTTTGGTAGATTATAACGAATGCATCTGCTGTAACTTCCGCCATCTCTTTTAATACCCTGGGATGCAGTTCATCAGGACATGGGGACTTGTCTACCTTGAGTCCCATTAGCCTGTCCAGCACTACCTCCCTAGTGATAGTGATTGTCTCAAGGTCCTCCTTTCCCGTCACCAGCAATTTTTGGCATGGTTTTTGTGTCTTCCACTGTGAAGACCGAAGCAAAATAATTGTTTAAGGTCTCAGTCATTTCCACATTTCCCATTATTAAATCCCCCTTCTCATCTTCTAAGGGACCAACATTTACTTTAGTCACTCTCTTCCATTTCATATATCGGGAAAAGCTTTTAATATCTGTTTTTATGTTTTGCGCAAGTTTACTTTCGTAATCTATCTTTCCTTTCTTTATTGCTTTCTTAGTCATTCTTTGCTGTCGTTTAAAATTTTCCCAATCTTCTAGTTTCCCACTAACCTTGGCCTCCTTATACGCATTGGTTTTTAATTTTATTTCCTTGGTTATTCACGGCTGGTTATCCCTTCTCTTACCGCCCTTCTTTTTCACTGGAATATATTTTTGTTGAGCACTATGAAAGAGCTCCTTAAAAGTCCTCCACTGTTCCTCAATTGTGCCACCGTTTAGTCTGTGTTCCCAGTCTACTTTAGCTAACTCTGCCCTCATCCCACTGTAGTCCCCTTTGTTGAAGCATAGTACGCTCGTTTGAGACACTACTTCCTCAGCCTCAATCTGTATTACAAATTCAACCATACTGTGATCACTCATTCCGAGAGGATCTTTTACTAGGAGATTGTTTATTATTCCTGTCTCATTACACAGGACCAGATCTAAGATAGCTTGCTCCCTTGTAGGTTCTGTAACATACTGTTCTAAGAAACAATCCCGTATGCATTCTATGAATTCCTCTTCCAGGCTACCCCGTGCGATTTGATTTGACCAATCGATATGTAGGTTAAAATCCCCCATGATTACTGCCGTTCCTTTTTCACATGCCTCTATTATTCCCTCGATTATTGTTCGCCCCACCGTGAAGTTATTATTTGGGGGGGCCTATAAACTACGCCCACCAGTGACTTTTTCCCCTTACTATCTCTAATCTCCACCCACAATGATTCAACATTTTGTTCATTAGAGCCAATATCATCTCTCACAACTGCCCTGATATCATCCTTTATTAACAGAGCTACCCCACCTCCTTTCCCTTCTTGTCTATCCTTCCGAATTGTCAGATACCCCTGTATGTTTAATTCCCAGACCTGCGCCGATTTCTTTAACTCTCCCCAAGGATTTTCTGAAGTGGCCACATACGCTGGAGTAACTATTAGCTGGCCAAAGTTGCCTAAATGGGCAGAACTGGCGTAGGTGGCTGGTAGCGCCCTCTTTTGGAAAAAAAACGAACCTAAAAGAATCGTAACTAACTGAGTTACACTGGTGCAAATTGATTGGGGAAATGGGGATTTTGAAATTACGCCAGAAAAACCAAGTTACTCCCAAAAAAAAAACAGAGCAACTCCTGGCCAAAACTGAGCCCCGTGTGTACAGTTATGAAGCCAGATCACCTCACCAGTCGGTTGTTGCATTGTCACTCAAGCAGCTGCTGGAAAACGTTTTGGTTGCATCGCAGCCTCTGACAGTGACGTACGTGTGGATAGGCACAACCCTCTCCATCTGATTGCTGGAATACTGTCACTTTACATATCTATGAAGCAGTTTCACTGAAAAAGGGAAAAAGGCAACTTCTGTAAACTAATCTGTTCCAATTAGAAAATAACAGTGAAAGAGTCAACAGTTATATGTCTTTGGGCACAGTCAGTCTGACTCAATAAAGGGAGGGCAAACGGGAGCTGAGAACAGTTTGGGCCGCCGCGGCATCGCTTCTCGGCCTTTTGGCTAAGATCAAGTGTAGTATCTGTTCTTATCAGTTTAATATCTGATACGTCCCCTATCTGGGGACCATATATTAAATTGATTTTTGGAACAGGGAGATGGAATAGGGGCTTGCTCCGTCCACTCCACGCATCGACCCGGTATTGCAGTGTCTCTGGGAACGGTGCACCTCCCTTTTGGGAGAATTTCAAAATTAAAAGCAGATTCATTCAAAACATCTCCTTTTTTCTTTCTTTTTATGCAGTCGCCGCAAAGGCACGGTGGGGAAGGGCCACAGTTTAAAGCCCTTCTGCCACGCAAAACCCGGGGGCAGGAATCAGTACATAATTTACTTTTTGTGTACATAGAGCACCAAATCTGTAAACACCAATGTCGTGCCATGTACAATGCAAGGTCTGTTGCGAAATGCATGTTTGAAAAGAAAAATGTAAATATACCTTCACCCATTCCGTGTACTGTATCGTAACACATGAAACGTCATTTGTGTCAATGTACCACAATGTATCCTGTTTATTGTACCGAATTGCACTTCAACTGGAAAACAAGGAATGTAATGAACAGAACTGCCGTCAGCACCCAAATATAGTGTATGGGATTGCTGACCGCAGCTAAATGTACTGAAGTGCCTAATGTACTGTACAGATTTTTTTATGAATAAAGTATATTTTGAAAAAAAAATCTGTTCTTATCAGTTTAATATCTGATACGTCCCCTATCTGGGGACCATATATTAAATTGATTTTTGGAACAGGGAGATGGAATAGGGGCTTGCTCCGTCCACTCCACGCATCGACCCGGTATTGCAGTGTCTCTGGGAACGGTGCACCTCCCTTTTGGGAGAATTTCAAAATTAAAAGCAGATTCATTCAAAACATCTCCTTTTTTCTTTCTTTTTATGCCACACTCATTTTACTTGCCATTATTGCTTGCTTGCACAGCTCCTCCACTTTATCATTTCTACATCACACACAATTCAACAAAAAAAACAAACACCATTTCCACACACAACTCACTCACCCGACTACACCCAAACACAGCCTGCTGCACATTCGCTCTCAAATTTCAAAGATTTTGCACACATCTCACGCTTGTATCTTGTCACACAGCACACGGCGTGTATACTGTCACACGACACATGACATTTATATTGTCACATATCACACACCGTGCACATTTTCACACATCACACGGCGCGCTCATTGTCACACATCACATGCATGTACATTATCACATTTCACACGTCGCGCACATTGTCACACACCATACGCGTGTATATTGTCACACCTCACATGATGTGTATATTGTCACACATCACGTGTGTATATTGTAACATCACACACATTGGCTCACAGACAACATGTATTTGTCACACATCACACATGTATATCATCACACGGCGTGTATATTGTAACACAGCACACGTGTATACTGTAACACATCACACGTGTGTATATTGTAACACATCATACGGCGTGTATATTGTAACACAGCACGTGTGTATATTGTAACACATCACACACGTGTATATTGTAATACAGCACACGTGTGTATATTGTAACACAGCACATAGCGCAAACATTGTCACACATCACACGGCACGCACATTTTCACATATCATACGGTGCGCCCATTGTCACACATCATACGCATGTATATTGTCGCACGTCACGCGTGTATATTGTAACACATCACACGCATGTATATTGTAACACGTCACAAGCATGTATACTGTCACACATGTATATTGTCACACAGCACACGTGTATATTGTAACATCACACGCCGTGTACATTGTAACACAGCACACGTGTATAATATAACATATCACACAGCGTGTATATTGTAACACATCACACGTGAGTGTATATTGTCACACATCACACGTGTATATCGTAACAAATCACACGACGTGTATACTGTAACACAGCACACATGTATAGACTGTAACACATCACACGGCATGTGTATATTGTAACACATCACACGACCTGTGTACATTGTAACACATCACATGCGTAGGTATAGTGTAACACATCACATGTATGTATATTGTAACACATCACACGCGTGTAAATTGTAACACATCACACGTGAATATCGTAACACATAACACGCCGTGCATATTGTAACACAGCACGTGTGTGTATACTGTAACACATCACACAGCATGTATATTATAACAAAACACGTGTATATTGTAACACATCACACATGTATATTGTAACACAGCACACGTGTGTATACTGTAACACATCACACGGTGTGTATATTGTAACACAGCACATGTGTATATTGTAACACCACACGTGTGTGTATATTGCAACACATCACAGACATGTATATTGTAGCACACCACACATCTGTGTATTTTGTAACACATCACACGTGTATATTGTAACACATCACACGCGTGTACATTCCCACACACCGCGCACATTATCAGACATCACACCGCACACATTGTCACACGTCACACGGTGCGCACATTGTCACACATCAGACCGTGCGTACGGTCACACATCACATAGTGCGCACAATGTCACCCATCACTCAATGCGCACACTGTCACACATCACATCGTGCACATTGTTACACATCACACACCGCGCATGTTGTCGCACATCACATCGTGCACATTGTCACACATCGCACGATGCAGCGCATTTGGAAAGTATTGACATAATAGGTACAAGTCAGAATGGATTTGTGAAAGGGAAAGCATGCTTTACAAATCTTCTGGAATTTTTTGAGGATGTTTCCAGTAGAGTGGACAAGGGAGAACCAGTTGATGTGGTGTATTTGGACTTTCAGAAGGCTTTCGACAAGGTCCCATACAAGAGATTAATGTGCAAAGTTAAAGCACATGGGATTGGGGGTAGTGTGCTGACGTGGATTGAGAACTGTTTGGTAGACAGGAAGCAAAGAGTAGAAGTAAATGTGTATTTTTCAGAATGGCAGGCAGTGACTAGTGGGGTACCGCAAGGTTCTGTGCTGGGGCCCCAACTGTTTACATTGTACATTAATGATTTAGACGAGGGGATTAAGTGTAGTATCTCCAAATTTGCGGATGACACTAAATTGGGTGGCAGTGTGAGCTGCGAGGAGGATGCTATGAGGCTGCAGAGTGACTTGGATAGGTTAGGTGAGTGGGCAAATGCATGGCAGATGAAGTATAATGTGGATAAACGTGAGGTTATCCACTTTGGTGGTAAAAACAGAGAGACAGACTATTATCTGAATGGTGACAGATTAGGAAAAGGGGAGGTGCAGCGAGACCTGGGTGTCATGGTGCATCAGTCATTGAAGGTTGGCATGCAGGTACAGCAGGCGGTTAAGAAAGCAAATGGCATGTTGGCCTTCATAGCAAGGGGATTTGAGTACAGGGGCAGGGAGGTGTTACTACAGTTGCACAAGGCCCTGGTGAGGCCACACCTGGAGTATTGTGTACAGTTTTGGTCTCCTAACTTGAGGAAGGACATTCTTGCTATTGAGGGAGTGCAGCGAAGGTTCACCAGACTGATTCCCGGGATGGCGGGACTGACATATCAAGAAAGACTGGCTCAACTGGGCTTGTATTCACTGGAGTTCAGAAGAATGAGAGGGGATCTCATAGAAACGTTTAAAATGTTGACGGGTTTAGACAGGTTAGATGCAGGAAGAATGTTCCCAATGTTGGGGAAGTCCAGAACCAGGGGTCACAGTCTAAGGATAAGGGGTAAGCCATTTAGGACCGAGATGAGGAGAAACTGCTTCGCCCAGAGAGTGGTGAACCTGTGGAATTCTCTACCACAGAAAGTTGTTGAGGCCAATTCACTAAATATATTCAAAAAGGAGTTGGATGTAGTCCTTACTACTAGGAGGATCAAGGGATATGGCGAGAAAGCAGGAATTGGGTACTGAAGTTGCGTGTTCAGCATGAACTCATTGAATGGCGGTGCAGGCTCGAAGGGCCGAATGGCCCACTCCTGCAACCGTTTTCTATGTTTCTATGTTTGCCAAGGAACAGGACTTGGCCAAAGCTACGGTAAACAAGGAGGTTGTCGGGATACTGGAGTAAATCTGGCCATGGTGAGGCCATCCCTGGCAGCAATGTGGTCGTGTGCTGATGCCCTCTGTCCTGTGCAGCATCAGGTGATTACGGAGAAGGTTGCTGGTGTTGTTGTTGGTGCTGCCGGTGTGCCTGGTGACGCGAGTGTCGGGGCTGATCGTGGTCAGATTCTGAGGAGCAAGGTGAGAGAGTCTAAAATCATCATCATCATCATAGACAGTCCCTCGGAGTCGAGGAAGACTTGCTTCCACTCCTAAAATGAGTTCTTTGGTGGCTGAACAGTCCAACATGAGAGCCACAGACCCTGTCACAGGTGGGACAAATATTCATCAGAGGAAGGGGGGGTTGGTTCTGATTTACCACACGTTCCGGTCCGCTGCTTGTGCCTGACCTCTTCACGCTTGTAGCGTTGAGATTCAAAGAGCTCAATGCCCTCCCGGATGCATTTTCTCCATCTAGGGCGGTCTTCGGTCAGGGTCGCCCAGGTGCCAGTGGTGATGTTGCACTTCGCCAGGGAGGCCTTGAGGGTGTCCTTGTAACGTCTGCGCTGCCCACCTTTGGCTCGTTTGCCATGAAGGAGCTCTGCGTAGAGCAATTGCTTGGGGAGTCTCTCATCTGGCATGCGAACTAAGTGGCCTGCCCAGCTAAGCTGAACGAGTGTGGTTAATGCTTCAATGTTGGGGTTGTTAGCCTGGGCGAGGACACTGATGTTGGTGCGCCTGTCCTCCCAGGGGATTTGCAGGATCTTGCGGAGACATCGTTGGGGATATATCTCCAGCGACTTGATGTATCTTCTGTACATCGTCCATGCCTCTGACCCATACAGGAGGGCGGGTATTATTACAGCCCTGTAGACCATGAGCTTGGTGGTCGGTCCTTGAACACTCTTTCCCTCAGGCGGCCGAAGGCTGCACTGGCGCACTGGAGGCAATGTTGAATCTCTGCATCAATGTCTGCCTTTGTTGACAAGAGGCTCCCGAGGTATGGGAAGTGGTCTACGTTGTCGAGGGCCATGCCGTGAATCTTGATGACTGTGGGGCAGTGCTGTGCGGCGAGGACAGGCTGGTGGAGGACCTTTGTCTTAAAGATGTTAAGCGTAAGGCCCATGCTTGCATATGCCTCGGTGAATACATCGACTATATCCTGCAGTTCAGCCTCAGAATGTGCGCAGACGCAGGCGTTGTCCGCGTACTGCAGTTCAACGACAGAGGTTTGGGTGATCTTGGACCTGGCCTGGAGGCAGCGTAGCTTAAACAGCTTCCCACTGGTTCTGTCGTTTAGTTCCACTCCAGCGGGGAGCTTGTTGACAGTGAGGTAGAGCATGGCAGCGAGGAAGATTGAGAAGAGGGTTGGAGCAATGACACAGCCCTGTTTGACCCTGGTCCGGACGTGGAATGGGTCTGTAGTGGATCCGCTGGTAAGGATCACGGCCTGCATGTCGTCGTGGAGGAGGCGAAGGATTTTGACAAACTTTTGGGGGCATGCAAAACGGAGGAGGACGCTCCATAAGTCGCACAGTCGACAGTGTCAAAGGCCTTTGTAAGATCGAAGAAGGCCATGTATAAGGGCTGGCGTTGCTCCCTGCATTTTTCCTGCAGTTGTGTTGCAAAGATCATGTCTGTTGTTCCCCATAGGGGACGAAATCCACACTGTGACTCCGGGAGGAGCTCCTCGGCCACAGTGAGAAGACGGTTGAGGAGAACTCTAGCGACAACCTTCCCAGTGGTTGATACCAGGGAGATTCCCCTGTAGTTGCCGCAGTCGGATTTGTTCCCCTTTTTAAAAATGGACACCATCGCTGCATCTCTGAGATCTCCCGGCATGCTCTCCTCCCTCCAGATGAGAGAGATGAGGCCATGTATCCGCGCCAATAAGCCTCTCCGCCATATTTTAGCGCCTCAGCAGGAATTCCATCCGCACCTGTAGCCTTGTTGTTCTTGAGCTCTTTTGTGGCTTTGCCAACCTCGTGCAGTGTTGGGGTTTCACTGAAGTGGTGGCGGGATGGAGTTGAGAACACTCGAGTCAAAGGCACCCATGCTGATGAAATAGATGGCAGGTGAAGTAAAGATGACAGAAGCGATCTGTCAATGGTGGCAGAGGTAATGAGCTCAGACTGGATGGAGACTCGTGTAAAGACTTTCAGCATTTCTGAATCTCCCTACTGGAAATGCAGTTTAGAGAAGGGAACATTTCTCAATTGGCTGGGAGCTTTGACGTGACATTTGAAGCTGTCAACTCATCAACTGATTCAATGGCCAGTGACCTCCCGCCTCAGCTTCACAGACGAGCACTAAGCACAGCGGTGATACTGGTGGGCGACCTGTCCAATTCAAAAAGCGGGAGGAAAAGCATTGTGAAGTGGCTGTAAACAAGCCACTAATGATTTGAATTTGGTCCCCCGCCACTGCCGGTCAGGTCTGCTCAGCGCTGACAGACCCGACATCGGGAAATGCAGGTGTGCGCGTTTGACAGCGGATTCCCGGCCCGCTGTCAATCATTTTAAAGTTCACAACTAACCCACCACCCATCCTGTCAACTAAACAATGGCAAAATTGCAGCCTATGATTCTATATAGGACAAGTTCCCACATTCAAAAACGGAAAGGAAACCACAAAGGCAGCTGCTGACCTTGCTGAGCAGAAGGCGGCAACATGGCGCACCGGCGGCAGGAGAAGTGACCTGTGGCGAGTAGCAACCTACGAAGGAAAGGAGAGCACGGTCAAGCAGCTGTAAACCCTTTTTCTTCTTTTCTCTTTTACAACTTCCCACCCCAGAGAGGCGAAGCTGCATGTTCCCAGAGGCACTGCAATACCAGGTCGATGTGTGGAATAGACAGAGCAAGCCACTGTTCCATCTCCCAGATCCAAAAAACAGTTTCATTTTTGTTCCCCAGATAAGAACATAAGAAAGAGCAGCAGGAGTAGGCCATTCGACCCCTCGAGCCAGCTCCGACATTCAATTAAAATCATGGCTGATCTTTTACCTCAACTCCACTGAATGGTCCTTCCTCCCAGTTAGTGCCGCAAATTACTCTCCTTCCTCACAAGTTTACTGCCCTCCCTTAACCTCTCCTTCCATATAAACACACCTACCCATAATCATGGCCACTCCGTTGACCATGCCATCTCACAAGGTCTCGCTACCACTATCGTTTTGATTACCAATATGGCTATCCTTGTTTCCCTCTCCGCTCACTTTCCCGTTCCCCCTCTCATCCGTACTTCCTTCTGTGTCCGTCGCCTGGATAAAGCTCGGACATGTCTATGTGCAGCACCAAAGTTCTGATTGGTTCTCTTGGAGGACAAGACACACCCAGCAGTTTCCCTGGAATGTGTAATTAGATCCTCCCTGTCAATGTAATCAGTGACTTTGCAAAGTTTAATTCGAGCTATTCTGACTGCCTGCTCCAGACAGAACAGAGCTCACTACCTTCAGGGATCTGCGGACATGCACTCCAAGGTCCCTTTGTTCCTCAACATTTCTCAGTGTCCTGCCATTTAATGTGTATTCCCTTGACGTGTTAGCCCTCCCCAAATGCATTACCACACACTGCTCTAGATTGAGTTCCATTTGCCACTGTTCTGCCCACCTGAGCAGTTCATTGATATCTTCCTGCAGTCTACAGCTTTCTTCTTCATTATCAACCACACAGTCGATTTTAGTATCGTCTGCAAATTTCTTAATCATACCGCCTGCATTCAAGTCTAAATCATTGATGTATACTGTTATGTATGCAACATCTTGTAACCAACATTCTACCGCCACCAGAGGGCGCATCCTTTGGAATCCCAAGGGATCACAGCATCCCTTGGGAGCACTGTGCATAAGCAGGTCTTCCATGCTGTGCGGGCACTCTGGAGTCAGTATAAAGAGGCTGAGGTCATACTTACACATGTCTACAGTACTCAGTCACGTTGCTTTATTTGAGACGTAACAACTGCCGCCGAGTAATAGATAACGAAGCATCACGCGAAAATGCAGAGAACTGTTGGTATCCTAGAGAAATTTTCAGAAGGTGACGATTGGGAAGCCTTCGTGGAGCGACTAGACCAATACTTCGTGGCCAACGAGCTGGAAGGGAATGTGAACGCTGCCAAACGAAGGCCGATCCTCCTCACCGCCTGCGGGGCAACAACCTATGGCCTCATGAAGAATCTTCTTGCTCCGGTGAAACCAACAACCAAATCGTATGAACAACTGTGTACGCTGGTCCGGGAGCAGCTAAATCCGAAGGAGAGCGTTCTGATGGCAAGGTATCGATTTTATACATGTCAACGGTCTGAAGGCCAGGAAGTGGCGAGCTACGTCGCCGAACTAAAGCGCCTTTGCAGGACATTGCGAATTCGATGGATTTCTGGAGCAAATGCTAAGAGACTTTTTTGTGCTCGGCATTGGCCATGAGGTTATCCTTCGCAAACTATTTACTGTTGAAACACCGAACCTGAGCAAAGCCATAATGATAGCCCAGGCATTCATGTCCACCAGCAATAAAACCAAACAAATTTCGCAGCATAAAGATGCATCGGCAAGTACTGTACACAAAGTAACGTCGTCTTCAGGCAGGAATGCATATGGCAGAACGTACGTGCCTCCAGCTGCACGACCTCAGATGACCCAGAGTCTGCCATCAAGCAATTAATACCTTGTTGGCGCTGCGGAGGTGATCATCGAGCCCATCAATGCCGCTTCAAACACTATGCGTGCAAAGATTGTGGAACAATGGGACACCTCCAGCGAATGTGCAGACGAGCTGCAAACCACCACGTTGCAGATGAAGACCGATCCATGGCGGATCAAACTGAACTAGAGACTCGAACCAAGGAGGCAGAAGTACGGGGTACACACCTTCACCATGAAATGTCCACCGATCATGTTAAAAGTTGAACTGAACGGAATTCCAGTATCCATGGAATTGGACATGGGTGCAAGTCAGTCTATCATGAGCAAAAAGGCCTTCGAGAGGCTGTGGTGCAACAAGGCACAAAGACCCAAGCTGAGCCCTATTCATACCAAGCTGAGAACTTACACGAAAGAGCTGATCCCTGTAATTGGCAGTGTAGCAGTAAAGGTATCCTATGATGGAGCGGTGCATGAACTCCCACTATGGATTATACGAGGAGGTGGCCCCACACTGATGGCCGCCAAGACGGAGGCCATCAAAAACGCGCCGAGACCACAGAACGTGATGGAGCTGTGGTCGTTCCTGGGACTCCTCAATTATTTTGGTAATTTCCTACCCGGGTTAAGCACCTTGCTAGAACCCCGACACATGTTGCTACACAAGGGAGATGACTGGGTATGGGGGAAATCACAAGAGACTGCTTTTGAGAAAGCCAGAAATCTGTTCTGTTCCAACAAACTGCTTGTTCTGTATGACCCATGTAAAAGTTTAGTGCTAGCTTGCGATGCGTCTTCTTACGGGGTCGGGTGTGTACAACAAGCAAACGAACCGGGAACATTGCAACCGGTCGCTTATGCATCCAGGAGTTTGTCCAAGGCCAAAGGGGCCTACAGCATGATTGAAAAAGAAGCTCTGGCATGCGTTTACGGGGTGAAAAAAATGCACCAGTATGTGTTTGGGCTCAAGTTCGAGTTAGAAACTGACCATAAGCTGCTCATATCGCTATTCTCAGAGAGCAAAGGTATCAATACCAATGCCTCTGCTCGCATCCAAAGATGGGCGCTCACGCTGTCTGCATATATAATATGAAATTCACCACAGGCCAGGCACAGAGAACTGCGCTGATGCTCTCAGTCGGCCACCATTGCCCACCACCGGGGTGGAAATGGCACAGCATACAGACTTGCTTTGGTGATGGTGCATTTGAAAACGAAAACTCACCCGTTACGGCGTGCCAGATCAGGACCTGGACCAGCCAGGACCCTTTACTGTCCCTTGTAAAAAACTGTGTCCTCCATGGGAGCTGGTCCAGCGTCCCAGCGGAGATGCATGAAGAGATCAAGCCGTTCCAGCGGCGCAAAGACGAAATGTTCATACAGGCGGACTGTCTTTTGTGGGGTAATCGTGTGGTTTTGCCGAAGAAAGGCAGGGAAACGTTCATACGCGACCTACACAGTACCCACCCAGGCACAGTAATGATGAAAGCTATAGCCATGTGTGGTGGCCCGGCATTGACTCAGATTTTGAGTCTTGCGTGTGCCATTGCAACACTTGCTCTCAACTGAGCAATGCACCCAGGGAGGCACCGCTAAGTTTGTGGTCATGGCCCTCCAAACCGTGGTCTCGGATCCACGTTGACTTCGCTGGTCCGATTCTAGGCAAAATGTTTTTGGTTGTTGTGGATGCTTATTCAAAATGGAATGAGTGTATAATAATGTCTGTAAGCACGTCCATTGCCACCATCGAAAGCCTACGAGCCATGTTTGCCACGCACGGCCTGCCTGATGTCCTTGTCAGCGACAATGGGCCGTGCTTCACCAGCACTGAATTCAAGGAATTCATGACCCGCAATGGGATCAAGCATGTCACATCTGCCCCGTTCAAGCCCGCATCTAATGGCCAGGCAAAACAGGCAGTCTCAACCATCAAGCAAAGCTTGAAACGCGTGTCGGAAGGCTCCCTGCAGACCCCACTCACTCACCGGAGTTAACCCTGCCGAGCTGCTCATGAAAAGGGCACTAAAAACAAGGCTCTCTCCAGTCCATCCTGATCTCCATGATCATGTCGAGGGCAGGTGGCATCAACAAAGCATGTACCATGTTCGCGCAAATTTGTCACGCGACATTGAAGTCAATGACTCTGTATTTGTACTCAACTATGGACATGGTCTCAAATGGCTTGCTGGCACTGTCATAGCCAAAAAGGGGAGTAGGGTGTTTGAGGTCAAACTTACAAATGAACCAACTTGCAGAAAGCATTTGGACCAAACCAAACTGTGATTCACAGACAGCCACGAGCAACCTGAAGAGGACACCGCCAACTTCGACCCTCCAATACACACACAAGTGGCAACCGACATCACGGTTGACCACGAAGCTGAACTCATCATCCCCAGCAGCCCAGCAAGGCCAGCTGCCGCAGCAACCAGCTCATCTGCACCTGTGTTTGTACCAAAATGATCGACTAGGGAGCGGAAAGCCCCAGATCGTCTTACCATGTAAATAAGTGTAGTATTGACTTTGGCCGGGGGTGGGGGGGTGGGGGGGAGCGATGTTATGTATGGAACACCTTGGAACTAGAATTCTCCCACCACCAGAGGGTGCATCTGTTGGAGTCCCAAGGGATCCCAGCATCCCTTGGGAGCACTGTATAAGCAGGCCTTCCATGCTGTGCGGGCACTCTGGAGTCAGAATAAAGAGACTAAGGTCACACTTACACAAGTCTACAGTACTCAGTCATGTTGCTTCATTTGAGACAGAACATAGACCACAAAAAGCAAGTGACCCAGTACTGAGCCTCATGGAACCCCACTGGAAACAGCCTTCCAGTCACAAAAAACACCTATCAACCCATTACCCGTTGCTTCCTGCCTCTGAGCCAATTTTGAATCCAACTTGCCACTTTGCCCTGGATCCCATGGGCTTTTACTTTTGTGATCAGTCTGCCATGTGGAACCTTATCAAAAGCCTTGCGAAAATCCATATACACTACATCGAACACAGTACCCTCGTCGACCCTCCTTGTTACCTCCTCAAAAAATTCAATCAAGTTAGTCAGACACGATCTGCCCTTAACAAATCCATGCTGACTGTCCTTGATTAATCTGTGTCTTACTAAATGAAGATTTAAACTGTTCCTCAGAATTTTTTCCAATAACATTCCCACCACTGAGGTTAGGCTGACTGGCCTGTAATTACTCAGTCTATCCCTTTCTCCCTTTTTAAATAAAGGTACAACGTTAGCAGTCCTCCAGCACCACAGCTGTAGACAGAGAGGATTGGAAAATGCTTCTTTTGCTTCTCTTAACAGCCTGGGATGAAATTCATCTGGGCCTGAGGATCTATCCACTTTCAAAGCTGCTAAGCCCCTTAATACTTCCTCTCTCACTATGTTTATTTCATCTACTATTTCACACTCCTCCTCCCTGATTGCAATGCCTGCATTACCCCTCTCTTTTGTGAAAACAGACGCAAAGTATTCATTAAGAACCATACCCATTACATACTGCTCAAGGAACCCATCCCTTATGCACTCTATGAACTCTTCCTCAACGCTACCCTGACCAATTTGATTTGTCCAATCAATATGGAGGTTAAAATCACCCATGATTATTGTTGTTCCCTTTTTACAAGTCCCCACTATTTCCTGGTTTATACTCCAACCAACAGAGTTGTTACAGAACCAACCAGGGGGCAGGCTATCTTGGATGTGGTCAGGTGTAATGAGGCAGGATTAATAAACAATCTCCTAGTAAAGGATCTCCTTGGAATGAGTGATCATAGCATGGTTGAATTTCAAATTCAGATGGAGGGTGAGAAAGTTGGATCTCAAACCAGCGGACTATGAAGATATGAGGGCAGAGTTGGCTAAAGTGGACTGGGAAAATAGATTAAAATGTAGGATGGTTGATGAACAGTGGTGTACATTTAAGAAGTTATTTCACAACTCTCAAGAAAAATATATTCCAGTGAGGAGAAAAGGGTGTAAAAGAAAAGGTAGCCATCCGTGGCTAACTAAAGAAATAAAGGACGTTATCCAATTAAAAACAAGGACATACAAAGTGGCCAAAACTAATGGGAGGACAGAAGATTGGAAAGCTTTGAAAAGCCAGCAAAGAATGACTAAAAAAATGATTAAGAAAGGGAAGATAGACTATGAAAGTAAACTAGCACGAAATATAAAAACAGATAGCAAGAGTTTCTATCGGTACATAAAAAGGAAAAGAGTGGCTAAATAAATGTCGGTCCCTTAGAGGGCGAGACCGGGGAATTAGTAATGGGGAACATGGAGATAGCAGAAACTCTGAACAAATATTTTGTATCAGTATTTACGGAGATGACACAAACAATATCCCAACAGTTGATAGTCAAGGGGCTATCGTGGGGTGGGGGGCGAGGAACACAATCACAATCACGAAGGAGGTGGTACTCAGTAAGATAATGGGACTAAAGGCGGATAAATCCACTGGACCTGATGGCTTGCATCCTAGGGGTCTTAAGAGAAGTTGTGGCAGAGATAATGGATGCATTGTTTGTAATTTACCAACATTCCCTGGATTCTGCGGAGGTCCCAGCAGATTGGAAAACTGCAAATGTAACAACCCTATTTAAAAAAGGAGGCAGACAAAAAGCAGGAAACTATAGACCAGTTAGCCTAACATCTGTGGTTGGGAAAATGCTGGAGTCCATTATTAAAGAAGCAGGACATTTGGAACAGCATAATTCGGTCAGGCAGAGTCAGCATGGATTTATGAAGGGGAAGTCATGTTTGAAAAATTTGCTGGAATTCTTTGAAGATATAACAAACAGAGTGGATAAAGGGGAACCAGTGGATGTGGTGTATTTGGACTTCCAAAAGGTATTTGACAAGGTGCCACATAAAAGGTTACTGCACAAGATAAAAGTTCACGGGGTTGTGAGTAATAATTAGCATGGATAGAGGATTGGCTAACTAACAGAAAACAGAGAGTCGGGATAAATGGTTCATTCTCGGGTTGGCAATCAGTAACTAGTAGGGTATCGCAGGGCTCAGTGCTGGGACCCCAACTATTTACAATCTATATTAACGACTTGGAAGAAGGGACCGAGTGTAACGAAGCCAAGTTTGCTGACGATACAAAGATGAGAGGAAAAGCAATGTGTGAGGAGGACACAGAAACTCTGCAAAAGGACATAGACAGGCTCAGTGAGTAGGCAAAAATTTGGCAGATGGAGTATAATCTTGGAAAGTATGAGGTTATGCACTTTGGCAGAAAAAAAATCAAAGAGCAAGTTATTATTTAAACAGAGAAAAATTGCAAAGTGCTGCAGTACAGCGGGACCTGGGGGTACTTGTGCATGAAAGTCTTGCTACAGTTATACAGGGTATTGGTGAGGCCACACCTGGAATACTGCGTACAGTTTTGGTTTTCATATTTACGAAAGGATATACTTGCATTGGAGGCAGTTCAGAGAAGATTCACTAGGTTGATTCTGGAGATGAGGGGGTTGACTTATGAGGAAAGCAGGTTGGGCCTCTACTCATTGGAATTCAGAAGAATCAGGGATGATCTGATCGAAACGTGTAGGATTATGAGGGGGCTCGACAGGGTGGATGCAGAGAGGATCTTTCCACTGATAGGGGAGACTAGAACTAGAGGACATAATCTTAGAATAAAGGGCTGCCCATTTAAAACTGAGATGAGGAGAAATTTCTTCTCTCAGAGGGTTGTAAATCTGTGGAATTCACTGCCTCAGAGAACTGTGGAAGCCGGGACATTGAATAAATTTAAGACAGAGACAGAGATAGACAGCTTCTTAACCGATAAGGGGTTATGGGGAGCGGGCAGGGAAGTGGTCCTGAGTCCATGATTGGATCAGCCATGGTCGTATTAAATGGCGGCGCAGGCTCGAGGAGCCACATGGCCTACTCATGCTCCTATTTCTTATGTTCTTATCAGAAATGTTATTCCTGGTCTATCGTTCTCCTTTTCCATAATTAACCTAAATCTAACTGAATGATGATTACTAGCACCAAAACGCTCTCCCACTGAAAACCCTTCCTTCTGCCCAGCTTCATTCCCTAAAACTAAGTCCAGAACCACCCCCTCCCTTGTTTGGGCTTGTTACATAGTGGCTAAAAAAGTTCGGATTTCGTCCCCTACGGGGCACAACGGACAAGATGTTTGCAGCGCGACAGCTGCACGAAAGATGAAGGGAACAGCGGCAGCCCTTATACATGGCCTTCTTCGATCTTACAAAGGCCTTTGGCACTGTCAACCGCGAGGGTCTATGGAGCGTCCTCCTCCACTTCGGATGTCCCCAAAAGTACATCACCATCCTCTGCCTGCTCCGTGACGACATGCAGGCCGTAATCCTTACCAACGGATCCATCACAGACCCAATCCACACCCGGACCGGGGTCAAGCAGGGCTGCGTCATTGCCCCAACCCTCTTTTCATTCTTCCTCGCTGCCGTGCTCCACCTCACAGTCGACAAGCTCCCGGCTGGAGTGGAACTAAACTATAGAACATGTTCAATCTTCGCCGTCTCCAGGCCAGTTCCAAGATCACCCCAACCTCTGTCGTCGAGCTACAGTATGCAGACGACGCCTGCGTCTGCGCACACACAGAGGCTGAACTCCAGGACGTAGTTGACGTATTTACTGAGGTGTACGAAAAGCATGGGCCTTACGCTAAACATCAGTAAGACAAAGGACCTCCACCAGCCTGTCCTCGCCGCACAACACTGCCCCCCCAGTCATGAAGATCCACGGCGCGATCCTGGACAACGTGGACCACGTCCCTTATCTCGGGAGCCTCCTATCAACAAGAGCAGGCATTGACGACAAGATCCAACACCGCCTCCAGTGCGCCAATGCAGCCTTTGGCTGTCTGAGGAAAACTGTCACCAAGCTCATGGTCTATAGGCCTGTAGTAGTACCTGCCCTCCTGTATGGCTCAGAAACATGGACCATGTACAGTAGACACCTCAAGTCGCTGGAGAAATACCACCAACGATGTCTTCGCAAGATCCTACAAATCCCCTGGGAGAACAGATGCACCAACGTTAGCGTCCTCGACCAGGCCAACATCCCCAGCACTGAAGCACTGACCACACTTGATCAGCTCCGCTAGGCAAGCTACAATGTTCGCATGCCAGACACGAGACTCCCAAAGCAAGTGCTCTACTCGGAACTCCTTCACGGCAAACGAGCCAAAGTTGGGCAGCGGAAACGTTATAAGAACATCCTGAAAGCCTCCCTGATAAAGTGCAACATCCCCACTGACACCTGGGAGTCCCTGGCCAAAGACCGCCCTAAGTAGAGGAAGTGCATCCGGGAGGGCGTTGAGCTCCTCAAGTCTCGTCGCCAAGAGCATGCAGAAATCAAGCGCAGGCAGCGGAAAGAGCGTGCGGCAAACCAGTCCCATCCACCCCTTCCCTCAACGCCTATCTGTCCCACCTGTGACAGAAACTGTATTGGACTGTACAGCCACCTAAGAACTCATGTTAAGAGTGGAAGCAAGTCTTCCTCGATTCCAAGGAACTGCCTATGATGATGAAAAAAGTTCTCCCGAATGCATTTTAGGAATTCCGCACCCTCTATACCTTTCACACTAATTTTATCCCAGTTAATATTAGGGGAGTTGAAATCCCCTACGATTACTGCCCTATCTCCCTCTGACTGTTTGGAGAACTGTTCTTCAATTCATTGCATATGGCCTTATTTGACGATCCTTTCAGCATATCATCCCCCCCTCACCGCTGTAATTGTTTCCTTAATCAATACTGCGACCCTGCCGTCCCCCGCCCCTCATTTATTACCCCCTGTCCCTCCCCTCTCTATCCCATCTAAAACCTGTGTAACCAGGAACGTTGAGCTGCTATACCTGTCCTTCTTTCAGCCATGTCTCAGTAATAGCTATAATGTCATACTCCCAAGTGTCTATCTGTGCTCTCAGCTCATCTGCCTTATTCACTATACTCCTTGCATTAAAGTATATACCATTTAGCACTGCCAAACTCCCTTGTTGTCTATTTTCTAGCCCTTGTTTCCTCTGTCTTCAAAATTAACATTCTGCTTTCCGATTTCAGCTTTGCTTCTCTTCCCATTCCGTGGCCTCAAATTTGGCCCAGCCCGTTTTTCGGCGCACTTACCGGAGTTGTGCCGCTTTACTCCGTTCCAAGGTGCGCCGAAAAATGTTGTTGCCACTTTGGCCGCTGTCCGGCCTCTTCCCTGTAGTCGCGCAGCGTGGCCAGTCGAGTCAGGGCTGGAGCCAGCGTTCTGCGCAGAAAACTGTGCCGGGAGATCTGCACATGCGCAGTGGAGTCCGCTGGTGATGTCCGTGCATGCGCAGTAGCTCCTCGCTCCCAGCCTCTCCGTTTTCTTGCTGCAGCCTTTCCGTTAATTTTCTTGCTGCAGCCGCTCTGTGGGCCTCGATGCCGGCCAGTTGAATCGTACCACGCCCCCCCCAGCCGTCTGCTTGCTGCAGCCTCTCTGTTAATTTGCTTGCTGCAGCCGCTCTGTAGGCCCCGATGCCGGCCAGTTGAATCGCTCCTCGCCCTAGCCCAGGCCGAGGGGCCTCCCAGTACGATTTCTAAGCGATCGATTGCACCGGGAGGCCACTCGGCCAGGGCGAGGGGCAGGCCGGAGAACTGATAGAAATCATTGGCAGGCAAGAGCACTATCAGTTCTCCGGCCCGCCCCCAGCCCAGGCCGAGCGGCCTCCCGCACCGGCCGGCCCGCTGCCTTCCCGGGCAGAGATTGAAGGTGAAGGTAGGACTTATTTCAATTTTTTATTTCTTATTGAATTCTTAGAACTTTTTGTTTGCAAGGTTTGGTGGTTTGTATGGTTTGATGGTTTAGGTGCAGGTCCTCTCTGCTTCCCTTCCCGCCCCTATCCCAGGCCGAATGGCTTCCGATGTACCAGAAGAACATAAGAACATAACATAAGAACATAAGAATTAGGAACAGGAGTAGGCCATCTAGCCCCTCGAGCCTGCTCCGCCATTCAAAAGGATCATGGCTGATCTGGCCGTGGACTCAGCTCCACTTACCCGTCCGCACCCCATAACCCTTAATTCCCTTATTGGTGAAAAATCTATCCATCTGTGATTTGAATACATTCAATGAGCTAGCCTCAATTGCTTCCTTGGGCAGAGAATTCCACAGATTCACAACCCTCTGGCAGAAGAAATTCCTTCTCAACTCGGTTTTCAATTGGCTCCCCCGTATTTTGAGGCTGTGCCCCCTAGTTCTAGTCTCCCCGACCAGTGGAAACAACCTCTCTGCCTCTATCTTATCTATCCCTTTCACTTTTTTTAATGTTTCTATAAGATCACCCCTCATCCTTCTGAACTCCAACGAATAAAGACCCAGTCTACTCAATCTATCATCATAAGGTAACTCCCTCATCTCCGGAATCAGCCGAGTGAATCGTCTCTGTACCCCCTCCAAGGCTAGTATATCCTTCCTTAAGTAAAGTGACCAAAACTGCATGCAGTACTCCAGGTGCGGCCTCACCAATACCCTATACAATTGCAGCAGGACCTCCCTGCTTTTGTACTCCATCCCTCTCGCAATGAAGGCCAACATTCCATTCGCCTTCCTGATTACCTGCTGCACCTGCAAACTAACTTTTGGGATTCATGCACAAGGACCCCCAGGTCCCTCTGCACCGCAGCATGTTGTAATTTCTCCCCATTCAAATAATATTCCATTTTCCTGTTTTTTTTCCCCCAAGGTGGATGACCTCACATTTTCCGACATTGTATTCCATCTGCCAAACCTTAGCCCATTCGCTTAACCTATCTAAATCTCTTTGCAGCTCTCTGTGTCCTCTACACAACCCGCTTTCCCACTAATCTTTGTGTCATCTGCATATTTTGTTACACTACACTCTGTCCCCTCTTCCAGGTCATCTATGTATATTGTAAACAGTTGTGGTCCCAGCACCGATCCCTGTGGCACAGCACTAACCACCGATTTCCAACCCGAAAAGGACCCATTTATCCCGACTCTCTGCTTTCTGTTAGCCAGACAATTCTCGATCCATGCTAATACATTTCCTCTGACTCCGCGTACCTTTATCTTCTGCAGTAACCTTTTGTGTGACACCTTATCGAATGCCTTTTGGAAAGCTAAATACACCACATCCATCGGTACACCTCTATCCACCATGCTCCTTATATCCTCAAAGAATTCCAGTAAATTAGTTAAACATGATTTCCCCTTCATGAATCCATGCTGCGTCTGCTTGATTGCACTATTCCTATCTAGATGTCCCGCTATTTTTTCCTTAATGATAGCTTCAAGCATTTTCCCCACTACAGATGTTAAACTAACCAGCCTACAGTTACCTGCCTTTTGTCTGCCCCCTTTTTTAAACAGAGGCATTACATTAGCTGCTTTCCAATCTGCTGGTACCTCCCCAGAGTCCAGAGAATTTTGGTAGATTATAACGAATGCATCTGCTGTAACTTCCGCCATCTCTTTTAATACCCTGGGATGCAGTTCATCAGGACATGGGGACTTGTCTACCTTGAGTCCCATTAGCCTGTCCAGCACTACCTCCCTAGTGATAGTGATTGTCTCAAGGTCCTCCTTTCCCGTCACCAGCAATTTTTGGCATGGTTTTTGTGTCTTCCACTGTGAAGACCGAAGCAAAATAATTGTTTAAGGTCTCAGTCATTTCCACATTTCCCATTATTAAATCCCCCTTCTCATCTTCTAAGGGACCAACATTTACTTTAGTCACTCTCTTCCATTTCATATATCGGGAAAAGCTTTTAATATCTGTTTTTATGTTTTGCGCAAGTTTACTTTCGTAATCTATCTTTCCTTTCTTTATTGCTTTCTTAGTCATTCTTTGCTGTCGTTTAAAATTTTCCCAATCTTCTAGTTTCCCACTAACCTTGGCCTCCTTATACGCATTGGTTTTTAATTTTATTTCCTTGGTTATTCACGGCTGGTTATCCCTTCTCTTACCGCCCTTCTTTTTCACTGGAATATATTTTTGTTGAGCACTATGAAAGAGCTCCTTAAAAGTCCTCCACTGTTCCTCAATTGTGCCACCGTTTAGTCTGTGTTCCCAGTCTACTTTAGCTAACTCTGCCCTCATCCCACTGTAGTCCCCTTTGTTGAAGCATAGTACGCTCGTTTGAGACACTACTTCCTCAGCCTCAATCTGTATTACAAATTCAACCATACTGTGATCACTCATTCCGAGAGGATCTTTTACTAGGAGATTGTTTATTATTCCTGTCTCATTACACAGGACCAGATCTAAGATAGCTTGCTCCCTTGTAGGTTCTGTAACATACTGTTCTAAGAAACAATCCCGTATGCATTCTATGAATTCCTCTTCCAGGCTACCCCGTGCGATTTGATTTGACCAATCGATATGTAGGTTAAAATCCCCCATGATTACTGCCGTTCCTTTTTCACATGCCTCTATTATTCCCTCGATTATTGTTCGCCCCACCGTGAAGTTATTATTTGGGGGGGCCTATAAACTACGCCCACCAGTGACTTTTTCCCCTTACTATCTCTAATCTCCACCCACAATGATTCAACATTTTGTTCATTAGAGCCAATATCATCTCTCACAACTGCCCTGATATCATCCTTTATTAACAGAGCTACCCCACCTCCTTTCCCTTCTTGTCTATCCTTCCGAATTGTCAGATACCCCTGTATGTTTAATTCCCAGACCTGCGCCGATTTCTTTAACTCTCCCCAAGGATTTTCTGAAGTGGCCACATACGCTGGAGTAACTATTAGCTGGCCAAAGTTGCCTAAATGGGCAGAACTGGCGTAGGTGGCTGGTAGCGCCCTCTTTTGGAAAAAAAACGAACCTAAAAGAATCGTAACTAACTGAGTTACACTGGTGCAAATTGATTGGGGAAATGGGGATTTTGAAATTACGCCAGAAAAACCAAGTTACTCCCAAAAAAAAAACAGAGCAACTCCTGGCCAAAACTGAGCCCCGTGTGTACAGTTATGAAGCCAGATCACCTCACCAGTCGGTTGTTGCATTGTCACTCAAGCAGCTGCTGGAAAACGTTTTGGTTGCATCGCAGCCTCTGACAGTGACGTACGTGTGGATAGGCACAACCCTCTCCATCTGATTGCTGGAATACTGTCACTTTACATATCTATGAAGCAGTTTCACTGAAAAAGGGAAAAAGGCAACTTCTGTAAACTAATCTGTTCCAATTAGAAAATAACAGTGAAAGAGTCAACAGTTATATGTCTTTGGGCACAGTCAGTCTGACTCAATAAAGGGAGGGCAAACGGGAGCTGAGAACAGTTTGGGCCGCCGCGGCATCGCTTCTCGGCCTTTTGGCTAAGATCAAGTGTAGTATCTGTTCTTATCAGTTTAATATCTGATACGTCCCCTATCTGGGGACCATATATTAAATTGATTTTTGGAACAGGGAGATGGAATAGGGGCTTGCTCCGTCCACTCCACGCATCGACCCGGTATTGCAGTGTCTCTGGGAAGGGTGCACCTCCCTTTTGGGAGAATTTCAAAATTAAAAGCAGATTCATTCAAAACATCTCCTTTTTTCTTTCTTTTTATGCAGTCGCCGCAAAGGCACGGTGGGGAAGGGCCACAGTTTAAAGCCCTTCTGCCACGCAAAACCCGGGGGCAGGAATCAGTACATAATTTACTTTTTGTGTACATAGAGCACCAAATCTGTAAACACCAATGTCGTGCCATGTACAATGCAAGGTCTGTTGCGAAATGCATGTTTGAAAAGAAAAATGTAAATATACCTTCACCCATTCCGTGTACTGTATCGTAACACATGAAACGTCATTTGTGTCAATGTACCACAATGTATCCTGTTTATTGTACCGAATTGCACTTCAACTGGAAAACAAGGAATGTAATGAACAGAACTGCCGTCAGCACCCAAATATAGTGTATGGGATTGCTGACCGCAGCTAAATGTACTGAAGTGCCTAATGTACTGTACAGATTTTTTTATGAATAAAGTATATTTTGAAAAAAAAATCTGTTCTTATCAGTTTAATATCTGATACGTCCCCTATCTGGGGACCATATATTAAATTGATTTTTGGAACAGGGAGATGGAATAGGGGCTTGCTCCGTCCACTCCACGCATCGACCCGGTATTGCAGTGTCTCTGGGAACGGTGCACCTCCCTTTTGGGAGAATTTCAAAATTAAAAGCAGATTCATTCAAAACATCTCCTTTTTTCTTTCTTTTTATGCCACACTCATTTTACTTGCCATTATTGCTTGCTTGCACAGCTCCTCCACTTTATCATTTCTACATCACACACAATTCAACAAAAAAAACAAACACCATTTCCACACACAACTCACTCACCCGACTACACCCAAACACAGCCTGCTGCACATTCGCTCTCAAATTTCAAAGATTTTGCACACATCTCACGCTTGTATCTTGTCACACAGCACACGGCGTGTATACTGTCACACGACACATGACATTTATATAGTCACACATCACATGATGTGTACATTGTCACACATCACACACATGTATATTATAAAATCACATGGCGCACACTGTCACGACTCAGACATGTGTATACTGTAACACATCACATGGCATGTATATTGCAACACATCACATGGCGTGTATATTGTAACACATCACACGCGTGTATGTTGCAACGCAGCAGATGTGTATATTGTTACACAGCACACAGCGTACACATTGTCACATATCACACACCGTGCACATTTTCACACATCACACGGCGCGCTCATTGTCACACATCACATGTGTGTATATTGTAACACATCACACGCATGTACATTATCACATTTCACACGTCGCGCACATTGTCACACACCATACGCGTGTATATTGTCACACCTCACATGATGTGTATATTGTCACACATCACGTGTGTATATTGTAACATCACACACATTGGCTCACAGACAACATGTATTTGTCACACATCACACATGTATATCATCACACGGCGTGTATATTGTAACACAGCACACGTGTATACTGTAACACATCACACGTGTGTATATTGTAACACATCATACGGCGTGTATATTGTAACACAGCACGTGTGTATATTGTAACACATCACACACGTGTATATTGTAATACAGCACACGTGTGTATATTGTAACACAGCACATAGCGCAAACATTGTCACACATCACACGGCACGCACATTTTCACATATCATACGGTGCGCCCATTGTCACACATCATACACATGTATATTGTCGCACGTCACGCGTGTATATTGTAACACATCACACGCATGTATATTGTAACACGTCACAAGCATGTATACTGTCACACATGTATATTGTCACACAGCACACGTGTATATTGTAACATCACACGCCGTGTATATTGTAACACAGCACACGTGTATAATATAACATATCACACAGCGTGTATATTGTAACACATCACACGTGAGTGTATATTGTCACACATCACACGTGTATATCGTAACAAATCACACGACGTGTATACTGTAACACAGCACACATGTATAGACTGTAACACATCACACGACATGTGTATATTGTAACACATCACACGACCTGTGTACATTGTAACACATCACATGCGTAGGTATAGTGTAACACATCACATGTATGTATATTGTAACACATCACACGCGTGTAAATTGTAACACATCACACGTGAATATCGTAACACATAACACGCCGTGCATATTGTAACACAGCACGTGTGTGTATACTGTAACACATCACACAGCATGTATATTATAACAAAACACGTGTATATTGTAACACATCACACATGTATATTGTAACACAGCACACGTGTGTATACTGTAACACATCACACGGTGTGTATATTGTAACACAGCACGTGTGTATATTGTAACACCACACGTGTGTGTATATTGCAACACATCACAGACATGTATATTGTAGCACACCACACATCTGTGTATTTTGTAACACATCACACGTGTATATTGTAACACATCACACGCGTGTACATTCCCACACACCGCGCACATTATCAGACATCACACCGCACACATTGTCACACGTCACACGGTGCGCACATTGTCACACATCAGACCGTGCGTACGGTCACACATCACATAGTGCGCACAATGTCACCCATCACTCAATGCGCACACTGTCACACATCACATCGTGCACATTGTTACACATCACACACCGCGCATGTTGTCGCACATCACATCGCGCACATTGTCACACATCGCACGATGCAGCGCATTTGGAAAGTATTGACATAATAGGTACAAGTCAGAATGGATTTGTGAAAGGGAAAGCATGCTTTACAAATCTTCTGGAATTTTTTGAGGATGTTTCCAGTAGAGTGGACAAGGGAGAACCAGTTGATGTGGTGTATTTGGACTTTCAGAAGGCTTTCGACAAGGTCCCATACAAGAGATTAATGTGCAAAGTTAAAGCACATGGGATTGGGGGTAGTGTGCTGACGTGGATTGAGAACTGTTTGGTAGACAGGAAGCAAAGAGTAGAAGTAAATGTGTATTTTTCAGAATGGCAGGCAGTGACTAGTGGGGTACCGCAAGGTTCTGTGCTGGGGCCCCAACTGTTTACATTGTACATTAATGATTTAGACGAGGGGATTAAGTGTAGTATCTCCAAATTTGCGGATGACACTAAATTGGGTGGCAGTGTGAGCTGCGAGGAGGATGCTATGAGGCTGCAGAGTGACTTGGATAGGTTAGGTGAGTGGGCAAATGCATGGCAGATGAAGTATAATGTGGATAAACGTGAGGTTATCCACTTTGGTGGTAAAAACACAGAGACAGACTATTATCTGAATGGTGACAGATTAGGAAAAGGGGAGGTGCAGCGAGACCTGGGTGTCATGGTGCATCAGTCATTGAAGGTTGGCATGCAGGTACAGCAGGCGGTTAAGAAAGCAAATGGCATGTTGGCCTTCATAGCAAGGGGATTTGAGTACAGGGGCAGGGAGGTGTTACTACAGTTGCACAAGGCCCTGGTGAGGCCACACCTGGAGTATTGTGTACAGTTTTGGTCTCCTAACTTGAGGAAGGACATTCTTGCTATTGAGGGAGTGCAGCGAAGGTTCACCAGACTGATTCCCGGGATGGCGGGACTGACATATCAAGAAAGACTGGCTCAACTGGGCTTGTATTCACTGGAGTTCAGAAGAATGAGAGGGGATCTCATAGAAACGTTTAAAATGTTGACGGGTTTAGACAGGTTAGATGCAGGAAGAATGTTCCCAATGTTGGGGAAGTCCAGAACCAGGGGTCACAGTCTAAGGATAAGGGGTAAGCCATTTAGGACCGAGATGAGGAGAAACTGCTTCGCCCAGAGAGTGGTGAACCTGTGGAATTCTCTACCACAGAAAGTTGTTGAGGCCAATTCACTAAATATATTCAAAAAGGAGTTGGATGTAGTCCTTACTACTAGGAGGATCAAGGGATATGGCGAGAAAGCAGGAATTGGGTACTGAAGTTGCGTGTTCAGCATGAACTCATTGAATGGCGGTGCAGGCTCGAAGGGCCGAATGGCCCACTCCTGCAACCGTTTTCTATGTTTCTATGTTTGCCAAGGAACAGGACTTGGCCAAAGCTACGGTAAACAAGGAGGTTGTCGGGATACTGGAGTAAATCTGGCCATGGTGAGGCCATCCCTGGCAGCAATGTGGTCGTGTGCTGATGCCCTCTGTCCTGTGCAGCATCAGGTGATTACGGAGAAGGTTGCTGGTGTTGTTGTTGGTGCTGCCGGTGTGCCTGGTGACGCGAGTGTCGGGGCTGATCGTGGTCAGATTCTGAGGAGCAAGGTGAGAGAGTCTAAAATCATCATCATCATCATAGACAGTCCCTCGGAGTCGAGGAAGACTTGCTTCCACTCCTAAAATGAGTTCTTTGGTGGCTGAACAGTCCAACATGAGAGCCACAGACCCTGTCACAGGTGGGACAAATATTCATCAGAGGAAGGGGGGGTTGGTTCTGATTTACCACACGTTCCGGTCCGCTGCTTGTGCCTGACCTCTTCACGCTTGTAGCGTTGAGATTCAAAGAGCTCAATGCCCTCCCGGATGCATTTTCTCCATCTAGGGCGGTCTTCGGTCAGGGTCTCCCAGGTGCCAGTGGTGATGTTGCACTTCGCCAGGGAGGCCTTGAGGGTGTCCTTGTAACGTCTGCGCTGCCCACCTTTGGCTCGTTTGCCATGAAGGAGCTCTGCGTAGAGCAATTGCTTGGGGAGTCTCTCATCTGGCATGCGAACTAAGTGGCCTGCCCAGCTAAGCTGAACGAGTGTGGTTAATGCTTCAATGTTGGGGTTGTTAGCCTGGGCGAGGACACTGATGTTGGTGCGCCTGTTCTCCCAGGGGATTTGCAGCATAAAGTGCACCCATGCTGATGTAATAGATGGCAGGTGAAGTAGAGATGACAGAAGCGATCTGTCAATAGTGGCAGAGGTAATGAGCTCAGACTGGATGGAAACTCGTGTAAAGACTTTCAGCATTTCTGAATCTCCCTACTGGAAATGCAGTTTAGAGAAGGGAACATTTCTCAATTGGCTGGGAGCTTTGACGTGACATTTGAAGCTGTCAACTCATCAACTGATTCAATGGCCAGTGACCTCCCGCCTCAGCTTCACAGACGAGCACTAAGCACAGCGGTGATACCGGTGGGCGACCTGTCCAATTCAAAAAGCGGGGGGAAAAGCATTGTGAAGTGGCTGTAAACAAGCCACCAATGATTTGAATTGGGTCCCCCGCCACTGCCGGTCAGGTCTGCTCAGCGCTGGCAGACCCGACATCGGGAAATGCAGGTGTGCGCGTTTTGACAACGGGTTCCCGGCTCGCTGTCAATCATTTTAAAGTTCACAACTAACCCACCACCCATCCTGTCAACTAAACAACGGCAAAATTGCAGCCCATGATTCTATATAGAACAAGTTCCCACGTTCAAATACGGAAAGGAAACCACAAAGGCAGCTGCTGACCTTGCTGAGTAGAAGGCGGCAACATGGCGCACCGGCGGCAGGAGAAGTGACCTGTGGCGAGTAGCAACCTACGAAGGAAAGGAGAGCACGGTCAAGCAGCTGCAAACCCTTTTTCTTCTTTTCTCTTCAACAACTTCCCACCCCAGAGAGGCGAAGTTGCATGTTCCCAGAGGCACTGCAATACCAGGTCGATGTGTCGACAGAGCAAGCCACTGTTCCATCTCCCAGATCCAAAAAACAATTTCATTTTTGTTCCCCAGATAAGAAGATAAGAAATAGCAGCAGGAGTAGGCCAATCGACCCCTCGAGCCAGCTCCGACATTCAATAAGATCATGGCTGATCTTTTTCCTCAGCTCCACTTTCCTGCACTATCCCCATATCCCTCGATTCCCTTAATATCCAAAAATCCATTGATCTCTACCTTGAATATACTCAATGACTGAGCCTCCACAGTCCTCTGGGGTAGACAATTCCGAAGATACACCACCCTCTGAGTGAAGATATTTCTCCTCACGCAATCGTAAATGGTCGACTTCTTATTCGGAGACTGTGAGCCCTGGGTCTAGTCTCCCGAGGCAGGAATAACATCCTCCCTGCATCTACCCTGTCAAGCCCTGTAAGAATTTTGTAAGTTTCAGCCAGATCACCTCTCAGTCTTCTAAACTCTAGAGAAATAGGCCTAGTCTACTCAATCTCTCCTCATAGGGCAATTTTCACCACCGCCACCACCCCCATCCCCCATCCGAGGAATCAGTCTGGCAAACATCCGTTGCCCTCCCTGGAATGTGCTACCACAGGAAGTGGTTGAGGCAAATAGCTTAGATGCTTTCAAAAGAAAAGTAGACGAGTCGGGACTAGAAAGATGTTCTGAAAGGCTGAGATGAAGAAGAATGGGAGGAGACTCGTGTGGAGTAGAAATACCAGCACAGACTAGTTGGGCCGAATGGCCTGTTTCTGTGCTATGTAATTCTATGTAATCAAAACAAAGGGGAGAGCTTGGAAAATAAACACAGAGCGGAAGTATCAGTGGAATCATCTTAAAAAATATTAGGGTGAGATGAAGTAAGCTGGGAGGAGGCTCTTGTGAAGCATAAATGCCCTCAAAGACTTGTTGGGCTGAATGGCCTGTTTCCATGCTGTAAAATTTTCTGTAGATGATTTTTACATACGGCAATAAAAAGCATTGAAAAAATGGAAAGATTTTAACAAAACAGGAAGTACATGTGAAAAGCTACGGCACTGAGAGCTACACCCAAGGAAGAATGGCGGGGTCTTTTATCAAAAGCTGTGCAAGAAATGTATTTTAGAGTTTTAAATAGCACTGCTCAATGGTCCTTCCTGCCAGTTAGTGCCACAAGTTACTCTCTCTCCTCACGAATTTACTGCCCTCCTTTAACTTCTCCTTCCATATAAAACACACCTACCCATAATCATTGCCACTCCGTTGACCATGCCATCTCACGAGGTCTCTCTACCACTATTGTTCTAATTACCGATACGGCTATCCTTGTTTCTCTCTCCTCTCCACTCACATTCCCATTCCCGTTCCCGTTCCCCCTCTCATCCGCACTTCCTTCTGCGTCCGCTACCTGAAAAAAGCTTGGACATGTTTATTTGCAACACCAAAGATCTGATTGGTCCCCTTGGATGACAAGACCTGATTGCTGATTGGTCCTCTTGGAGGACAAGACACACCCAGCTGTTTCTCTGGAAACTCTTTTGAGTTTACCTGCAAAACATAAAAACATTAAACGGTGCCACCCGACCTGGGTGACACTCCAGACATTTACAAGGCCCTTTTTTTCCCCCCCTTTTTTTTTTGTGTTTTTCTTTTTTGGTTTTTTTTTTTGGGCACTAAATTCACAATTTTCCCCAGTGCCCCCTATAAAAGGGAAGGGGGACACTAAAAGCACCGGCAATTAAAACAAATTAACTTAAAAAACGTAAAATCAAATTAAAATTTGGTTACTGTTTCTCTGGAATGTGTAATTAGATCCTCCCTACCAATGTAATCAGTGACTTTGCAAAGTTTAATTCAAGCTATTCTGAGTGCCTCCTCCAGACAGAACAGAGCTCACTTGGAACAGACAGGGCTCACCCTCGCGGGTTCAGACTTTCTCCCACCACCCAAATAAGGTCCTGACTAACCCTCACCCCCTACCCTGCCCAAGTTCTTGACCTCCCACCGGGTTCATGATCTGACCCCAACAATTTTTGCACTTTACCGTCGCCCATAAACGGTGTGTTGTGTCATGGACTGTTAACAGGATTATTGGGTATGAAGTCAATAGTGACAGTTTCATGACTTCTGGATTTCGTCCAGTCCAATAATGTCACTTGCCACACACACACCATCTAGATCACGTTCTCGCTCTCATTTCCGCCCCCGCCCGCATTTTAAACCTGGATCACTTTTTTGCCCACTTTTTGCCAAATGTTTACCCACTCACTTAGCAAGTCTATGTCCTTTTGCAGAGTTTCTGTGTCCTCCTCACACATTGCTTTTCCTCCCATCTTTGTATCGTCAGCAAACTTGGCTACGTTACACTCGGTCCCTTCTTCTAAGTGGTTAATATAGATAGTTGGGGTCCCAGCACTGATCCTTGCGGAACCCCACTATTACTGATTGCCAAACCGAGAATGAACCATTTATCCCCACTCTCCATTTTCTGTTAGTTAGCCAATCCTCTATCCATGCTAATATATTACCCCCAACCCTGTGAACTTTTATCTTGTGCAGTAACCTTTCATATGGCACCTTGTCAAATGCCTTCTGCAAATCCAAACACAACACATCCACTGGTTCCCCTTTATCCACCCTGTTCGTTACATCCTCAAAGAATTCCAGGAAATTTGTCAAACATGACTTCCCCTTCATATATCCATGCTGACTCTGTCTGACTGAATTATGCTTTTCCAAATGTCCAACTAGTACTTCTTTAATAATGGACTCAAACATTTTCCCAACCACAGATATTAGGCTAACTGGTCTCTCGTTTCCTGCTTTCTGTCTGCCTCCTTTTTTAAATAGGGGCGTTACATTTGCAGTTTTCCAGTCTGCTGGGACCTCCCCAGAATCCAGGGAATTTTGGTAAATTACAACCAGTGCATCCACTATCCCTGCCGCTACTTTTCTTAAGACTCGAGGATGCAAGCCATCAGGTCCAGGGGATTTATCTGCCTTTAGTCCCATTATCTTACTGAGTACCACCCCCTTAGTGATTGTGCTAAGTCCCTCCCCCCACCACACCCCAATTGCCCCTTGACTATCCACTGTTGGGCTCTTGCTTACTCTTTTTGGTTGTTTGGGTTTTCCTCCGTCTACTATTTGTTATACCTCGGCTGCTGTGGCTTTGTGTGTCGTCCTGGACACTGGTGCCTTGCTCCAATTTTATTCCGGTTATTGGTTTGACGTTCTCCTTTTAGGCTTGGAGTCTTTGTGGTTTGGGGTCGTTGGTTAGGGTTAGGGAGTTATGATTTTAGTTTTGGAGATTGTGGTTAGGGTTGGTGTTGGGGTTAGGATGCTGTGGGTTGTTTATTTAGTTTTATTTTAGCTTTTAGGGGTCCGGTTGGGGTTAGGGTTGTGGGTTAGAGTTCGAATTAGGTTTGGGGTGGCATTGGGTTCGGAAGAGTTACTGTTTTTTTTTGGGGGGGGGGGGGGCTGGGTGGTTTTGTTTAAAAATGGTTATGTGGGTTGTTGGTTCCCTGTTGTGTATTCAATTAATTTCTCATGGAGTTCGGGAACATAGCCACTGTAAGTCAATTGTATTTTTTGTATTTACCGTATTAATAATGTTATTATTGATGTTCTGATTTTTTGTATTTATTAATAATATTATAGGTGTTCGACGTTGGGGATATCTGTTGGGGAGTTATTGTTATTGTTAAAGCCTTTTTTAAAAAACCCGCGCCATCCGTCTTTTGGACCCGGAAACTGTTTTCAGGCAGAATGCAGATTCGTCACAGCGTGGCGTGGCCGTGGCTTCCGATTTGATGAAATGAACAATTTGTGAATTTACTGGTTATGTTTTGGTTGTATTGGGTGGGTTTGTTACGGTTATTTGCTGCTGGAGAAAGGAAATGTTTATTTGTCGGGAGCGTGGCGAGCGGTGGCTTGCCGCTGTTTGTTGTGGCCGTCTGTACTGCCGAGATTGCCGATTTAAAACATGAATGTATTTTAATTTTCCGTGGCTGTACCTTGTTGCGGGGTACTGGTTAGGTTGTGTGGGGAGTCTCCTTCATTTTTGTGGCTCTTGCTGAGCGTGTGGGCCGTCCGATCCGTTGTTAGTGTTTGGGGGGCCTAGTGCCGATTCAAAGCCTCGGGCTGGATTTGAGTCGTGGTCGAGGAGGTTGGTTTGAACGGACATCTTGTCCCCATGAAGGAATTCGTCCTCGGTTTTTTTGAGCTGGTTTAATTTCAATCGTTGTTATATTATTTCGGGAGGGTTAATTTGTGCACACTGATGTCCTGACTTTTATTTTTCACATTTGAATTTTGTTATTTTTTGTTCTTGAATTATTTAAACGGAAAAATGCTGTGTCGGGCGATCGCGTTGGGGGTGGGTGGGGGAAATTGAAGGAAACACTTTATTAGTAACTTGTTTTTTACATTATTTTAACTTTTGTGTGCCAGTATTGGTTTGGCGGTAATAATTTTCTAGTGGGTTTATGGAGGATTTTGAGCTGCTTACCTTCCACAATGACAATCGAGACAGAGAAGGATTGGAAAGAGGAGAAATGATTTAAAGCTGTTGCTTAGCTCATTAATGAGGTGTTAACGGTTTGCTTTGTCTTGTGTTATGGTTCTTATTTCTTCTTCTGGTGTGTTGTCTCTGTGTGGTCAGTTGTCTTCCCTGTTTGTTAGGTTAAAATGTGGAGAGCTGCCTTCTTTTTGTTAGTGTTTGTGTGATGCCTCACCAGGTTGAATGTCTGTAGTTTGGGGATAGGATTTTTTTGTGTTGGGTCTAATGTTTTGATTTCCTGCCCGTTTGTTTCTTTTAAGTCTTGTATCTCCTTTTTTCCTTAATTCCTGTAAATTTTTGTGTTTTGGTTTTACTAAATTTTAAAAAACAATTATTTCAAAAAAATTTGTTTTTTTTGTTTTACTATAGTTTGGGGGTTAGTTCTGTTATAGATTTATGTTTTGTTATGACTGTTTTTGTTTAATCCAGTTTTTTGTTTTATTCCAGGTTTGGTTCCCTGTATAAACAGAAGAAATAGAAGCAGGAATAGGCCATACGTCCCCTCGAGCCTGCTCGCCATTTAATATGATCATGGCTGATCCGATCATGGACTCGGGTCCACTTTCATAGAAACATAGAAAATAGGTGCAGGAGTCGGCCATTCGGCCCTTCAAGCCTGCACCACCATTCAATAAGATCATGGCTGATCATTCACCTCAACACCCCTTTCTTGCTTTCTCTCCATACCCCTTCAGCCGTAAGGGCCATATCTAACTCTCTTGAATATATCCAATGAACTGGCACCAACAACTCTCTGCGGTAGGGAATTCCACAGGTTCACAACTCTCTGAGTGAAGAAGTTTCTCCTCATCTCAGTCCTAAATGGCTTACCCCTTATCGTTAAGACTGTGTCCTCTGGTTCTGGACTTCCCCAACATCGGGAATATTCTTCCTGCATCTAACCTGTCCAATCCCGTCAGAATTTGATGTTTCTATGAGATCCCCTCTCATCCTTATAAACTCCAGTAAATACAGGCCCAGTCGATCCAGTCTCTCCTCATATATGTTAGTCCTGCCATCCCGGGAATCAGTCTGGTGAACCTTCGCTGCACTCCCTCAATAGCAAGAATGTCCTTCCTCAGATTAGGAGACCAAAACTGAACACAATATTCCAGGTGAGGCCTCACCAAGGCCCTGTACAACTGTAGTAAGACCTCCCTGCTCCTATACTCAAATCCCCTAGCTATGAAGACCAACATACCATTTGCCGCCTTCACCGACTGATGTACCATGACACCCAGGTCTCGTGCACCTCCCCTTTTCCTAATCTTCTGGAATTTTTTGAGAATGTATCTAGTAGAGTGGACAAGGGAGAACCAGTGGATGTGGTGTATTTGGACTTTCAAAAGACTTTTGACAAAGTCCCACACAAGAGATTGGTGTGCAAAATTAAAGCACATGGTATTGGGGGTAATGTACTGACGTGGATAGAGAACTGGTTGGCAGACAGGAAGCAGAGACTCGGGATAAACGGGTCCTTTTCAGAGTGACTAGACAATCTGCCTTTGTGTTTTTGCCCCCAAAATGGATAACCTCACATTTAACCACATTATACAGCATCTGCCATGCATTTGCCCATTCACCTAACCTGTCCAAGTCACCCTGCAGCCTCTTAGCGTCCTCCTCACAGCTCCCACCGCCACCCAGTGTCATCTGAAAACTTGGAGATATTACACTCAATTCCTTCATTTAAATCGTGAATGTATATTGTAAATAACTGGGGTCCCAGCACTGAGCCCTGCGGCACCCCACTAGTCACTGCCTGCCATTCTGAAAAGGATCCGTTTATCCCGACTCTCTGCTTCCTGTCTGCCAACCAGTTCTCTATCCACGTCAGTACATTACCCCCAACACCATGTGCTTTAATTTTGCACATCAATCTCTTGTGTGGGACTTTGTCAACAGCCTTATCAAAGTACAAATACACCACATCCACTGATTCTTCCTTGTCCACTCTACTAGTTACATCCTCAAAAAAATTCTAGAAGATTTGTCGAGCATGATTTCCCTTTCATAGATCCATGCTGACTTAGACCGAACTTGTTACTGCTTTCTAAATGCGCTGCTATTTCCTCTTTAATAATTGATTCCAACATTTTCCCCACTACTGGTGTCAGGCTAACCGGTCTATAATTACCCGTTTTCTCTCACTTTTTAAAAAAGTGGTGTTACATTAGCCACCCTCCAGTCCATAGGAACTGATCCAGAGTCGATAGACTGTTGGAAGATGATCACCAATGCATCCACTATTTCTAGGACCACTTCCTTAAGTACTCTGGGATGCAGACTATCAAGCCCCGGGGATTTATCGGCCTTCAATCCCATAAATTTCCCCCAACACAATTTCCCGCCTAATAAGGATTTCCTTCAGTTCCTCCTTCTCACTCGATCCTCAGTCCCCTAGTATTTCCAGAAGGTTATTTGTGTCTTCCTTTGTGAAGACAGAACCAAAGTATTTGTTCAACTGGTCTGCCATTTCTTTGTTCCCCATTATAAATTCACCTGAATCTGACTGCAAGGGACCTACGTTTGTGTTCACATTTTTTCTCTTCACCTATCTATAGAAGCTTTTGCAGTCAGTTTTTATGTTCCCGGCAAGCTTCCTCTCGTACTCTATTTTCCCCCTCCTAATTAAACCCTTTGTCCTCCTCAGCTGAATTCTAAATTTCTCCCAGTCCTCAGGTTTGCTGCTTTTTCTGGCCAATTTATATGCCTCTTCCTTGGATTTAACACTATCCTTAATTTCCCTTGTTGGCCACGGTTGGGCCATCTTCCCCATTTTTTATTTTGACTCCAGACAGGGTTGTACAATTGTTGAAGTTCATCCATCTGATCTTTAAATGTTTGCCATTGCCTATCCACTGTCAACCCTTTAAATATCATTTGCCAGTCTATTCTAGCTAATTCACATCTCATACCATCAAAGTTACCTTTCCTTAAGTTCAAGACCCTAGTCTCTGAATTAACTGTCACTCTCCATCTTAATAAAGAATTCTACCATATTATGGTCACTCTTCCCCCAAGGGGCCTCGCACAACAAGATTGCTAATTTATCCCGACTCTCTGTTTTCTGTTAGCCAATCCTCTATCCATGCTAATGTATTACCCCCCCAACCCTGTGAACTTTTATCTTGTGCAGTAACCTTTTATGGTCCACATCTCTGAGCCATACAGGAGGGCGGGGTATCACTACAGCCCTGTAGACAATAAGCTTGGTGCCAGATTTAAGGGCCTGATTTTTGAACATTTTCTTCCTCAGGCGGCCGAAGGCTGCGCTGGAGCACAGGAGGTGGTGTTGAACCTCGTCGTCGATGTCTGCCCTTGCTGATAATAGGAAAGTGGTCCACTTTGTCAGAGGCTAAACTCCAAGTCATAGTCAATATTTTCACCGAGGCGTACAAAACCATCGGCCTAACACTAAACATCCGTAAGACAAAGGTCCTCCACCAACCTGACCCCGCCATGCAGCACTGCCCCCCCAGTCTTGTATTCTATGTCTCGGCTAATAAAAGCAAGTATTCCCTATGCCGCCTTAACCACCTTATTTATCTGGCCTGCTACCTTCAGGGATCTGTGGACATGCACTCCAAGGTCCCTTTATTCCTCGACATTTCTCAGTGTCCTACCATTTAATGTGTATTCCCTTGCCTTGTTAGCCCTCCCCAAATGCATTACCTCACACTTCTCCAGATTAAGTTCCATTTGCCACTGTTCTGCCCAGCTGACCAGTTCATTGATATCTTCCTGCAGTCTCCAGCTTTCTTCTTCAGTATCAACCAAACAGCCGATTTTAGTATCGTCTGCAAACTTCTTAATCATACCACCTACATTCAAGTCTAAATCATTGATATATACCACAAAAAGCAAGGGACCCAGTACTGAGCCCCACAGAACCCCACTGGAAACAGCCTTCCAGTCACAAAAAACATCCATCAACCATTACCCTTTGCTTCCTTCCTCTGAGCCAATTTTGGATCCAACTTGCCACTTTGCCCTGGATCCCATGGGCTTTTACTTTTGTGACCAGTCTGCCATGTGGAACCTTATCAAAAGCCTTGCGAAAATCCATATACACTACATCAAATGCACTACCCTCATCGACCCTCCTTGTTACCTCCTCAAAAAATTCAATCGTTAGTCAGACATGACCTGCCCTGAACAAATCCATGCTGACTGTCCTTGATTAATCCGTATCTTTCTAAATGAAGATTTATCCTGTCCCTCAGAACACTTTTCAATAATTTTCCCACCACTGAGGTTAGGCTGACTGGCCTGTAATTACTTAATCTATCTCTTTCTCCCTTTTTAAACAAAGGTACAATGTTAGCAGTCCTCCAGTGCTCTGGCACCACACCTGTAGACAGAGGGGATTGTAAAATGATGGTCAGAGCCTCTGCTATTTCCTCTTTTGCTTCTCTTAACAGCCTGGGATGAAATTCATCCGGGCCTGAAGATTTATCCACTTTCAAAGCTGCTAAGCCCCTTAATACTTCCTCTCTCACTGTTTATTTCATCTACTATTTCACACTGCTCCTCCCTGATTGCAATGCCTGCATCAGCGCTCTCTTTTGTGAAAACAGACGCAACGTATTCATGAAGAACCATACCCACCCGCCTCCACACACACATTACTTTTATCCTCTTGCTCTTAATGTATTTATAAAACATCTTTGGGTTTTCCTTGATTTTACTTGCCAACATTTTTTCATGCTCTCTCTTTGCTTTCCGAATTTCCTTTTTAATTGCACTCCTGCACTTTCTATACGCCTCTCGAGTTTCTGCAGTATTGAGCCCTCGGTATCTTGTCTTAAGCCTCCCTTTTTTTCTTTATCCTACTCTGTATGTCCCTTGACATCCAGAGGGCTCGCGATTTGCTAGTCCTACCCGTTTTCTTTAAGGAAACATACTTGTTCTGAGCCCTCAGGATCTCCTATTGAATGCCTCCCATTGCTCTGACACTGATTTACCTTCAAGTAGCTGTTTCTGGTCCACTTTCTCAGCTTATCAAAATTGGCTTTTCCCGAATTGAGAATTTTTATTCCTGGTCTATCTTTGTCCTTTTCCATAACTACCCTAAATCCAACTGAATTATGATAACTAGCACCAAACTGCTCTCCCACTGATACCCCTTCCACCTGCCCAGCTTCATTCCCTAAAACAAAGTCCAGAACTGCCTCCTCCCTTGTTGGGCTTGTTACATACTGGCTCAAAAAGTTCTGAATGCATTTTAGGAATTCCTTTCACCTTTCACACACATTTTATCCCAGTTAATATTAGGGTAGTTGAAATCCCCTACTATTACTGCCCTGTCTCTCTCTCTCTCTCTCTCTCTCATTGTTTGGGGGTCTATAGTACACTCCCATCAGTGTGATTGCTCCTTTTTTGTTCTCCAGTTCAACCCATATGGCCTCATTTGATGATCCTTCCAGTAGTATCATCCCTCCTCACAGCTGTAATTGTTTCTTTAATCAATACTGCGACCCCCCTCCCTGCCCCCTCCCCCCCCCCGGCCCCCCATCCCCCAAAGGAGAGCATGGTCAAACAGATACACCGCTTTGGGTACTGTTGAGGGGGATGACTCATCAGGGGAGAGCAGCAGCAGCCAAGTTCATTGCACATTGGCTGGCTCTGCTGCACAGGAGGGCAGGAAAAAGAGTGGGAGAGCGATAGTGATAGGGGATTCAATTGTAAGGGGAAAAGATAGGCGTTTCTGCGGCCGCAACCGAGACTCCAGGATGGTATGTTGCCTCCCTGGTGCAAGGGTCAAGGATGTCTCGGAGCGGGTGCGGGACATTCTGAAAAGGGAAGGTGAACAGCCAGTTGTCGTGGTGCATACAGGTACCAACGATATAGGTAAGAAATGGGATGAGGTCCTAAGAGACGAATTTAGGGAGCTAGGAGTTAAATGAAAAAGTAGGGCCTCCAAAATAGTAATCTCAGGATTGCTACCAGTACCACGTGCTAGTCAAGAGTAGGAATCGCAGGATAGCTCAGATGAATACGTGGATTGAACAGAAGTGGTGCAGAAGGGAGGGATTCAAATTCCTGGGGCATTGGAATCGGTTCTGGGGGAGGTGGGACCAGTACAAACTAGATGGTCTGCACCTGGGCAGGACCGGAACCAATGTTCGAGGAGGAGTGTTTGCTAGTGCTGTTGGGGAGGAGTTAAACCAATATGGCAGGGAGATGGGAACCTATGCAGGGAGACAGAGGGAAATAAAATGGAGTCAGAAGCAAAAGATAGAAAGGAGAATAGTAAAAGTGGAGGGCAGAGAAACCCAAGGCAAAAAACTAAAAGGACCACATTACAGCAAAATTCTAAAGGGGTAAAGTGTGCTAAAAAGACAAGCCTGAAGGCTCTGTGCCTCAATGCGAGGAGTATTCGGAATAAGGTGGACAAATTAACTATGCAGATAGCAGTTAACGGATACGATGTGATTGGCATCACGGAGCCATGGCTCCAGGGTGACCAAGGCTGGGAACTCAACATTCAAGGGTATTCAGCATGTAGGAACGATGGACAGAAAGGAAAAGGAGGCGGGATGGTGTTGCTGGTTAAAGAGGAAATTAATGCAAGAGTAAGGAGGGACATTAGTCTGGATGATGTGGAATCGGTATGGGTGGAGATGCGGAATTCCAAAGGGCAGAAAACGATAGTGGGAGTTGTGTACAGACCACCAAACAGTGGTAGTGAGGTTGGGGACAGCATCAAACAAGAAATAAGGGATGTGTGCAATAAAGGTACTACAGCAGTTCTCATGGGCAACTTTAATCTACATATTGATTGGGCGAACCAAACTGGTAGCAAGGCGGTAGAGGAGGATTTCCTGGCGTGTATTAGGGATGGTTTTCTAGACCAATACGTCGAGGAACCAACTAGAGAGCTGGCCATCCTAGGCTGGGTGATGTCTAGGGACTAATTAGCAATCTTGTTGTGCGAGGCCCCTTGGGGAGGAGTGACCATAATATGGTAGAATTCTTTATTAAGATGGAGAGTGACACAGTTAATTCGGAAACTAGGGTCCTGAACTTAAGGAAAGGTAACTTCGATGGTTTGAGGCGTCAATTGGCTAGAATAGACTGGCAAAGGATACTTAAAGGGTTGATGGTGGATAAGCAATGGCAAACATTTAAAGATCATATGGATGAACTTCAGCAATTGTACATCCCTGTCTGGAGTAAAAAGAAAACGGGCAAGGTGGCTCAACCATGGCTAACAAGGGAAATTAAGGATCGTGTTAAAGCCAAGGAAGAGGCATATCATTTGGTTAGAAAAAGCAACAAACCTGAGGTGTGGGAGAAATTCAGAATTCAGCAGAAGAGGACAAGGGATTTAATTAAGGCGGTGAAAATAGAGTACGAGAGGAAGCTTGCCGGGAATATAAAAACTGACTGCAAAAGCTTCTATAAATATGTGAAGAGAAACAGATTAGTGAAGACAAACGTAGGTCCCTTGCAGTCGGATTCAGGTGAATTTATAATGGGGAACAAAGAAATGGCAGACCAATTGAACAAATACTTTGGTTCTGTCTTCACGAAGGAAGACACAAATAACCTTCCGATTGTACTAGGGGACAGTAGGTCTAGTGAGAAGGAGCAACTGAAGGATATCCTTACTAGGCGGGAAATTGTGTTAGGGAAATTGATGGGATTGAAGGCCAATAAACCCCCGGGGCCTGATAGTCTGCATCCTAGAGTACTTAAGGAAGTGGCCCTACAAATGGTGGATGCAATGGTCATCATTTTCCAACTGTCTATCAACTCTGGATCAGTTCCTATGGACTGGAGGGTAGCTAATGTAACACCACTTTTTAAAAAAGGAGGGGGGAGAGAAAACGGGTAATTATACACCGGTTAGCCTGACATCGGTAGTGCGGAAAATGTTGCAATCAATTATTAAAGATGTAATAGCAGCGCATTTGGAAAGCAGTGACAGGATCGGACCAAGTCAGCATGGATTTATGAAAGGGAAATCATGCTTGACGAATCTTCTGGAATTTTTTGAGGATGTAACGAGCAGAGTGGACAAGGGAGAACCAGTGGATGTGGTGTATTTGGACTTTCAAAAAGCTTTTGACAAGGTCCCGCACAAGAGATTAGTGTGCAAAATCAAAGCGCATGGTATTGGGGGTAATGTACTGACGTGGATAGAGAACTGGTTGGCAAACAGGAAGCAGAGAGTCAGGATAAACGGGTCCTTTTCAGAACGGCAGGCAGTGACTAGTGGAGTGCCGCAGGGCTCAGTGCTGGGACCCCAGCTCTTTGCAATAAACATTAACGATTTAGATGAAGGAACTGAGTGTAATATCTCCAGGTTTGCGGATGATACTAAACTGGGTGGCGGTGTGAGTTGTGAGGTGGACGCTCAGAGGCTGCAGGGTGAATTGGACAGGTTAGGTGAGTGGGCAAATGCATGGCAGATGCAGTATGATGTGGATAAATGTGAGGTTATCCATTTTGGGGGCAAAAACACGAAGGCAGAATATCATCAGGATGGCGGCAGATTAGTAAAAGGGGAGGTGCAACGAGACCTGGGTGTCATGGTTCATCAGTCACTGAAAGTGGGCATGCAGGTACAGCAGGCGGTGAAGAAGGTAAATGGTATGTTTGCCTTCGTAGCTAGGGGATTTGAGTATAGGAGCAGGGAAGTCTTACTGCAGTTGTACAGGGCCTTAGTGAGTCCTCACCTGGAATATTGTGTACAGTTTTGGTCTCCTAATCTGAAGAAGGACGTTCTTGCTATTGAGGGAGTGCAGCGAAGGTTCACCAGACTGATTCCTGGGATGGCAGGACTGACATATGAATAGAGACTGGATCGACTGGACCTTTATTCACTGGAGTTTAGAAGGATGAGAGGGGAGCTCATAGAAACATATAAAATTCTGACGGGAGTGGACAGGTTAGATGCAGTAAGAATGTTCCCGATGTTGGGAAAGTCCAGAACCAGGGGATATAGGATAAGGGGTAAGCCATTTAGGACTGGGATGAGGAGAAACCTCTTCACTCAGAGTTGCTAACCTGTGGAATTCCCTACCGCAGAGAGTTGTTGATGCCAGTTCATTGGATATATTCAAGAGGGAGTTAAATATGGCCTTTACGGCTAAGGGGATCAAGGGGTACTGAGGGAATGATCAGCCATGATCTTATTGAATGGTGGTGCAGGCTCGAATGGCCGACTCCTGCACCGATTTTCTGATCGACAGAACAAAACCTGGACGAGCCAGGACCCCTTATTGTCCCTAGTCAAAAACTGTGTGCTTCATGGGAGTTGGTCCAGTGTCCCTGCAGAAATGCAGCAAGGGATAAAGCCGTTCCAACGGCGCAATGATGAAATGTCTATACAGGCAGACTGCATTCTGTGAGGAAATCGTGTAGTGGTTCCCAAGATGGGCAGAGATACCTTCATCAGTGACCTCCAGAGTACCCACCCAGACATCGTAATGATGAAAGTGATAGCCAGATCCCAAGTGTGGTGGTCTGGTATTAATGCAGACTTCGAGTCCTGTGTTCACAGATGTAATACATGCTCGCAGTTAAGCAATGCACCCAGGGAGGTGCCGCTAAGTTCATGGTCTTGGCCGTGGTCTAGGGTACATGTCAATTATGCAGGCCCATTCTTGGGTAAAACGTTCCTTGTCGTTGTTGATGCGTACTCCAAATGGATTGAATGTAATATAATGTCGGCGAGCACATCCGCTGCCACTACTGAAAGCCTGCGGGCCATGTTTGCCACACATGGCCTACCCGAAGTCCTAGTGAGCGACAACGGGCCATGTTTTACCAGTGCTTGAGTTAAAAGAATTTATGACCGGCAACGGGATCAAACATGTCACATCTGCCCCATTTAAACCAGTGCCCAATGGTCACGCAGTGAGAGCAGTGCAAACCATCAAGCAGGGCTTGAAGAGGGTAACGGAAGGCTCACTGCAGACTCGCCTATCCCGAGTCCTGCTGAGGTACCGCACGAGACCCCACTCGCTCACTGGAATCCCGCCTGCTGAACTGCTCATGAAAAGAGCACTTAAGACAAGGCTCTCGTTAGTTCACCCTGATCTACATGAACAGGTAGAGAGAGCAGGCGGCTTCAACAAAGTATACACCATGATAGCGCCAATGTGTCACGCGAAATTGAAATCACTGAACCTGTATTTGTATTGAATTATGGACCAAGTCCCAAGTGACTTCCCGGCACTGTTGTGGTTAAAGAGGGGAGCAGGGTGCTTCGGATCAAACTTTCAAATGGACTCATTCACTGGAAACCCTTGGACCAAATCAAACTCAGATTCACGGACTATCCCGAGCAACCCACTTTGGACCCTACATTCTTTGGCCCCCCCAACATACACACCAGTGGCAACCGGCACCGCGAGGGCCCAACAAGTGATTCTTCAATACCAGCTTTCAAACCGAGACGATGAACCAGGGCAAGAAGAGCCCCAGATCGACTCACATTGTAAATAGTTACACTATTGACGTTTGGGGGGGGGGGGGGGGGGGAAAGGGAAAGTCTTTTTATATATGTATACTTGCATATACTCTGAACAGCCACCAGAGGGCTCATCCCCTGGAGTCCCAATGGATCCCATAATCCCTTGGGTGCAAAGGTATTTCAGGAGGCCTCACAGTTTGGAGAGGCACGATGGAGACCTGCAATAAAATGCTACGGTCACACTTTAAGCTCACAGTGTTCAGTTTGACTCTTCCTCCATACATAACATGAGGGTTTCAGCAGCAGAAGAGCTGAGGCAGGGGCAGAGGTGGACAATGTTACGGAGGTGGAAACAGGCGGTTTTAGTTACCATGCGGATATGTGGCTAGAAACTCATTTAGGGTCAAATATGACACCTAGGTTGCAAACAGTCTTGTTCACCCTCAGATTGATGCTAGGGAGAGGGATGGAGTCAGTGGTTTATAGAAACATAGTAAATAGGTGCAGGAGTAGGCCATTCGGCCCTTTGAGCCTGCACCTCCATTCAATGAGTTCATGGCTGAACATGCAACTTCAGTACCCCATTCCTGCTTTCTCGCCATACCCCTTGATCCCCCTAGTAGTAAGGACTACATCTAACTCCTTTTTGAATATATTTAGTGAATTGGCCTCAACAACTTTCTGTGGTAGAGAATTCCACAGGTTCACCATTCTCTGGATGAAGAAGTTTCTCCTCATCTCGGTCCTAAATGGCTTACCCCTTAGCCTTAGACTGTGACCCCTGGTTCTGGACTTCCCCAACATTGGGAACATTCTTCCTGCATCTAACCTGTCTAACCCCGTCAGAATTTTAAACGTTTCTATGAGGTCGCCTCTCATTCTTCTGAACTCCAGTGAATACAAGCCCAGTTGATCCAGTCTTTCTTGATATGTCAGTCCCGCCATCCCGGGAATCAGTCTGGTGAACTTTTGCTGCACTCCCTCAATAGCAAGAATGTCCTTCCTCAAGTTAGGAGACCAAAACTGTACACAATACTCCAGGTGTGGCCTCACCAAGGCCCTGTACAACTGTAGTAACACCTCCCTGCCCCTGTACTCAAATCACCTCGCTATGAAGGTCAACATGCCATTTGCTTTCTTAACCGCCTGCTGTACCTGCATGCCAACCTTCAATGACTGATGTACCAGGACACCCAGGTCTCGTTGCACCTCCCCTTTTCCTAATCTGTCACCATTCAGATAATAGTCTGTCTCTCGGTTTTTACCACCAAAGTGGATAACCTCACGTTTATCCACATTATACTTCATCTGCCATGCATTTGCCCACTCACCTAATCTATCCAAGTCACTCTGCAGCCTCATAGCATCCTCCTCGCAGCTCAAACTACCACCCAACTTAGTGTCAGCTGCAAATTTAGAGGTACTACATTTAATCCCCTCGTCTAAATCATTAATGTACAATGTAAACAGCTGGGGCCCCCAGCACAGAAACTTGCGGTACCCCACTAGTCACTGCCTGCCATTCTGAAAAGTACCCATTTACTCCTACTCTTTGCTTTCTGTCTGCCAACCAGTTCTCAATCCACGTCAGCACACTACCCCAATCCTATGTGCTTTAACTTTGCACATTAATCTCTTGTGTTGGACCTTGTCGAAAGCCTTCTGAAAGTCCAAATACACCACATCAACTGGTTCTTCCTTGTCCACTCTACTGGAAACATCCTCAAAATATTCCAGAAGATTTGTCAAGCATGATTTCCCTTTCACAAATCCATGCTGACTTGGACCTATCAGGTCACCTCTTTCCAAATGCGCTGCTATGACATCCTTAATAATTGATTCCATCATTTTACCCACTACCTGTGTCAGGCTGACCGGTCTATAATCCCCTGTTTTCTCTCTCCTTTTTTAAAAAGTGGGGTTACATTGGATCCATAGGAACTGATCCAGAGTCTATGGAATGTTGGAAAATGGCTGTCAATGCATCAGCTATTTCCAAGGCCACCTCCTTAAGTACTCTGGGATGCAGTCCATCAGGCCCTGGGAATTTATCGGCCTTCAATCCCATCAATTTCCCCAACACAATTTCCCGACTAATAAGGATTTCCCTCAGTTCCTCCTTCTTACGAGACCCTCTGACCCCTTTTTATATCCGGAAGGTTGTTTGTGTCCTTAGTGAATACCGAACCAAAGTACTTGTTCAATTGGTCTGCCATTTCTTTGTTCCCCGTTATGACTTCCACTGATTCTGACTGCATGGGACCTACGTTTGTCTTTACTAACCTTTTTCTTTTTACATATCTATAGAAGCTTTTGCAGTCCGTCTTAATGTTCCCTGCAAGCTTCCTCTCGTACTCTATTTTCCCTGCCCTAATCAAACACTTTGTCCTCCTCTGCTGAGTTCTAAATTTCTCCCAGTCCCTGGGTTCGCTGCTATTTCTGGCAATTTGTATGCCACTTCCTTGGCTTTAATACTATCCCTGATTTCCCTTGATAGCCATGGATGAGCCACCTTCCCTTTTTTATTTTTACGCCAGACGGGGATGTACAATTGTTGTAGTTCATCCATGCGGTCTCTAAATGTCTGCCATTGCCCATCCACAGTCAACCCCTTAAGTATCATTCGCCAATCTATCCTAGCCAATTCACGCCTCATACCTTCAAAGTTACCCTTCTTTAAGTTCTAGACCATGGTCTCTGAATTAACTGTTTCATTCTCCATCCTAATGTAGAATTCCACCATATTATGGTCACTCTTCCCCAAGGAGCCTCACACAACGAGATTGCTAATTAATCCTCTCTTATTTCACAACACCCAGTCTAAGATGGCCTCCCCCCAAGTTGGTTCCTCGACATAATTGGTCTAGAAACCATCCCTTATGCACTCCAGGAAATCCTCCTCCACCGTATTGCTTCCAGTTTGGTTAGCCTAATCTATATGCATATTAAAGTCACCCATGATAACTGCTGCACCTTTATTGCATGCACCCCTAATTTCCTGTTTGATGCCCTACCCAACATCACTACTACTGTTTGGAGGTCTGTACATAACTCCCACTAACGTTTTTTGCCCTTTGGTGTTCTGCAGCTCTGCCCATATAGATTCCACATCATCCAAGCTAATGTCCTTCCTAACTATTGCATTAATCTCCTCTTTAACCAGCAATGCTACCCCACCTCCTTTTCCTTTTATTCTATCCTTCCTGAACGTTGAATACCCTTGGATGTTGAGTTGCAGCCCTGATCATCCTGGAGCCACGTCTCTGTAATCCTAATCACATCATATCTGTTAACATCTATTTGCACAGTTAATTCATCCACCTTATTACAGATACTCCTTGCATGAAGACACAAAGCCTTCAGGCTTGTTTTTTTAACACCCGTTGTCCTTTTAGAATTATGATGTAGTGTGGCCCTTTTTGTTTCTTGCCTTTGTTTACTCGGCCTTCCACTATTGCTTTTTACCTTTCTACCATCTGTTTCTGACTCCATATTACTTCGCCCTGTCTCGCTGCATAGGTTCCCACCCCCCTGCCATATTAGTTTAAACACTCCCGAACTGCATTAGCAAATGTTACCCCCAGGACATCAGTTCCAGTCCTGCCCAAGTGCAGACCGTCCCTTTTGTACAGGTCCCACTTCCCCCAGAACTGGTTCCAATGTCCCAGGAATTTGAATGCCTCCCTCTTGCACCACTGCTCAAGCCACGTATTTATTCTAACTATCCTGCTCCCTCTACTCTGATTAGCACATGGCACTGGTAGCAATACAGAGATTACTACCTTTTGAGGTTCTTCTTTTTAATTTAACTCCTATTATGGAACGCAGTTTGTGGTGAGGACGAAAGATAATGGCTTCGGTGTTCCCAATATTTAACTGGAGAAAATAATAAATTCCTCGTCGCGAACTATTCTCCAGTCCAGGCAACATCCTCGTAAATCTCCTCTCTACCCTCTCTCGTGCAATCACATCTTTCTTGTAATGTGCGCAGTTTTCTATCTGTGGCCGAACTAGTGTTTTATACAGTTCAAGCTTAACCTCCCTGCTCTTGTATTCTTGTCATCATCATAGGCAGTCCCTCGAAATTAAGGAAGACTTGCTTCCACTGTAAAAGTGAGTTCTTCGGTGACTGAACAGTCCAATATGGGAATTACAGTCTCTGTCATATCTGGGACAGACAGTCGTTGTAGGAAAGGGTGAGTGGGACTGGTTTGCCGCATGCTCATTCCGCTGCCTGCGCTTATTTTCTGCATGCTCTTGGCGACGAGAATCAAGGTGCTCAGCGTCCTCCCGGATGCTCTTCCTCCACTTTGGGCGGTCTTTGGACAGGGACTCCCAGGTGTCGGTGGGGATGCCGTATTTTATCAAGGAGGCTCTGAGGGCGTCCTTGAAACGTTCCCTCTTCCCACCTGGGGATCGCTTGCCGTGTAGGAGTTCCGAGTAGAGCACTTGCTTTGGCAATCTTGTGTCAGGCATGCGAACAATGTGGCCTGCGCAACAGAGCTGGTCGACTGTGGTCAGTGCTTCGATGCTGGGGATGTTGGTCTGATCGACGACACTAACGTTGGTGTGTCAGTCCTCCCAGGGGATTTGTAGGATCTTGCGGAGACAACGCTGGTGATATTTTCCCAGTGATTTGAGGTATCTACTGGATATGGTCCACGTCTCTGAGCCATACAGGAGGGCGGGTATTACTACAGCCCTGTAGACCATAAGCTTGGTGCCAGATTTGGGGGCCCGATCCTCGAACACTCTCTTCCTCAGCCGGCCGAAGTGCTGCGCTGACGTACACGAGGTGGTGTTGAACCTTGTTGTCGATGTCTGCCCTTGCTGATAATAGACTACCGAGGTATGGAAAGTGGTCCACTTTGTCAGAGGCTACACTCCAAGTCATAGTCAACATCTTCACCGAGGTATACGAAAGCATGGGCCTTACACTAAACATCTGGAAACAAAGGTCCTCCACCAACCTGACCCCGCCACACAACACTGCCCCCATTCTTGTATTCTATGCCTCGGCTAATAAAAGCAAGTATTCCATATGCCTTCTTAACCACCTCATTTATTTGGCCGACTACCTTCAGGGATCTGTGGAGCCTTTGTTCCTCTGCACTTATCAGTGTCCTACCATTTAATGTGTATTCCCTTGCCGTGTTAGCCCTCCCCAAATGCATTACCTCACACTTTTCCAGATTGAGTTCTGTTTGTCACTGTTCTGCCCACCTGACCAGTTCACTGATATCTTCCTGCAGTCTACAGCTTTCTTCTTCATTATCAACCACACAGCCGATTTTAGTATCGTCTGCAAACTTCTTAATCATACCACCTACATTCAAGTCTAAATCATTGATGTATACTGTTATGTATGCAACACCTTGTAACCAGCATTCTACCTCCACCAGAGGGCACATCTGTTGGGAGTCCCAAGGGATCCCAGCATCCCTTGGGAGCACTGTATATAAGCAGGCCTTCCATGCTGTTCTCTGGAGTCAGAATAACGACACTGAGGTCACACTTACACAAGTCTACAGTACTCAGTCACGTTGCTTTATTTGAGACGTAACAACTGGCGACGAGTAATAGATAACGAACCATCATGCGAAAATGCAGAATTCTCCACCACAGAAAGTAGTTGAGGCCAATTCACTAAATATATTCAAAAGGGAGTTAGATGAAGTCCTTACTACTCGGGGGATCAAGGGTTATGGCGAGAAAGCAGGAAGGGGGTACTGAAGTTTCATGTTCAGCCATGAACTCATTGAATGGCGGTGCAGGCTATAAGGGCTGAATGGCCTGCTCCTGCACCTATTTTCTATGTTTCTATGTTTCTAACTGTTGATATCCTGGGGAAATTCTGAGAAGGCTACGATTGGGAAGCCTTCGTGGAGCGACTAGACCAATACTTCGTGGCCAACGAGCTGGAAGGGAATGTGAACGCTGCCAAACGAAGGGCGATCCTCCTCACCGTCTGCGGGGCAACAACCTATGGCCTCATGAAGAATCTTCTTGCTCCGGTGAAACCAACAACCAAATCGTATGAAGAATTGTGTATGCTGGTCCGGGGGCAGCTAAATCCGAAGGAGAGCATTCTGATGGCAAGGTATCGATTTTATACATGTCAACGGTCTGAAGGCCAGGATGTGGCGAGCTACATCGCTGAACTAAGGCGCGTTGCAGGACATTGCGAATTCAATGGATTCTTGGAGCAAATGCTAAGAGACTTTTTTGTGCTCGGCATTGGCCATGAGGTTATCCGTCGCAAACTATTGACTGTTGAAACACCGAACCTGAGCAAAGCCACAACGAGAGCCCAGGCATTCATGTCCAGCAGCAATAAAACCAAACAAATTTCGCAGCATAAAGATGCATCGGCAAGTACTGTACACAAAGTAACGTCGTTTTCAGGCAGGAATGCATATGGCAAAACGTGCACGTCTGCAGCTGCACGACCTCAAATGACTCAGAGTCCGCCACCAAGCGTGAATGCGAGGCAGTTAACTCCTTGTTGGCGCTGCGGAGGTGATCATCGAGCCCATCAATGCCGCTTCAAACACAGTGCGTGCAAAGGCTGTGGAACAATGGGACGCCTCCAGCGAATGAGCAGACGAGCTGCAAACCCTGCAAATCACCACATTGCAGAGAAAGACCGATCCATGGCGGATCAAATTGAACTAGAGACTCGAACCAAGGAGGCAGAAGTGTACGGGGTACACACCTTCACCATGAAATGTCCACTGATCATATTAAAAGTTGAACTGAACGGATTTCCAGTATCCATGGAATTGGACATGGGTGCGAGTCAGTCTATCATGAGCAAAAAGGCCTTCGAGAGGTTATGGTGCAACAAGGCACAAAGACCCAAGCTGAGCCCTATTCATACCAAGCTGAGAACTTACATGAAAGAACTGATCCCTGTAATTGGCAGTGTAGCAGTAACGGTCTCCTATGATGGAGCGGTACATGAACTCCCACTATGGATTATACTAGGAGATGGCCCCACACTGATGGCCGCCAAGATGGAGGCCATCAAAACGCGCCGAGACCACAGAACGTGATGGAGCTGCGGTCGTTCCTGGGACTCCTCAATTATTTTGGTAATTTCCTACCCAGATTAAGCACCTTGCTAGAACCCCTACACATGTTGCTACGCAAGGGAGATGACTGGGTATGGGGAAATCACAAGAGACTGCTTTTGAGAAAGCCAGAAATCTGTTCTGTTCCAACAAACTGCTTGTTCTGTATGACCCATGTAAACGTTTAGTGCGAGTTTGCAATGCGTCTTCGTACAGGGTCGGGTGTGTACAACAAGCAAACGAACCGGGAACATTGCAACCAGTCGCTTATGCATCCAGGAGTTTGTCCAAACCAAAGGGGCCTACAGCATGATTGAAAAAGCTCTGGCATGCGTTTACGGGGTGAAAAAAATGCACCAGTATCTGTTTGGGCTCAAGTTCGAGTTAGAAACTGACCATAAGCCGCTCATATCGCTATTCTCAGAGAGCAAAGGTATCAAAACCAATGCCTTTGCTCGCATCCAAAGATGGGCGCTCACGCTGTCTGTATATAACGATGTAATTTGCCACAGGCCAGGCACAGAGAACTGCGTTGATGCTCTCAGTCGGCTACCATTGCCCACCACCGGGCTGGAAATGGCACAGCCTGCAGACTTGCTCTTGGTGATGGATGCATTTGAAAATGAAAAGTCACCTGTTACGGCGTGCCAGATCAGGACCTGGACCAGCCAGGACCCTTTACTGTCCCTTATAAAAAAAACTGTGTCCTTCATGGGAGCTGGTCCAGCGGCCCAGCGGAGATGCATGAAGAGATCAAGCCGTTCCAGCGGCGCAAACACGAAATGTCCATACAGGCGGACTGTCTTTTGTGGGATAATCGCTTGGTTTTGCCTAAGAAAGGCAGGGAAACCTTCATACACGACCTACACAGTACCCACCCAGGCATAGTAATGATGAAAGCTATAGCCAGATCCCATATGCGGTGGCGCGGCATCGACTCAGATTTGGAGTCTTGCGTGTGCCAATGCAACACTTGCTCTCAACTGAGCAATGCACCCAGGGAGGCACCACTAAGTTTGTGGTCATGGCCCTCCAAACCGTGGTCTTGGATCCACGTTGACTTCGCTGGCCCGTTTCTAGGCAAAATGTTTTTGGTTATTGTGGATGCTTATTCAAAATGGATTGAGTGTGTAATAATGTCTGTAAGCATGTCCACTGTCCCCATCGAAAGCCTACGAGCCATGTTTGCCACGCACGGCCTGCCTGATGTCCTTGTCAGCGACAATGGGCCATGCTTCACCAGCGCTGAATTCAAGGAATTCATGACCCGCAATGGGATCAAATAGGTCACATCTGCCCCATTCAAGCCCGCATCTAACGGCCAGTCCAAACCATCAAGCAAAGCTTGAAATGCATAACGGAAGGCTCCCTGCAGACCCGCCTGTCCCGAGTCCTGCTCAGCTACCGCACAAGACCCCACTTGCTCACTGGGGTTTCCCCTGCCGAGCTGCTCATGAAAAGGGTACTCAAAACAAGGCTCTCTCTTGTCCATCCTGATCTCCATGATCATGTCGAGGACAGGTGGCATCAACAAAGCATGTACCATGATCGCGTAAATTTATCACGCGATATTGAAGTCAATGACCCTGTATTTGTACTCAACTATGGACATGGTTCCAAATGGCTTCCTGGCATAACCAAAAAGGGGAGTAGGATGTTTGAGGTCAAACTAGCAAATTGACTAACTTGCAGAAAGCATTTGGACCAAACCAAACTGCGATTCACAGACAGCCACGAGCAACCTGAAGAGGACACCACCAACTTCGATCCTCCAATACACACACAAGTGGCAAACAACATCACGGTTGACTATGAAGCTGAACTCATCATCCCCAGCAGCCCAGCAAGTTCAGCTGAGCAGCAGCCCAGCGAAGGCCCAACCAACTCATCTGCACCTGTGTTTGTACCAAGACGATCGACTAGGGAGTAGAAAGCCCCAGATCGTCTCACCATGTAAATAAGTGTACTATTGACTTTTGGGAGTGATGTTATGTATGCAGCACCTTGTAACCAACATTCTACCGCCACCAGAGGGTGCATCTGTTGGAGTCCCAAGGGATCCCAGCATCCCTTGGGAGCACTGTAAAGCAGGCCTTCCATGCTGTGCAGACACTCTGGAGTCAGAATAAAGACACGAAGGTCGCACTTACACAAGTCGACAGTACTCAGTCATGTTGCTTTATTTGAGAGATAACATAAAGCACAAAAAGCAAGGGACCCAGTACTGAGCCCCACGGAACCCCACTGGAAACAGCCTTCCAGTCACAAAAAACACCCATCAACGCATTAACCCGTTGCTTCCTGCCTCTGAGCCAATTTTGAATCCAACTTGCCATTTTGTCCTGGATCCCATGGGCTTTTACTTTCGTGATCAGTCTGCCATGTGGAACCTTATCAAAAGCCTTGCGAAAACCCATATACACTACATCGAATGCATTACCCTCATCGTACCTCCTCAAAAAATTCAATCAAGTTAGTCAGGCATGACCTGCCCTTAAGAACTCCATGCTGACTGTCCTTGATTAATCTGTGTCTTTCTAAATGAAGATTTATCCTGTCACCCAGAAGTTTTTCAATAATTTTCCCACCACTGAAGTTAGGCTGACTGGCCTGTAATTACTCAGTCTATCCCTTTCTCCTTTTTAAACAAAGGTACAACGTTAGCAGTCCTCCAGCACCACACCTGTAGACAGAGAGGATTGGAAAATGCTGCTTTTGCTTCTCTTAACAGCCAGGGATGAAATTCATCCGGGCCTGGGGATCTATCCACTTTCAAAACTGCTAAGCCGCTTCATACTTCCTCTCTCACTATGTTTATTTCATCTCCTATTTCACACTCCTCCTCTCTGATTGCAATGCCTGCATTACCCCTCTCTTTTGTGAAAACAAATGCAAAGTATTCATTAAGAACCATACCCATTACATACTGTTCAAGGAACCCGTCCCTTATGCACTCAATGAACTCTTCCTCAACGCTACCCTGACCAATTTGATTTGTCCAATCAATATGGAGGTTAAAATCACCCATGATTATTGCTGCTCCCTTTTTACAAGCCCCCACTATTTCCTGGTTTATACTCCAACCAACAGAGTTGCTACGGAACCAACTAGGGGGCAGGCTATCTTGATGTGGTCCTGTGTAATGAGATAGGATTAATAAACAATTTCCGAGTAAAGGATCCCCTTGGAATGAGTGATCATAGCATGGTTGAATTTCAAATTCAGATGGAGGGTGAGAAAGTTGGATCTCAAACCAGCGGACTAAGCTTAAATGATGGAGACTCTGAAGGTATGAGGGCAGAGTTGGCTAAAGTGGATTGGGAAAATAGATTGAAGTGTAGGATGGTTGATGAATAGTGGTGTACATTAAAGGAGACTCTCAGGAAAAATATATTCCAGTGAGGAGAAAATGGTGTAAAAGACGGTATCCAATTAAAAACAAGGACATACAAAGTGGCCAAAACTAGTGGGAGGACAGAAGATTGGGAAGCTTTTAAAAGCCAGAAAAGAATGACTAAAAAAATGATTAAGAAAGGGAAGATACACTATGAAAGTAAACTAGCACGAAATATAAAAACAGATAGCAAGAGTTTCTATAGGTATATAAAAAAGGAAAAGAGTGGCTAAATAAATGTCGGTCCCTTGGAGGGCGAGACCGGGGAATTAGTAATGGGCAACATGGAGATAGCAGAAACTCTGAACAAATATTTTGCATCAGTATTTACGGTGGAGAACACAAACAATATCCCAACAGTTGATAGTCAAGGGGCTATGGGGTGTGGCGGGGGAGGAACTTAACACAATCACAATCACTAAGGAGGTGGTACTCAGTAAGATAATGGGACTAAAGGCGGATAAATCCACTGGACCTGATGGCTTGCATCCTCGGGTCTTAAGAGAAGTTGTGGCAGAGATAATGTATGCACTGTTTGTAATTTACCAACATTCCCTGGATTCTGCAGAGGTCCCAGCAGATTGGAAAATTGCAAAGGTAACACCCCTATTTAAAAAAGGAGGCAGACAAAAAGCAGGAAACTATAGACCAGTTAGCCTAACATCTGTGTTTGGGAAAATGTTGGAGTCCATTATTAAAGAAGCAGGACATTTGGAACAGCATAACTCGGTCAGGCAGAGTCAGCTTGGATTTATGAAGGGGAAGTCATGTTTGAAAAATTTGCTGCAATTCTTTGAGGATGTAACAAACAGGCTGGATAAAGGGGAACCAGTGGATGTGGTGCATTTGGACTTCCAGAGGGCATTTGACAAGGTGCCATATAAAAGGTTATTGCACAAGATAAAAGTTCACAGGGTTGGGAGTAATACATTAGCATGGATAGATGACTGGCTAACTAACAGAAAACAGAGAGTCGGGATAAATGGTTCATTCTCGGATTGACAATCAGTAACTAGTGGTGTGCCGCAGGGCTCAGTGCTGGGACCCCAACTATTTACAATCTATATTAACGACTTGGAAGAAGGGACCGAGTGTAACGTAGCCAAGTTTGCTGATGATACAAAGACGAGAGGAAAAGCAATGTCTGAGGAGGACATAAAAAATCTGCAAAAGGACATAGACAGGCTAAGTGAGTGGGCAAAAATTTGGCAGATGGAGTAGAATGTTGGAAAGTGTGAGGTCATGCACTTTGGCAGAAAAAAATCCAAGAGCAAGTTATTATTTAAACAGAAAAATTGGAAAATGCTGCAGTACAGCGGGACCTGGGGGTACTTGTGCATGAAACACAAAAGGTTAGTGTGCAGGTACAGCAAGTGATCAGGAAGGCCACTGGAATCTTGGAATCTTGGCCTTTATTGCAAAGGGGTTGGAGTATAAAAGGCGCTTCTCGGCCTTTTGGCTAAGATCATGCGTGGCTGACCTGACAGGGGAGTGACCACCATGACCCCAAGGTGGTTCTCCCTGGATCAGGAAGGTATATGCTTGCTTTTTTGGAAATAGGAGGTGGGTGGGGTGGCTTGACCCATCCACCTCCACGGAGGTGTGTGGGGGACTTGACCCATCCACCTCCATGGCACGAAACTGGTATTGCAGTACTTCCAGGAACGGTGCAGTGGCTCTAGGACTTTTGGCTAAGAGCATTGGCGCAGAGTGATCCTTGAATGGGCCCAAGGTGACCTCTGGCGTTTGTGATTTGACAAAGAATTGGAACGATTGGCTACGAATTTAAAAAAAAAGCAGGCAAGTCTTGCTACAGTTATACAGAGCATTAGTGAGGCCACACCTGGAATACTGCGTACAGTTTTGGTTTCCATATTAAGAAAGGATATACTTGCACTGGAGGCAGTTCAGAGAAGATTCACTTGGTTGATTCCGGAGATGAGGGGGTTGACTTATGAGGAAAGGTTGAGGAGGTTCGGCCTCTACTCATTGGAATTCACAAGAATGAGAGGTGATCTTATCGAAACGTATAAGATTATGAGGGGGCTTGACAGGGTGGATGCAGAGAGGATCTTTCCACTGATAGGGGAGACTAGAACTAGAGAACATAATCTTAGAATAAGAGGCCACCCATTTAAAACTGAGATGAGGAGAAATTTCTTCTCTCAGAGGGTTGTAAATCTGTGGAATTCACTGCCTCAGAGAACTGTGGAAGCCGGGACATTGAATAAATTTAAGACAGAGACAGAGATAGACAGCTTCTTAACCGATAATGGGTTATGGGGAGCGGGCAGGGAAGTGGTCCTGAGTCCATGATTGGATCAGCCATGGTCGTATTAAATGGCGGCGCAGGCTCAAGGAGCCGTATGGCCTACTCATGCTCCTATTTCTTATGTTCTTATCAGAAATGTTATTCCTGGTCTATCTTTCTCCTTTTCCATAACTACCCTAAATCTAACTCAATTATGATTACGAGCACCAAAATGCTCTCCCACTGAAAACCCTTCCTCCTGCCCAGCTTCATTCCCTAAAACTAAGTCCAGAACCACCCCCTCCCTTGTTTGGGCTTGTTACATAGTGGCTAAATAAGTCTGGATTTCATCCCCTACGGGGCACAACGGACAAGATTTTTGCAGTGCGACAGCTGCAGGAAAGATGCAGGGGACAGCGGCAGCCCTTATACATGGCCTTCTTCGATCTTACAAAGGCCTTTGACACTGTCAGCCACGAGGGTCTATGGAGCGTCCTCCTCCGTTTCAGATGCCCCAAAAGTACATCACCATCCTCTGCCTGCTCCATGATGACATGCAGGCCATGAAACTTACCAACGGATCCATCACAGACCCAATCCACACCCGGACCGGGGTCAAGTAGGGCTGTGTCATTGCCCCAACTCTCTTCTCAATCTTCCTCGCTGTCATGCTCCACCTCACAGTCAACAAGCACCCCGCTGGAGTGGAACTAAACTACAGAACCAGTGGGAAAATGTTGAACCGTCGCCGTCTCCAGGCCAGTTCCAAGACCACCCCAACCTCTGTTGTCGAGCTACAGTACGCAGACAACGCCTGCGTCCGCGCACACACAGAGGCTGAACTCCAGGACGCAGTCAACGTATTTACTGAGGCGTTCGAAAGCATAGGCCTTACGCTAAACATCAGTAAGATAAAGGTCCTCCACCAGCCTGTCCTCGCCGCACAGCACTGCCCCCCAGTCACCAAGATCCACGGCGCGGCCCTGGACAACGTGGATCACTTCTCTTATCTCAGGAGCCTCCTATCAACAAGAGCAGGCATTGACGACGAGATCCAACACCGCCTCCAGTGCACCAGTGCAGCCTTTGGCTGCCTGAGCAAGTGTGTTTGAAGACCAGGCCCTCAAAACGGTCACCAAGCTCATGCTCGATAGGGATGTTGTAATACCTGCCCTCCTCTATGGCTCAGAAACATGGACCACCTCAAGTCGCTGGAGAAATACCACCAACGATGTCTCCCAAGATCCTACAAATCCCCTGGGAGGACAGACGCACCATCGTTAGCATCCTCGACCAGGGCAACATTCCCAGCATTGAAGCACTGACCATGCTTGATCAGCTCCGCTGGGCAGGCCAGAGACGAGACTCTCAAAGCAGTGCTCTACTCAGAACTCCTTCAAGGCAAACGAGCCAAAGTTGGGCAACAGAAACGTTATAAGGACACCCTGAAAGCCTCCCTGATAAAGTGCAACATCCCCACTGACACCTGGGAATCCCTGGCCAAAGACCGCCCTAAGTAGAGGAAGTGCATCCGGGAGGGCGCCGAGCTCCTCGATTCTCTTCACCAAGAGCATGCAGAAATCAAGCGCAGCCAGCGGAAAGAGCATGCGGCAAACCAGTCCACCCACCCCTTCCCTCAACGACTATCTGTCCCACCTGTGACAGAGACTGTATTGTACTGACAGCCACCTAAGAATTCATGTTAAGAGTGGAAGCAAGTCTTCCTCGATTCCAAGGGACTCCCTATGATGATGAAAAAAGTTCTCCTGAATGCATTTTTAGGAATTCCGCACCCTCTATACCTTTCACACCAATTTTATCCCAGTTAATATTAGGGTAGTTGAAATCCCCTACGATTACTGCCCTATCTCCTTCTGACTGTTTGGGGGTCTATAGTACACTCCCAGCAGTGTGATCGCTCCTTTTTTGTTCTTAAATTCATCGCATATGGCCTTATTTGATGATCCTTCCAGCATATCATCCCCCCCTCACAGCTGTAATTGTTTCTTTAAATCAATACTGCGACCCCGTTGCACCCACCCTATTTGTTCCCGCCCCCCCCTCTCTATCCCATCTAAAACCCCTGTCACCAGGAACGTTGAGCTGCCATACCTGTCCTTCTTTCAGCCATGTCTCAGTAATAGCTATAATGTCATACTCCCAAGTGTCTATCTGTGCTCTCAGCTCATCTGCCTTATTCACTGTACTCCTTGCATTGAAGTATATACCATTTAGCACTGCCAAACTTCCTTGTTGTCGATTTTCCAGCCCTTGTTTCCTGTCTTCCAAATTAACATTCTACTTTTCTGCTTTCCGATTTCAGCTTTGCTTCTCTCCCCATTCCGTGGCCTCAATTTTGGCCCAGCCCGTTTTTCGGCGCATTTACCGGAGTTGCGCCGCTTTTCTCCGTTCCGAGGTGCGCTGAAAAATGGTGTTGCCACTTTGGCCGCTGTCCGGCCTCTTCCCTGTAGTCGCGCAGCGTGGCCAGTCGAGTCAGGGGTGGAGCCAGCGTTCTGCGCAGAAAACTGTGCCGGGAGATCTGCACATGCGCAGTGGAGTCCGCTGGTGATGTCCGCGCATGCGCATTGCTCCTCGCTCCCAGCCTCGCCTGCTTGCTGCAGCCTTTCCGTTAATTTTCTTGCTGCAGCCGCTCTGTCGGCCTCGATGCCGGCCAGTTGAATCGCTCCCGCCCCTAGCCCAGGCCGAGTGGCCTCCCGTCACAGAGGAAACGCACTATCACAGTGCAGATGTACAACCCCCACATCCCGGTCATTGATGTGCTGACATCCCTCCCCAGATATGTCGATGGGGCAGGAAACAGCATCGACCTGAAAGACCTCCACGGGATTTGGACCAGCAAGCACCAGGTCCAGGTCACCTTGAAAGTAGACGCCAGCGGAACCATCCTGCACCCACAATCCAGCTTCACCATCAGAGGAAGTCGGGGCTACATGGTGTACGCCGGCCAACCTAACATATACCGGACCTGCGGGAAGGCAAGCCACGTGGCGGCAAGCTGCGAAACAGTCATCTGCCGCAACTGCAAGAACGAAGGCCACCAGACAAAGGACCAAGTGCTGCAACCTCTGTGCGCAGGGGGCAAAGAACATTATACGAGAGGAGGAGGAAGCTGAGAAACACAACTCTCCAGAGGAGACCAACACCACCCCCCCGACCAACACGCTGTGCATGGACACTGAACAAGTCGGTGAGGAAGAGAAGCCTGCTATGGCGAGCTGCGAGACACCAGCACCCAGCAATGAAGCTCTCCCCCAGCGCACCGAGTCCATGAACGAGGAGGCAGCAAAAGGTGGAGATGGATGGCAAACCGTCAAGAAAAAGGCCCGCAAGTGTAAGGAAAAGAGGCAAGCAACGACCCCTGCTGAAACGAAAGGGAAGAGGCGGCTAACGTCCATGACAGACAGCAGCGACAACAGCTCGTCTGATTACGAAGGGCGAGACAAAGCCCCTCACTACCTCCACCAGGACAAGAGGCAAAATGCAAATGCACAGCCCCAGGCGACCGGGAGCAGTGACGCGACCATTGCAACCCCGCTCCGGGAACCCGGGAGCAGCGAAGTGCCCAGCGCACACGAGCTCCTGAATACCGGGAGTGAAGAAGCAACCAGCACAGCCCAGCTCCGGGACAACGGGAGCAGCGAAGTGCCCAGCACAACCCACCTCCAGAATACTGGGAGCGACGCAGCGACCAAAGCACCCCAGCTCCAGAACGTTGTGAGTGATGAAAAAAGGGAACCACCAACACCAGGTGAGGACAGCGCAGAGGATATATCGGACTTTCTGTCAATACTGCAGCAGTCCCCTGGTCGAAGCACCCTCACGGCAGAGGACGACTCGTATCCCAGCCCAGGTGCAGTAGACTTTTTTTAGTGTTGATTTATACATGCAGGAACAGGATTTTGGTCAGGTCTGCAACATTAATGACCGTTCTATTGAACTGTTACTACTAACTTTAAAATGAATTTAAAACTTAGATCTATTAACGTGCGTAGCGTAAAATCCAAGGTCAAAGCAGACCTGCTGTTCTTGCAGGAGTGCGGCCTGCCGCACCTCAGCAGTTACCGTCCATCTGGTCAGGAGGCAACGACTGCTGGTCCTTCGGCCTGGGCATTCTGCTGCGGGGAGGCCACTTCACCATCACCGAATTTAAGGAGGTGGTTGGTGGCCGCCTCCTCGTAGCATATGTAATGTACAAAAATTCCCCTTTCAGACTAATTAATGTTTATGTCCCAGCTCTCAAGAACGAGTGGTTGGCCCTCTTCCAACAGCTCCCAATGCTGCTGGCAACATCCAGGTCGGTCATTCTGGGCGGTGAATTCAACTGCATCATCGATGAGGCTGGACGATCCAGCAGAGCTGACAGCAAACTGGACGCCACATCCAGACTCCTGATGTACGTGGTAAAAGATGCCAAGCTGTGCGACATTTTCAGCAACCCTGCAGACGGAGCACCGCGCAGATACACCTGGTCGAGACCAGACGGGTCCGTCTGTTCCAGAATAGACTTCCTGTTTGTGTCCCACATGCTCAAGGTCAGATTCACCGACATCACGCCGGTGTTCTTCTCTGACCACTGCCTCCTACTGGCCGACTGGCAACCCACAGGAAGACCAGAAAGTTGGTAGAGGGATATGGAAGCTGAACGTGAAACGATTGACTCCAGAAAACGTTGAGGAACTCAAGCGGGATTACAAAGGTTGGAGAACCGTAAAACCCCTCTGCGATTCCCCGATGCACTGGTGGGAAACAATCAAGAGGTTCTTCATCCTCAAAGGTGTTCAGGAGGCGAGAGGGAGACAGAGGGAATTGTCCCAACTCCAGAAGAGTATGCAAAACCTGCTCCTGCTGCAGTCGATGGGGGTTGATGTCGCGGAGGATCTCGAAGAGGTGAAGGGCCAGCAAGCCTCACTCTTTGCCTCAGAGTCCTCCAAAATCATCATCTTCTGCTCCAGAGTCCGCTCCGTCGAGCAGGATGAGACGTGTTCGCGTTTCTTCTTCCAAAGGTACACAGGGGGAGCTCTGTGATCACCAGCCTAAAGGAAGAAGATGGTTCTGTGACATCTTCGCAGCCTGACATGCTGAGGATCAGCAAATCCTTCTATGCCAGGCTGTATGATGTCAAGCCCACAGACCGCGCGGCCTCCCAGTCTTTCCTGTCGTCTACCTCGGAGATCTTAGACAACAGCGAGTGGGAGAGTCTGGACCACCCACTAACTCTGGACGAGCTGACAAAGGCCGTCCGGTCCTTCGAGACAAGTAAAACTCCCGGAAGCGATAGCTTACCGGTCGAGTTGTATTTGGCTTTGTGGGACTGGATGGGCCCAGACCTGCTGGAAGTGTACTGGGGTATGCTTCTGGCCGGCAGCATGTCAGAATCGATGAGGAAAGGCATCATCCCCTCATCTACAAGCAGAAGGGGGAGAGGGAGGAAATCAAAAACTGCCGGCCCATTTTGCTGCTCAATGTGGATTACAAGATCCTGTCAAAGGTCATTGCCAACAGGGTCAATGCTGCTCTTGAGCTGTTGATTCACCCGGACCAGACCTGCGCTGTCCCCAGCAGGAAGATCTCTGATAGCCTGGCGCTACTCAGGGATACGATCGCCTACGTGTGGGACAGGAGGGTGGACACCCGCTTAATCAGCTTAGACCAGGAGAAGGCCTTTGACAGGATATCGCACACATACCTGATGGACGTGCTCTCCAAAATGTGGCTTGGGGAGGGTATCCGCAATTGGATCCAACTGCTCTACACAGACATCAGTAGTGCAGTTCTAATCAACGGGTGGGAAACTGAAAGCTTTCCGATCAGGTCTGGAGTCAGGCAAGGTTGTCCTCTCTCCTCTGTCTTGTTTGTGTGTTGTATCGAGCCCTTTGCCGAGTCCATCAGGAAGGATGCGGGCATTAGAGGGGTGACGATCCCAGGCAGCGGAGGCACTCGGGTCAAGACCTCCCTGTACATGGACGACGTGGCCATCTTTTGCTCGGATCCGCAGTCGGTCCACGGATTGCTCACAATCTAAGACCAGTTTGAACTGGCCTCAGGGGCAAAGGTTATCGCAGCAAAAGCGAGGCCATGTTCTTTGGCAACTGGGCTGACCGATCCTTTATTCCCTTCACTGTTAAGCCAGATTACCTGAAGATGTTGGGAATATGGTTCGGAGCGGACTGGGCGGGCGCCAAAAACTGGGAAGAGCATTTCGCCAAAGTCAAACAGAAACTGGGATTATGGGAGCACCGCTCCCTCTCCATTGCAAGAAAGAACCTGGTCATCAGGAGTGAGGTGCTCTCAGTATTGTTGTATGTGGCGCAGGTCTTGCCCATCTCACGCTCCTGTGCCACGGCAGTCAACCGGGCCGTCTTTCACTTTGTCTGGAGGTCCAACATGGACCGTGTCTGCAGAGACACGATGTATAAATCCCTGGACAGTGGAGGAAAGGATGTTCCGAACGTGGCCTTCATCCTGATGGCCACCTTTGTGTGCGGCTGCATCAAGCGGTGCGCAAACACCAAGTATCACCTGCCCCCGGTGTTGCGAAGAATGGGTCTGGCCACGCTCCCCACCAGTTGGACCATGCCTGTCCACCTGTCCTTCATGGAAAAGTTTTTCAGAAAAAACCCCTTTGACAACAAGGCCATAAAGCAGTGGTCGGCACGTGAGGTCCTGAATGCCCTACGGAAGGAGAGGGTGGACCCTGTCGGGTGGTTCCCTGAGCTGACTGTCGAACTTGTTTGGCAGAACGTCTCATCGCCAGAGCTTTCACACAAGCACCAAGACGTAGCTTGGTTGGTGGTGAGGAGGGCCCTACCCGTCAGATCCTTCATGCACAGCCGGGGTTTCAGAGACACGGCACTCTGCCCCCGAGTCGGCTGTGGTGCGGACGAGACTGTCATCCATTTCCTTCAGGATTGCCCCTTTGCAAGGCAGGTCTGGAAGGAGATGCAGTGGTTGCTGTCGAGGTTCATCCCAAGCAGCTCCGTAACACTGGACTCTGTGCTCTACGGGCTGTTCCCAGGGACACACACCGAGACAGACATCATCTGCTGCTGGAGGGCCATCAACTCGGTGAAAGACGCACTTTGGTCTTACCGAAACTTGCTGGTCTTCCAGAGCAAGGCGTTGTCCACGTCTGCGTGTTGCAGACTGGCGCAATGCAAGATCCAGGAGTTCGTGCTGAGGGACGCACTAAAAATCGGTGCAGTCGCCGCAAAGGCACGATGGAGAAGAGCCACAGTTTAAAGCCCTTCCGCCACGGTAAACCCAGGGGCTTGAATCAGTATAAAACTCCCCTCGGGCTGTACTTGTAAACTTTTTGTAAACATAGAGCACCATGATCTGAAAACACCTATGTAGTGCCATGTATAATACAAGTTCTGTTTGGTAATGTATGTTGCAAAGAAATGTAACTGTACCCTCACCCATTCCGTGTACCATATAGTGCCACATGTAACGTAATTTGATGACTGTTTTTAAATGTATCCTGGATTGTACTGAATTGTTCCTCGAAATGTAAAGCAAGCAAATTTATTGAATGTAACTGCCGTCAGCATCCAAATGTATTGTGTGGAATTGCTGACTGCATCCAAATGTACTGAACTGTTTTCCAATGTATTGTGCAAATTTTTATATGAATAAAGTATATTTTGAAATTTAAAAAAACAAGCACCAAGACGTAGCTTGGTTGGCGGTGAGGAGGGCCCTACCCATCAGATCCTTCATGCACAGCAGAACGGCACGCTGTCCCCGAGTCGGCTGTGGGACGGACGAGACTGTCACCCATCTCCTTCAGGATTGCACCTTTGCAAGGCAGGTCTGGAAAGAGATGCAGTGGTTGCTGTCGAGGTTCCTCCCAAGCAAATCTGTAATACAGGATTCTGTGCTCTGCGGACTGTCCCCAGGGACACACACCGAGACAGACATCACCTGCCGCTGGAGAGCCATCAACTTGGTGAAAGACACACTTGGTCTTCCCGAAACTTGCTGGTCTTCCAGAGCAAGGAGATGTTCACAGCCGAGTGTTGCAGACTGGCGTAATCCAAGGTCCAGGAGTACGTGCTGAGGGACACACTAAAGATTGGAGCAGTCGCAGCAAAGGCACGGTGGGGAAGAGCCACAGTTTCAGGCCCTTCCGCCATGATCAACCCAGGGGATGGAATCAAACCCCCCTCGGGCTGTACTTGTTAATCTGTTTGTATACATAGAGCACCATGTACTGAAAAACACCTGTGTTGTGCCATGTATAATGAAAGTCTCTGCACTGTTTAGTAACTCGTAAAGAAATGTAAATGTATTCCCATCCGTTCCGTGTACTGCTTTCATCTGCATAGTGCTACATGTAACGTGATTCTTGATCAGTATTGAAATGTATCCTGGAATGTAATGTAAACCTGATCTCATCTGCTCCATGTAATACCCTTATTTGCACAGTACTACATGCAACCTGATTTACAGATTGTACTGAACTGTACCTTGAAATGAAATGCACGCTAGTGCATTGTATGGAATTTCTGTCAGCATCCAAATGAATTGTATGAAATTGCTGACCGCAAGGTACTGAACTATTTTCCAACGTATTGTGAAAATCTTAGATGAATAAAGTATATTTTTGAAATAAAGAAAAGGTTCTCCCAGGATGAGGCTAGCCCATTGCACTTGGGGTGTGCTGACGCCTGCGATGTCCCCAAATGCGGGATACTCGACTGCAAAATTTGTGGTAGTGGGGGACTGCGTTCGCGCTCTCCCCTGGCTTTACAATTAAAATCAGAATTTCAATTTGTAAACTAAACATTTGCTCATCAATCTCACATTCTGCTTCAATTACAGCTCTAATTTATTTCCAACAGAGGGAGCTACAAAATTGCCCTTCATCTCCTACATCTTTTTCTTCTACAGTCCCCCGGAGCTCACCATCACTTCTTTCCACACTGATATCACTTCCAAGGTCACACATCACACCAATGCGGGATCACCTGCACCACCTTTAAAACTCACCAGTCAGTCTATTCAAATGGCCCGATAAGGCATACCAACGCTCATATTCATTTCATCTCCACGCTCACATTTATATTCATCTCTGCAGCTACCAAATTCCACATTTTACACAAAAAAATCAACAAGTATTCACACTTGCAATTCACACCACAACCAAAAACATTTACAAAGCAGCATTTACCTCATGAGTACTTTGATGGCTGCAAATCGCTATGCAGTCGTCAAAGGCACTATATAAATGCACCTCTTTCCATTTCCACAACATTTTCAATCTTATTAACTTCCAATAGGACCTCATCATCATCATCATCATAGGCAGTCCCTCGGAATCGAGGAAAACTTGCTTCCACTCCTGAAGTGAGTTCTTTGGTGGCTGAACAGTCCAATACGAGAGCCACAGACTCTGTCACAGGTGGGACAGATAGTCGTTGAGGGAAGGGATGGGTGGGACTGGCCTTCTGGCTTAGGCCAAGCACCAACTGGAGAGAAGAGGAAATCTGCATGTCGACCGACCAAGGGGCGGACCAGAATGTCCACCAAGCTGCCAAACTGGCGACACAAAAGATTGAAGGTCTCGGCAGAAACACAAGCCGAAAGGACGAAGCTGAAAACCGGGTGGCGGCAAACCGAGCGGCGAACCAGGGAGTTCAAAACACCATTCGAGTGACTGCTAAGAAGGTGGAAGGACAGACGCCAATTGACCGGTCCCTCTTCATCAAGAAAATCCTGTTTGAATCGTGCGGCATGAAAATTGCAGATGTCTTCGCCTTGCAGGACATTCCAGAGAGAGGTTACTTTGATGTAACCTTCAGAAACATCACCCAATGCCTAAAATTCCTAAAGGCATTGAAGGAGATGGCTGAACCACTGCGGTCAATGGTGACTGCAGAACCCTTTCATCACAGAGGAAGTGCACTATCACAGTGCATATGTACAACCCCCACATCCTAGTCATTGATATGCTGACATTCCTCGGCAAGTATGTCGATGGGGCAGGCAACAGTGTGGACGTGAACGACTGGTATGGGATTTGGACCAGCAAGCGCCACATCCACGTCATTTTGAAAGCGGACGCCAATGAAACCATCCTGCACCCCTCCTCCAGCTTTGCCATCGGAGGAAGTCGGGGCTACTTGGTGTATGTCGGACAACCCAATGTGTGTCGGACCTGCGGGAAAGCAGGCCACGTGGCGACAAGCTGCAAAGCAGTCATCTGCCGCAACTGCAAGAAGGAGGGACACCAGACAAAGGACTGCAAAGAGAGCCACTGCTGCAATCACCAGTTGGACCATGCCTGTCCACCTGTCCTTCGTGGAAACGTTTTTCAGAAAAAAAACCTTTGACCACAAGGCCATAAAGCAGTGGTTGGCACGTAAGGTCCTGGACATCCTACCGAAGGAGGAGAGGGTGGATTCTATTGGGTGGTTCCCCGAGCAGACTGTCAAACTCGTTTGGGAGAACGTCTCATTGCCAGAGCTTTCACCCAAGTACCAAGACTTAGCTTGGTTGGCAGTGAGGCGGGCCCAACCCGTCAGATCCTTCAAGCACAGTCGGCATCTCAGCAGCACGGCACGCTGCCCCCGAATCAGCTGTGGGGCGGATGAGACTGTCACCCACCTCCTTCAGGATTGTGCCTTTGCAAGACAGGTCTGGAAAGAGATGCAGTGGTTGCTGTCGAGGTTCATCCCAACCAGCTCCCTAACACAGAACTCTGTGCTCTACGGACTGTTCCCAGGGACACACGCCGAGACAGACATCACCTGCTGCTGGAGGGCCATCAACTCGGTGAAAGACGCACTTTGGTCTTCCCGAAACTTGCTGGTCTTCCAGAGCAAGGAGATGTCCACGGCTGTGTGTTGCAGACTGGCGCAATGCAAGATCCAGGAGTACGTGTTGAGGGACGCACTAAAGATTGGTGCAGTTGCCGCAAAGGCACGGTGGGGAAGAGCCACAGTTTAAGGCCCTACTGCCACAGTAAACCCAGGGGCTGAAATCGGTATTAAATTCCTCTCAGGCTGTACTCGTAAACCTGTTTGTATACATAGAGCACCATGATCTGAAAACACCTGCGTTGTGCCATGTATAATGCAAGTTCAACACTGTTTAGTAATGTATCTTGGAAAGAAATGTAACTGTATTCTCATCCGTTTCATGTACCGTATAGTGCCACATGTAACTTAATTTGATGACTGTATCACAATGTATCCTGGATTGTACTGAATTGCACCTTGAAATATAAAGCATGCAAATGTATTGAATGGAACTGCCGTCAGCATCCAAATGCATTGTATGAAATTGCTGACTGCATCCAAATGTACTGAACTGTTTTCCAATGCATCGTGCAAATTTTTAGACGAAAAAATTTTTAAACAAAAAAAAAATCTGTTCTATCAGTTTAATATCTGGGGACCATATATTAAATTGATTTTTGGAATAGGGAGATGGAATAGGGGCTTGCTCCGTCCACTCCACGCATCGACCCGGTATTGCAGTGTCTCTGGGAACGGTGCACCTCCCTTTTGGGAGAATTTCAAAATTAAAAGCAGATTCATTAAAAACATCTCGTTTTTTCTTCCTTTTATGCCACACACATTTTACTTGCCATTATTGCTTGCACATCTCAATTTTTACCTCACTTTATCATTTCTATATCAGACAATTTAACAGCAAAAACAAACACCATTTCCAAACACAACGCACTCACAGCTACACCCAAACACATTCGCTCTCAAATTTGGAAAAACACAACATGTTTATTACATGCATGACAAAGCTCTGCTGCCACTCTCATCTGACAAATAGCAACACAGCCCAAATACCAACACACTTCCCCCCACACACCAACAACAATTACTTTGCACATTCTCTCGCAAAACCCGCTCTCGCTGCTCCCAACCAGTCTTTCAGCTCCAGCTTTTGCCTTAGCAAACTTTAAACCAGCCACATGTGTGCTGCTCTGAAAAATACAAGGACCAGTAAAACAATGGGCTTAAAGCTGACACAGTTTAATAGAGCTCGTCAGAAACCTGCAAAACCACAAGATGATTGACACTGTTCAAATGCTTCAAAGGTCAAATGCTCAACAATGAAAATTAGCCATCACTGCTCCCACCTAAAAACTTATGCATCCAGCTTGCAAACAAGGAAACTGGAAAACAACAAAAGGGATAAGGAACTTCAGGCAATTTAAGCTGCAGCCAGCCAGCACAAAGGGAGGCAGGGTAGAAGGAAATAAAACAACAATTAACCCAAAACTAGGCCAAACTGCAAGGCAAGACCAATGTGGTCGGGTGTTGATGCCCTCTGTCCTGTGCAGCATCCTGTGCTGATTGCGGAGAAGGTTGCTGGTGTTGTTGTTGGTGCTGCCGGTGTGCCTGGTGACGCGAGTGTCGGGGCTGATCGTGGTCGGATTCTGAGGAGCAAGGTGAGAGAGCATAAAGCACACCCATGCTGATGTAATAGATGGCAGGTGAAGTAGAGATGACAGAAGCGATCTGTCAATGGTGGCAGAGGTAATGAGCTCAGACTGGATGGAGACTCGTGTAAAGACTTTCAGCATTTCTGAATCTCCCTACTGGAAATGCAGTTTAGAGAAGGGAACATTTCTCAATTGGCTGGGAGCTTTGACGTGACATTTGAAGCTGTCAACTCATCAACTGATTCAATGGCCAGTGACCTCCCGCCTCAGCTTCACAGACGAGCACTAAGCACAGCGGTGATACTGGTGGGCGACCTGTCCAATTCAAAAAGCGGGAGGAAAAGCATTGTGAAGTGACTGTAAACAAGCCACTAATGATTTGAATTGGGTCCCCCGCCACTGCCGGTCAGGTCTGCTCAGCGCTGGCAGACCCGACATCGGAAAATGCAGGTGTGCGCGTTTTGACAGCGGGTTCCCGGCTTGCTGTCAATCATTTTAAAGTTCATAACTAAACCACCACCCATCCTGTCCACTAAACAACGGCAAAATTGCAGCCCATGATTCTATATAGAACAAGTCCCCACGTTCAAATACGGAAAGGAAACCACAAAGGCAGCTGGTGACCTTGCTGAGTAGAATGCGGCAACATGGCGCACCGGCGGCAGGAGAAGTGACCTGTGGCGAGTAGCAACCTACAAAGGAAAGGAGAGCACGGTCAAGCAGCTGTAAACCCTTTTTCTTCTTTTCTCTTTTACAATTTCCCACCCCAGAGGCGAAGCTGCATGTTCCTAGAGGCACTGCAATACCAGGTCGATGTGTGGAGTAGACAGAGCAAGCCACTGTTCCATCTCCCAGATCCAAAAAACAATTTCATTTTTGTTCCCCAGATAAGAAGATAAGAAATAGCAGGAGTAGGCCAATCGACCCCTCGAGCCAGCTCCGACATTCAATAAGATCATGGCTGATCTTTTACCTCAACTCCACTTTCCTGCACTATCCCCATATCCCTCGCTTCCCTTAATATCCAAAAATCCATTGATCTCTACCTTGAATATACTCAACGACTGAGCCTCCACTGCCCTCTGGAGTAGACAATTCCGAAGATACACCACCCTCTGAGTGAAGATATTTCTCCTCACGCAATCGTAAATGGTCGACCTCTTATTCGGAGACTGTGAGCCCTGGGTCTAGACTCCCGAGGCAGGAATAACATCCTCCTTGCATCTACCCTGTCAAGCCCTGTAAGAATTTTGTAATGTTCAGCGAGATCACCTCTCATTCTTCTAAACTTTAGAGAAATAGGCCTAGTCTACTCAATCTCTCCTCATAGGACAATTTTCACCACCGCCACCGCCCCCAACCCCCATCCGAGGAATCAGTCTGGCAAACATCCGTTGCCCTCCCTGGAACGTGCTACCACAGAAAGTGGTTGAGGCAAATAGCTTAGATGCTTTCAAAAGAAAAGTAGATCAGAAGGGAATAGAAAGATGTTCTGAAAGGCTGAGATGAGGCAGAATGGGAGGAGACTCGTGTGGGGTAGAAACACCAGCACAGACTAGTTGGGCCAAATGGCCTGTTTCTGTGCTATGTAATTCTATGTAATCAAAACAAAGGGGCGAGCTTGGAAAATAAACACAGAGCAGAAGTATCAGTAGAATCATCTTAAAAAATGAGATGAAGTAAGCTGGGAGGAGGCTCGTGTGAAGCATAAATGCCGTCAAAGACTTGTTGGGCTGAATGGCCTGTTTCCGTGCTGTAAAATTTTCTGTAGATGATTTTTACATACAGCAATAGAAAGAAGCATTGAAAAAAATGAAAGATTTTAACAAAACAGGAAGTACATGTGAAAAGCTACAGCACTGAGAGGTACACCCAAGGAAGAATGGAGGGGTCTTTTATCAAAAGCTGTGCAAGAAATGTATTCGTGTTTTAAATAGCACTGCTGAATGGTCCTTCCTGCCAGTTAGTGCCACAAGTTACTCTCTCTCCTCACGAATTTACTGCCCTCCCTTAACTTCTCCTTCCATATAAAACACATCTACCCATAATCATTGCCACTCCGTTGACCATGCCATCTCACGAGGTCTCTCTACCACTATCGTTTTAATTACCGATATGGCTATCCTTGTTTCTCTCTCCACTCACATTCCCGTTCCCCCTCTCATCCGCACTTCCTTCTGCGTCCGCCACCTGAAAAAAGCTCGGACATGTCTATTTGCAACACCAAAGATCTGATTGGTCCCCTTGGATGACAAGACCTAATTGCTGATTGGTCCTCTTGGAGGACAAGACACAGCCAGCGGTTTCTCTGGAATGTGTAATTAGATCCTCCCTGCCAATGTAATCAGTGACTTTGCAAAGTTTAATTAGAGCTATTCTGTGTGCCTACTCCAGACAGAACAGCGCTCACTTGGAACAGACAGGGCTCACCCTCGCGGGTTAATACTTTCTCCCACCACCCAAATAAGGTTCTGACTAACCCCGCCCCCTGCCCAAGTTCCTGACCTCCTACCCTCCCACCCAGGTTTCCACCGGGTTCATGATCTGCCCCCAACAATTTTTGGACCTTACCCTCGCCCATAAACGGTGTATTGTGTGCGTGGGTCACGGATTGTTCACAGGATTATTGGGTGTGAAGACATGAGTGACAGTTTCATGACTTCTAGATTTCGTCCAGTCCAATAATGTCACTTGCCACACACGCACATCTGAATCACGTTCTCGCTCTCATTTCCGCCCCCGCCCGCATTTTAAACCTGGATCACTCTTTTGCCCACTCACTTCGCCTGTCTATGTCCGTTTGCAGATTTTCTGTGTCCTCCTCACATATTGCTTTTCCTCCCATCTTTGTATCATCAGCAAACCTGGCTACGTTACACTCAGTCCCTTCTTCTAAGTCGTTAATATAGATTGTAAATAGTTGGGGTCCCAGCACTGATCCCTGCGGAACCCCACTAGTTACTGATTGCCAACCTGAGAATGAACCATTTATTCCGACTCTCTGTTTTCTGTTAGTTAGCCAATCCTCTATCCATGCTAATATATGACCCAACCCCGTCAACTTTTATCTTGTGCAGTAACCTTTTATATGGCACCTTGCCGAATGCCTTCTGGAAATCCAAACACAACACATTCACTGGTTCCCCTTTATCCACCCTGTTCGTTACATCCTCAAAGAATTCCAGCAAATTTGTCAAACATGACTTCCCCTTCATAAATCCATGCTGACTCTGCCTGACCGAATTATGCTTTTCCAAATGTCCGACTACTACTTCTTTAATAATAGACTACAACATTTTCCCAACCACAGATATTAGGCTAACTGGTCTATAGTTTCCTGCTTTCTATCTGCCTCCTTTTTTTAAGTAGGGGCGTTACATTTGCAGTTTTCCAGTCTGCTGGGACCTCCCCAGAATCCAGGGAATTTTGGTAAATTACAACCAGTGCATCCACTATCCCTGCCATTACTTCTCATAAGACCCTAGGATGCAAGCCATCAAGTCCCATTATCTTAGTGATTGTGATTGTGTTAAGTTCCATCCCCTAAACCCCATAGCTCCCTGACTGTCCACTGTTGGGCTCTTGCTTACTCTTTTTGGTTGTTTGGGTTTTCCTCATTCTACTATTTGTTATACCTCGGCTGCTGTGGCTTTGTGTGTCGTCCTGGACACTGGTGCCTTGCTCCAATTTTATTCCAGTTATTGGTTTGACGTTCTCCTTTTTGGGTTAGGGTCTTTTTAGTTTGGGGTCGTTGGTTAGAGTTAGGGAGTTATGATTTTAGTTTTGGGGATTGTGGTTAGGGTTGATGTTGGGGTTAGGGTGTTGTGGGTTGGTTATTCAGTATTATTTTAGCTTTTAGGGGTCCGGTTGGGGTTAGGGTTGTGGGTTAGAGTTCGGTTTGGGGTGGGGTGGTATTGGGTTCGGAAGAGTTATTGTTTTTGGGGGGGGGCAGTTTTGTTTAAAAATGGTTATGTGGGTTGTTGGTTCCCTGTTAATTGTATTTTTTAGATTTACTAATAATATTATTGATGTTCTGATTTTTTGTATTTATTAATATTATAGGTGTTCTACGTTGGGGTATCCGTTGGGGAGTTATTGTTATTGTTAAAGCCTTTTAAAAAGCCTGTCGAATCCGTCTTTTGGACCCGGAAACTGTTTTCAGGCAGAATGCAGATTCGTCACAGCGTGGTGTGGCCGTGGCTTCCGATTTGATTCAATGAACAATTTGTGAATTTACTGGTTATGTTTTGTTGTGTTGGGTGGGTTTATTATGGTTATTTGCTGCTGGAGAAAGGGTATGTTGTTTATTTATCGGGATCGTGGCGCGAGGTGGCTTGCCGCTGTTTGTTGTGGCCGTCTGTGCTGCCGAGATTGTTGATTTAAAAAAATCAATGTATTTTAATTTTCCGGGCTGTACCTTGTTGCGGGGTACTGGTTTGGTTGTGTGGGAAGTCTCCTTCATTTTTGTGGCTTTTGGTGAGCGTCTGGGCCGTCCGATTCGTTGTTAGTCTTTTTGGGGCCTGGTGCCGATTCAAAGCCTCGGGCTGGATTTGAGTTGTGGCCGAGGAGGTTGGTTTGAACGGAGATCTTGTTCCCGTGAAGGAATTCATCTTCAGTTTTTTGAGCTGGTTTAACTTAAATCGTTGTTATATTATTTTGGGAGGGTTAATTTGTGCACACTGATGTCCTGACTTTTATTTTTGACATTTCAATTTTGTTATTTTTTGTTCTTGAATTATTTAAACAGAAAAGTTGTTATTTTTTGGTGAGAATTATTTTAATGATTGATTCGTTTGTAGGGTGGGGAGTGGGACTGTTCTTTTAATCGTTGAGGGTACCCGTGGGTTGATTAGGATCCGTGCTGTGTCGGGGGACCGCGTTGGGTCTGGGTGGGGGAAATTTAAGAAAACACTTCTTTATAACTTGTTTTTTTAGATTATCTTTTTAAATTTTGTGTGCCAGTATTGGTTTGGCGGTAATAATTATCTAGTGGGTGAGGAGGGGTTTATGGAGGATTTTGAGATGCCTACCTTCCACTAGATCAGTCGAGACGAGAATTTTCGGAAAGAGGAGAAATGATTTAAACCTGTTGCTTCGCTCATTAATGAAGTGTTAACGGTTTGCTTTGTCTTGTGTTATGGTTCTTATTTCTTCTTCTGGTGTGTTGTCTCTGTGTGGTCAGTTGTCTTCCCTGTTTGTTAGGTAGAAATGTGGAGATCTGCCCTCTTTTTGTTCGTGTTTGTGTGTAATGTGTGATGCCTCACCTGGTTGAATGTCCGTGGTTTTGGGTTGGGATTTTTTTGTGCGGGGTGAAATGTTTTGATTTCCTGCCCATTTGTTTCTTTCTTTTAAGTCTTGTATTCCCTTTTTTCCTTACTTCCTGTAAATTTTTGTCTTTTGGTTTTACTAAATTTTTGAAAAATTTGTTCAAAAAAATTTTTTTTATTTTGTTTTGTTATAGTTTGGGGGTTAGTTCTGTTATGTTTTTGTTATTATCTCTTTGTTCAATCCAGTTTTTTGTTTTATTCCAGGTTTGGTTCCCTGGATATACACAAGAACACAAGAAATAGGAGCAGGAGTAAGCCATATGAAGCCATAGGAGTAGACCATAATACGATAATGGCTGAACCGATCATGGACTCAAGTCCACTTTCCTGCCCGCTCCCCATAACCCCTTATTCCCTTATCGTTTAAGAAACTGTCTATTTCTGTCTTAAATTTATTCAATGTCCCAGCTTCCACAACTCTCTGATGCAGCAAATTCCACAGATTTACAACCCTCTGTCTCCCCATCTCAGTTTTAAATAGGCGGCCCCTTATTCGAAGATTATGCCCTCTAGTTCTAGTCTACCCTAATCAGTGGAAACATCCTCTCTGCATCCACCTTGTCAAGCCCCCTCATCATTTTATACGTTTCGATAAGATCACCTCTCATTCTTCTGAATTCCAATGAATAGAGGCACATCCAACTCAACCTTTCCTCATAAGTCAACCCCCTCATCTCTGGAATCAACCTAGTGAACCTTCTCCGAACTGCCTCCAAAGCAAGTATAACCTTTCGTAAATATGGAAATCAAAACTGCACGCAGTATTGCAGGTGTGGCCTCACCAATACCTTGTATAGCTGTTGCAAGACTTCGCTGCTTTTATACTCCATCCCCTTTGCAATAAAGCCAAGATTGCATTGGCCTTCCTAATCACTTGCTGTACCTGCATACTATCCTTTTGTGTTTCATGCACAAGTATCCCCAGATCCCGCTGTGCTGCAACACTTTGCAATCTTTCTCCATTTAAATAATAATTTCCTCTTTGATTTCTTTCTGCCAATGTGCATGACCTCACACTTTCCAACATTATACTCCATCTGCCAAATTTTTACCCACTCATTGAGCCTGTCTATGTCCTTTTGCAGATTTATTGTATCCTCCTCACACATTGCTTTTCCTCCCATCTTTGTATCGTCAGCAAACATGGCTACGTTACACTCCGTCCCTTCTTCCAAGTCGTTAATATAGATGGTAAATAGTTGGGGTCCCTGGGGTCCCAGCACTGATCCCTGCGGCATCCCACTAGTTACTGATTGCCAACCAAATAAACCATTTATCCCGACTGTGTTTTCTGTGAGTTAGCCAATCCTCTACCCATGCTAATGTCGTGAGCTTTTATCTTGTGCAGTAACCTTTTCTGGTCCACGTCTCTGAGCCATACAGGAGGGCGGGGTATCACTATAGCATAAGATATCTTATCACATAAGATTGGTACCAGATTTGAGGGCCTGATCTTCGAATACTCCCTTCCTCAGGTGGTCGAAGGCTGCGCTGGCACACAGGAGGTGGTGTTAACATAGAAAATAGGTGCAGGAGCAGGCCATTCAGCCCTTCGAGCCTGCACTGCCATTCAATAAGATCATGGCTGATCATTCAACCTCAGTACCCCTTTCCTGCTTTCTCTCTATACCCTTTGATCCTTTTGGCCATAAGGGCCATATCTAACTCCCTTTTGAATATATCTAACGAACTGGCGTCAACAACTTTCTTCAGTAAAGAATTCCACAGGTTAACCACTCTCTGAGTGAAGAAGTTTCTCCTCATCTCGGTCCTAAATGGCTTACCCCTTTCTTAAACTGTGACCCTGGTTCTGGAACTCCCCAGCAACGGGAACATTCTTCCTGTCTCTAACCTGTCCATTCCCGTCAGAATTTTATTTGTTTCTGTGAGATACCCTCTCATTCTTCTAAACTCAAGCCCAGTTGGTCCAGTCTCTCCTCATATGTCAGTCCTGCCCCTGCAGTACAGACTCACACGAGGCACATACTGAAGTCAAGGTCACTCAGGACCTGCACCTTTATTACACAGCTCTCGAATGCCACACTTGCTTGAGACCAGTCCTTACATACCTGTCTGGGACAGGTATCCAGTGTCTCCTGCAAGTGCATCCCTGGTGGTAAGGTAAGCTTGTGGTTACAGGTCATCTCTAGTTACAGTCATGTATAGCATGGATAAGATACAGTTATGTACAGTAGTGTGAGATACACGACATCACCCTCTCCCAAGATCTTATTGTCTTTATAGGTTCAGTCTCTCAGGTGGTCTACGCTCTCGCGTGGAGCGTCTTAGTTGTGGTTCAGTTGTTTGCCTTGGAGCCTGTTTTTCTTTCGATGTGATTGCTGGTATCTCGCCTGGGCTGTCTGTTTCGTTCAGTATGATTGTTGGTGTCTCGCCTGGGCTGTCTGTTGGGATTGCCGTTTCCTCAGGTTGTTCCCTCTGTGTGTCCACCAGGTGTGGTGCGAGTTCCACATTGTAGTCTACTTCTGGTTCAGCAGTGTTGTTGGTAAATCTACTTTTGACTTGGTCTACATGCCTCCAGCAGGTTTGGCCATTGTCCATTTGTATCACCAGTAGCCTGTTTCCTTCCTTGCCTGTTACTGTCCCTGCAAGCCATTTGGGACCCCTGCCATAGTTTAGCACAAACACTTTGTCCCCTATCTCATTCCACCTCCCCCTCAAATTTCGGTCATGGTACTCAGTTAGCTTACGGCGTTTTGCCTCAACGATTTCATGCATGTCTGGGAGGATTAATGAGAGCCTTGTCTTTAATAGTTGCGCGAGGGGGGATCTCAGTCAATGAATGTGGACGAGATCTGTATGCCAGCAGCAGTCACGACAGGCGGCCCTGCAGCGTGGGACCTTGGATTTTGAGCATGCCTTGTTTAATGATCTGCACTGCTCGCTCCGCCTGGCCGTTGGAGGCCGGCTTGAACGGTGCCGTCCTAACGTGATTTATGCTGTGGTCACTCATGAAATCTTGGAATTCTGCGCTGGTGAAGCACGGACCATTATCACTGACCAATATGTCAGGAATGCCGTGCGTTGCGAACATGGTTCCAAGGCTCTCCACAGTGGTGGAGGTGGTGCTCGAGTTTAAAATGGTGCATTCGATCCACTTTGAAAATGCATCTACAACTACGAGGAACATTTTGCCCATGAATGGGCCCGCGTAGCCTACGTGCACCCGCAACCACGGTTTGGTGGGCCAGGGGCTCAGGGGGGCCTCCCTGGGGGCATTACTGAGTTGGGCACAAATGGTGCACGGTCGGACGCAGAGCTCCAAGTCCGCATCAATGCCAGGCCACCAGACGTGGGATCTGGCTATGGGCCTTCATGAGAACGTTCCCCGGGTGCTCGCGGTGGATCTCCCGGACAAATGCCTCTCTGCCTCGCAGAGGCATAACTACTCGGCTGCCCCACATCAGGCAGTCTGCTTGTAGTGACAGCTCATGCATGCGCCTATGGAAAGGTTTGATCTCCTCGGGGCAGGCATCGCGAGCCTCTGCCCAGTCACCGGTTAAGACACATCTTTTTACTAGGGATAACATGGGGTCGCTGGTCGTCCAGGCTCTGATTTGGCGAGCCGTCATGGGCGAATCTGTGGACTCAACGGCACTGATTGCCATGACTATCTCACAGTCCTGTTAGTCAGACCCTTCCGTGGTCGCCAGGGGTAGCCTGCTAAGCGCGTCGGCACAGTTGTCTGTGTCTGGTCTGTGCCTTATGGTGTAACCGTAAGACGCCAGCATGAGTGCCCACCGTTGAAATCGCGCCGAGGCATTGGCGTTTATTGCCTTGCTCTAGGATAGTGGGGACGTGAGGGGCTTGTGGTCAGTTTCTAACGCGAACTTGGCCCCGAAAAGGTATTGGTGCATCTTTTTGACACCGTACACGCACGCGAGCGCCTCCTTCTCCACCATTCCGTACCCCCGCTCCGCCCGCGAAAGTGACCTGGAGGCATAAGCTATGGGTTGTAATTTACCCGCACTATTGACATGTTGTAAAACGCACCCGACCCCGTACGCTGACGCATCACATGTAAGAACTAGCTTGTTACCTGGATCAAAGAAAGCCAAAACAGTGTTGGAACACAGAAAGTTGCGTGCCTTGTTGAAGGCGCGTTCCCCCAAAACCAATCGCACCCCTTTCTGAGTAGCACGTGGAGAGGCTCCAGCAGTGAGCTTAAGTTCTGCATAAAGTTCCCAAAGTAATTGAGCAGCCCGAGAAAAGCGCGCAGTTCCGAGACATTCCGGGGCCTGGCTGCCAGGCGAAGTGCTTCGGTTTTGGACTCTGTTGGGCGGATTCCATCAGCCGCAATCCTTCTGCCCAAAAATTCAACCTCGGGCGCGAGAAACAGGCACTTGGATTTCTTAACTCTTAGGCCTATCCGATCCAACCGCTTTAGTACTTCCTCCAAATTGCGGAGATGGGAGTCAGTGTCCCTGCCCGTGATAAGTATGTCGTCTTGAAATACAACCGTCCCCGGGATGGACTCGAGCAGACTCTCCATGTTGCGCTGGAATATAGCAGCCGCCGACCTGATGCCGAATGGGCATCGATTGTACATGAAAAGGCCTCGATGTGTGTTGATGGTGATGAGTAGCTTGGACTCGTCGGTCAATTCTTGCGTCATATACGCAGATGTGAGGTCTAGTTTTGAGAAAAGTTTTCCTCCAGCCAATGTGGCAAATAAGTCCTCCGCTCTGGGCAGCGGGTATTGGTCCTGTAGGGAGATTCTGTTTGTGGTAGATTTGTAGTCCCCACAGGTTCGTACGGATCCATCAGGCTTCATGACTGGGACGATGGGACTTGCCCAGTCGCTAAATTCCACGGGTGAGATAATGCCTTCCCGCAGAAGCCTATCCAGTTCATGTTCAATCTTTTCCCTCATCACATAAGGCACAGCTCTAGCCTTGTGATGGATCGGTCTAGCATCCCGTGTGATGTAGATTTTGACTTTAGCCCCTTTGAAGGTGCCCACACCTGGCTGAAAGAGATGTTCAAATCAACTTAGAACTGTTGAGCAGGAGGTCCGTTCCTCTGACGACATGGTGTGAACATCATCCCATTTCCAGTTTAGTTTTGCCAGCCAGCTTCTCCCCAGCAGTGCTGGGGGATCTCCGGGGACAATCCACAGGGGAAGTCAGTTCACTGTCCCTTTGTGTGTGACTGCGAGCATGGCGCTGCCAAGGACTGGGACGATTTCTTTGGTATAGGTCCTCAGTTTGGTGTCGACCCTTTTGAGCTTTGGTCTGTCTCTTTTGTGCGGCCACAGCTGTTCAAATTGTTGAGCGCTCATGAGAGATTGACTAGCTCCCGTGTCCAGCTCCATGTTGACGGGTATCCCGTTGAGTAGGACCCTCATCATTATTGGAGGCATCTTGTTGTAAGAACAGTGGACATTGATCGTGTTGATCCGCTGTACCTCGGAGTGCCGGGTACTGTCCCCACCGTCTTCTGGTCCGCTTTCCGACCCTTCTGATTCGTATACCAGCCGAGCTGCCCGTTTTTCTGCACATGCGGGCCAGATGCCCTGTATAATCGCAGTTTCTGCAAACAGCATGCTGAAATCGACACCCCCTTGATGAGTGCCTTCCCCCACATCTCCAGCACAGACCACTTCCATTGTTTCCAAAGGATGAGCTGCGTCTGGCTGATCTCTCTTGAGCTTCTCTCAGTTTGTAGTTGATTGCTCGCATTGTGGATTGATGAGGTGTGAACGGCCGTTCATGTGGCCCTTGATGGCTTCTGGCACCATTGCCTGCTATTGAAGGCCTGCTCTCCTGCCTTTGTCTGTGTGTGGGGGTAGCGACTTGTTTCACGCTGTGAACCCCTTGTTCCGATGTTTCGCGAGTTGTCGTACCGGCAGTATAGATCAACCTCGTTTCTTCTTCTCCTGCCAAGAATGTCTGTGCAACCAGTGCTGCTGCCTCTAGGTCAAGTTCTTGGTCTCTATGAGCTTTCGGAATATGCCTGCGTGGCCTATTCCCTCAATAAAAAAGTCTCAGTACTTCTCTCCTTAGTTCATCGGAGAACTCACATAAGCTAGCCAACCTCCGAAGTTCCGCCACGAAGTCGGGTATGCTGTGGCCCACACAGCGTCTGTAGTTGTAGAACCTTTGTCTAGCCATGTGTAGGCTGCTCGCTGGCTTCAGGTGGTCTCTTACCAGTGTGCTCAACTCTTCAAACGACTTGCTTGCTAGTTTCTCGGGTGCCAGCAGGTCCTTCATTATGGCGTATGTTTTCGAGCCACATCTGGTCAAGAGATGGGCTCTTCTCTTGTCTGCCTTGTCGTCGCCAAACCAGTCTTTGGTTACGAAGCTTTGCTGGAGCCTTTCTATAAAGTCCTCCCAATTATCTCCAGCATTGTATTTTTCATCTGAACCGTTGGTCGCCATTCTGTGGATTCTGTAATCCCGTAACTCGTCGCCACTGTAAAGTCCTGTCCCTGCAGTACAGACTCACACGAGGCACATACTGAAGTCAAGGTCACTCAGGACCTGCACCTTTATTACACAGCTCTCGAATGCCACACTTGCCTGAGACCTGTCCTTATATACCTGTCTGGGACACGTATCCAGTGTCTCCTGCAAGTGCACCCCTGGTGGTAAGGTAAGCTTGTGGTTACAGGTCATTTCTAGTTACAGTCATGTATAGCATGGTAAGATACAGTTATGTACAGTAGTGTGAGATACATGACACCGGGAATCAATCTGGTGAACCTTCGCTGTACTCCCTCAATAGCAAGGGACCAAAACTGAACACAATATTCCAGGTGTAGCCTCACCAAAGCTCTGTACAACTGCAGTAAGACCTCCCCTGCTTCTATACTCAAATCCTCTAGCTATGAAGGCCAACATGCCATTTGCCTTCTTCACCGCCTGCTGTACCTGCATGTCAAACTTGAATGACTGATGTACCATGACACCCAGATATCGTTGCACCGCCCCTTTTACTAATCTGTCACCATTCAGATAATATTCTGTCTTCCTGCTTTTGCCACCAAAGTGGATAACCTCACATTTATCTACATTATACTACATCTGTCATGCATTTGTCCATTCACCTAACCTGTCCAAGTCACCCTGCAGTCTCTTAGCGTCCTCCTCACAGCTCACCCAGCTTAGTGTCATCTGCAAACTTGGAGATATTACACTCAATTCCTTCATTTAAATCATGAATGTATATTGTAAATAGCTGGGGTTCCAGCACTGAGCCCTGCGGCACCCCACGAGTCACTGCCTGCCATTCTGAAAAGGACCCGTTTATCCCGACTCTCTGCTTCCTGTCTGCCAACAGTTCTCTATCCACGTCAATACATTACCCCCAATACCATCTGCTTTAGTTTTGCACACCAATCTCGTGTGTGGGACCTTGTCAAAAGCCTTTTGAAAGTCCAAATACACCACATCCACTGGTTCTCCCTTGTCCACCCTACTAGTTACAACCTCAAAAAATTCGAGAAGACTTCTCAAGCATGATTTCCCTTTTATAAATCCATGCTGACTTGGACTGATCCTGTCCATGCTTTCCAAATGCACAATATTTCATCTTTAATAATTGATTCCAACATTTTCCCCACCACCGAAGTCAGGCTAACCGGTCTATAATTCCCCGTTTTCTCTCTCCCTCCTTTTTTAAAAAGTGGTGTTACATTAGCTATCCTCCAGTCCAAAGGAACTGATCCAGAGTCAATAGAATGTTGGAAAATGATCACCAATGCATCCACTATTTCTAGGGCCACTTCCTTAAGTACTCTGGGATGCAGATGATCAGGCTCTGGGGATTTATTGGCCTTCAATCCCATCAATTTCCCTAACACAATTTCCCGCCTAGTAAGGATATCCTTCAGTTGCTCCTTCTCACTAGACCTACTGTCCCCTAGTACAATCGGAAGGTTATTTGTGTCTTCCTTAGTGAAGACAGATCCAAAGTATTTGCTCAATTGGCCTGCCATTTCTTTGTTCCCCATTATAAATTCACCTGATTCTTTCTGCAAAGGACCTACGTTGGTCTTCACTAATCTGTTGAACCTCGTCGTCGATGTCTGCCCTTGCTGATAATAGTCTCCCGAGATATGGAACGTGGTCCACTTTGTCAGAGGCTAAACTCCAAGTCATAGTCAACATCTTCACCGAGGCGTGCGAAAGCACGGGCCTTACACTAAACATCCGTAAGACAAAGTTCCTCCACCAACCTGACCCTGTCACACAGCACTGCCCCCCAGTCTTGTATTCTATGCCTCGGCAAATAGAGGCAAGTATTCCGTGTGCCTTCTTAACCATCTTATTTATCTGGCCTGCTACCTTCAGGGATCTGTGGACATGCACACCAAGGTCCATTTATTCCTCGACATTTCTCAGTGTCCTACCATTTCATGTATATTCCTTTGCCTTTTTAGCCTTCCCCAAATGCATTACCTCACACTTTTCCAGATTAAGTTCCATTTGCCACTGTTCTGCCCAACTAACCAGTTCATTGATATCTGCCTGCAGTCTACAGCTTTCTTCTTCAGTATCAACCACACAGCCGATTTTAGTATTGTCTACAAACTTCTTAATCATACCACCTACATTCAAGTCTAAATCATTGATATATACCACAAAAAGCAAGGGACCCAGTACTGAGCCCCACAGAACCCCACTGGAAACAGCCTTCCAGTCACAAAAAACACCCATCAACCACCACCTTTTGCTTCCTGCCTCTGAGCCAATTTTGGATCCAACTTGCCACTTTGCCCTGGATCCCATGGGCTTTTACTTTCGTGACCAGTCTGCCATGTGGAACCTTATCAAAAGCCTTGCGAAAATCCATATACACTACATCGAACGCACTACCCTCATCGACCCTCCTTGTTACCTCCTCAAAAAATTCAATCGTTAGTCAGACATGACCTGCCCTTAACAAATCCATGCTGACTGTCCTTGATTAATCCGTATCTTCCTAAATGAAAATTTATCCTGTCCCTCAGAACTTTTTCTAATAATTTTCCCACCACTGAGGTTAGGCTGACTGGCCTGTAATTACTCAGTCTATCCCCTTCTTCCTTTTTAAACAAAGGTACGACGTTAGCAGTCCTCCAGTGCTCCGGCACCACACCTGTAGACAGAGAGGATTGGAAAATGATGATCAGAGCTTCTGCTATTTCCTCTTTTGCTTCTCTTAACAGCCTGGGATGAAATTCATCCGGGCCTGGAGATTTATCCACTTTCAAAGCTGCTAAACCCCTTAATACTTAATCTCTCACTATTTATTTCATCTACTATTTCACACTGCTCCTCCCTGATTGCAATGCCTGCATCAGCTCTCTCTTTTGTGAAAACGGACGCAACGTATTCATTAAGAACCATACCCACCCGCCTCCACACACACATTACTTTTATGGTCTCCAATAGGCCCTACTCATTCTTTCGTTATCCTCTTGCTCTTAATGTCTTTATAAAACATCTTTGGGTTTTCCTTGATTTTACTTGCCAACATTTTTTCATGCTCTCTCTTTGCTTTCCGAATTTCCTTTTTAATTGCACTCCTGCACTTTCTATGCGCCTCGAGTTTCTGCAGTATTGAGCCCTCGGTATCTTGTCTTAAGCCTCCCTTTTTTTCTTTATCCTACTTTGTATGTCCCTTGACTTCCAGGGGGCTCGAGATTTGTTAGTCCTACCCGTTTTCTTTCAGGGAACATATTGTTCTGAGCCCTCAGGATCTCCTATTGAATGCCTCCCATTGCTCCGACACTGATTTACCTTCAAGTAGCTGTTTCCGGTCCACTTTGGCTAAATCCCATCTCAGCTTAGCAAAACTGACTTTTCCCAAATTGAGAGTTTTTATTCCTGGTCTATATTTGTCCTTTTGCATTACTCCCCTAAATCCAACTGAATTATGATTACTAGCACCAAACTGCTCTCCCACTGATACCCCTTTCACCTGCCCAGCTTTATTCCCTAAAACAAAGTCCAGAACTGCCTCCTCCCTTGTTGGGCTTGTTACATACTGGCTAAAAAAGTTTTCCTGAATGCATTTTAGGAATTCCACACCCTCTATATCTTTCACACTAATTTTATCCCAGTTAATATTAGGGTAGTTGAAATCCCCTACTATTACTGCACAATCTCTCTCTCTGATTGATTGGCGGGTCTATAGTACACTCCCAGCAGTGTGATCGCTCCTTTTTTATTCTTCAGTTCAACCCATATGGCCTCATTTGATGATCCTTCCAGTAGTATCATCCCTCCTCACAGCTGTAATTGTTTCTTTAATCAATAATGCGACCCCCCCCCCCCTCCCCCAAAGGAGAGCATGGTCAAACAGCTGTAAACCCTTTTTCTTCTTTTCTATTTTACAACTTCCCACCCCAGAGAGGCAAAGCTGCATGTTCCCAGAGGCACTGCAATACCAGATCGATGCGTGGAGTAGACAGAGCAAACTTCCAGATCCAAAAATCAATTTGAGCCTCTGGCTCGGGCGAAAGCCCAGTGGGTGCCACTAACGTGGCTGCAGTGCTCGCAGCGACCCTCCACTTTAAGTGAAGGGGGGGGGATGCTGTGACGCATCAGCTCCGAGGGGAAAAAAAATACGAACAGCGGAATGTCACGAGAATCTCTAAAAAAAACATTTCAACGGCGAGCGCACCACTTTTTCGCAGTGGTGCAATTTCGGCCCCTTCGTGTCTGTCTTCACGGAAGAAGACACAAAAAATCTCCTGGAAATAGTGGAAAACCAAGGGTCTGGCGAGAATGAGGAACTCAAAGAAATAAGTATTAGTAAAAAAATACCGGAGAAATTAATGGGACTGAAAGCTGATAGATCCCCTGGACCTGATGGATTACATCCCAGGGTTTTGAAAGAGGCGGCTATAAAAATAGTGGATGCATTGCTTGTCGTCTTCCAAAATTCCAATGATTCTAGAATGATTCCCACAGATTGGAAGATAGCTAATATAATCCCACTATTTTAGAAAAGAGGGAGAGTAAACGGGGAACTTCAGACCAGTTAGCCTGACATCACTCGTAGGGAAAAAGCTAGAATCTATTAGTAAGGACGTGGTAACAGGGCACTTAGAAAATAATAATAGGATTGGGCAGAGTCAACACGGATTTATGAAAGGGAAATCATGTTTGACAAATTTGTTTAGAGTTTTTGAGGTTGGAACTAGTAGAATAGATAACGGGGAACCAGTGGATGTGGTGTCTTTGGATTTTCAGAAAGCATTCGATAAGGTGCCACACAAGGTTACTGAACAAAATTAGGGATCATGGGATTGGGGGTTATATATTTGTATGGATTGAGGATTGGTTAATGGACTGAAAACAGAGTAGGAATAAACGGGTCATTTTCTGGTTGGCAGGCTGTGACTAGTGGGGTGCCGTGAGGATCGGTGCTTGGGCCCCAGCTATTCACATATATATGTAAAGCAATGATTTAGATGAGGGGACCAAATGTAATATATCCAAGTTTGTTGATGATACAAAGCTAGGTGGGAATGTAAGTTGTGAGGAAAATGCAGAGGCTTCAAGGGAATATAGACAGGCAAAGTGAATGGGCAAGAACATGGCAAATGGAATATAATGTGGAGAAATGTGAAGTTATCCTCTTTGTTGGAAAAATAGAAAAGCAAGAGTATTTTTTAAATGGTGAGAGATTCAGAAAAGTTGGTGTCCAGAGGGACCTGGGAGTCCTTTTACACAAATCACTGAAAGTTAACATGCAGGTATAGCAAGCAATTAAGAAAGGAAATAGTATGTTGGCCTTTATTACAAGAGGATTTGAGTATTAGAGTAAAGATATCTTACTGGAATTATATAGGGCCCTGGTGAGACCGCACCTGGAGTATTGCGTATAGTTTTGGTCTCCTTACCTAAGGAAGGGTATCCTTGCCATAGATGGAGTACAACGAAGGTTCACTGGACTGATTCCTGGCATGGGGGGATTGTCCTATGAGGACAGATTGAGCAGACTAGGCCGATATTATCTAGTGTTGGAGAATGAGAGGTGATCTCATTGAAACATACAAAATTCTTACACATGAGACAGTGAAAACAAAGACAGGCTACACAACAGGTCTGAAATTAAAACAGAAAATGATGATCAAGCAGGGTGGGGTCTGCTCACCCTCTGTTCTGACAAAGAGTCACCATTCCAAGTAACACACCACAGTGAAAAGCTGTTTGCAAATTGTTTGTATAAGTGTCTTCTCAGTGAATGATTGTGAATGGCTGCAGCTCATTCAGGGAGTGCAACAAAGGTTCACCAGACTGATTCCTTGGATGGGGTGGGGCCGGCGGGGGCTGGAGGGTGGTTTGTCCTATGAGAAGAGATTGAGTAGACTAGGCCAAATTATCTATAATTTAGAAGAATGAGAGGTGATCTCATTGCAACTTACAAAATTCTTACAGTGCTTGACAGGTTAGATGCAGGGAGAATGTTTACTCTGGCTGGGGAGTCGAGAACCAAAGTTCTCAGTCTAAGAATAAGGAACCATTTAGAACTGAAAGCCTCCCTGAAAAAATGCGACATCCCCACTGACACCTGGGAGTCCCTGGCCAAAGACCGTTCTAAGTGGAGGAAGTGCATCCGAGAGGGCGCTGAACTCCTCGAGTCTCATCGCCGAGAGCATGCAGAAATCAAGCACAGGCAGGAAAGAGCGTGCGGCAAACCTGTCCCACCCATTCTTTCCCTCAATGACTATCTGACCCACCTGTGACAGGGACTGTGGTTCTCGTATTGGACTGTCCAGCCACCTAAGGACTCACTTTTAGAGTGGAAGCAAGTCTTCCTCGATTTTGAGGGACTGCCTATGATGATGATGAATCTTTGGAATTCTCTACCCCAGAGGGCTGGGTAGCTGTGTCGTTCTGTATATTCAAGACAGAGAGCGATAGATTTTTGGACTCTAAGGGAATCAAGGGATAAGGTGATAGTGCAGGAAAGTGGAGTTGAGGCAGAAGAGCAGCCATGGTCTTATTGAATCGCAGAGCAGGCTAGAGCGGCTGAATGGCCTACTCCTGCTCCCATTTCTTATGTTCTTAAACAGTACCTGTGCAGCAAGAAACCCAAGTGGAAAGCGAGGACAGTAGGAAAGCACCATGGAGATGTGTGACCCTCTGGGACGGGAACAGGCTTATCAGAGCTACGAGAAAAGTGAAAACTATCCATGCTGTAAAAACGGTGGTCACAAAACTTTGGAATTGAACTAGATAATAGCATGCTTACCTGAGCATGTATCAGTGTTTGCTCTCGGAGCCCTCTGCCTTAGTAAGATCCACATAGAAGCGAAAATGCTGCAGTCTCGTTCACTCATGCCCCCAGCCACCTGCTGACACAGACTGAGGTACAGAGAGGAGAGCCAACACCATGACCCCGCCCCCGACTCCTGCCCATTACACATCATCTGAGCAGAAATACTGAATCTGGAGTCAAAATGGGCCACTCATACCTTCTCTCTCCAGTTCCTGCTTTGCTATTGATCATAAATTAACCAGTGATGTTCCACATTTTTGCTCATGGATAAGGGAGTGAAGGCCTTTCGCCCTCCCTTACCAACAATTGTGTCCCCTAGTTGACTTTAACTGCAACTGTTTTTCAGTTTTTTTGAACTCATCCACTAGTTCGATAATTAAAATGCTTGGGTAAGACCCCTTTCTGATACTGGGCTGCCCCAGTGTCTGACTTGCCATGCAGGTTGGGGCCGCCATGCTGCTCCCAGGCCACCGCTCACCGCTCCTTTTAAGGCCTCGACCTGCCGCTGATGTTCCCATGCTGGTCGTAGTCGTCAAGCTGCTCACAGCGTCACTGGAGCATAGGCAGGTACAGCAGGAGCGACGAGATCGGGGCGAAGGAGAGGCGTGAGTTCGGGGCCCAGGGACAGCACGGGCCAGCCCACACTGCGATGTGTGCGCACTAGGTCTGTGCAGCAGAGCTGGTTTCCAGTTGTCTTGGTTAACCCTTGCCATTGGACCAAGACCAAGCCATGTCAAGCCCGTGTGGTGGCTGGTGTGCAACGGCCACCACACATTAAAAAATTCCACGCACAGGCATCTTCCATCTTTCAACATTTAGTTCGGAACCGGGAATATTAGGCCCTTCATTGAAACACCTGAGAATTCATCTCTTTTTGGCATGGAAGCAAGTCATCCTTGATTCGAGGGACCGCCTAAGAAGAAAGGTACTGGAGGATGAGGGGAGCAGCAAAGAGAGGAGAGAGCAGGAGAAGCTCACCGAATAGGGAGGTGAACGGCACTGTGCAGGAGTGTATTCAAGCACTTCTCCTACCTCAAACTCTTGGTGGAGTGATGCCTGAAGCACCTTTACTTCACACATCACTAAGCTATGTCACCTGCTGCAGCCACAACTCCAGCCTCACACCAGGGCATGGACAGCACTGTCTCTGGCTGTCAAAGTCATTGTGCACCTTAACATTTATGCTCGGCTGCAGCAGGTGACAACAGCAACATCTCACAATATGCAGTTTGCTCCTGTATATGGGAGATCAGAGTCTCCCTACAGCAGGAAAAACACCTACATTACTTTTCCCATGGACAGAGCAAAGCAAGATGATGGACTATGGGCGAAGTCTAGTGCTCTAAGGTGCTATAGACTGCACCCACATTGTCCTCCATGCTCCCCATTACTAGACTGGCATCTTTATCAATCAAAAGTGATTCCACTCCCTCAACGTCCAGCAGGTTTGTGACCACAGGCAGTGAGCGCATCATGCAACTCTGTGCCCAGTTTCCTGGCAGCTGTCATCCTGTGCCAATGCTCTGTGCCACCTTTATTCTAGACAGGCTCTCAGGTTACTGGGCGACATGTTGTCCCCTGCAGTGTTGACTCATAACTCCAATGAAGAACCGGGGGACAGCTGCAAATCTGGCGTACAACAATGGCCATGTCTGGAACAGTAGCATTGTGGTTACATTACGGGACTAGTAATCCAGAGGCCTGGACTAATAATGCGGAGACACGAGTTCAAATCCCACCATGTCATCTAGGGAATTTAAATTCAGTTTAGTAAATAAACCTAGAATAAAAAAAGCTAGCGTCAGTAACGATGACCATGAAACTACCGGATTGTCGTAAAAATTAATCTGGTTCACTAATGTCCTTTAGTGATGGAAGTCTGCCGTCCGGCCTATATGTGACTCCAGATTCACAGCAATGTGGTTGATTCTTAACTGCCCTCTGAAATGGCATCGACCTCGGCACCAGCTTCGGACACAACAACTGCACACCCAGCCCAGTCAACCCTGCAAAGACCTCCTCACTAACATCTCAGGACTTGTGCCAAAATTGATTTGTGGATTCCTCCATTTTCCAACAGGGGACTGCCTGCACTGCAGTCTTACCAGCAAATGGACAGAAATCCAACAGGAGGCATCGTCCAGGCTAGTTGCAGAGCGGGAAATGTAACAAGGCCCTGCTCTGAAATATAGGACAATTACCAACGTGCAAATACAGAAAGAAAAAAGGCAGCTGCTGACCTTGCTGAGCAGAAGGTGGCAACATGGCGCACCGGCGGCAGGAGAAGCGACCTGTGGCGAGCAGCAACCTACGAAGGAAAGAAGAGCACGGTCAAGCAGCTGTAAACCCTTTTTCTTTTCTCTTTTTCAAACTTCCCACCCCAGAGAGGCGAAGCTGCACATTCCCAGAGGCACTGTAATACCAGGTCGATGTGTGGAGCAGACAGAGCAAGCCACTACTCCATCTCCCAGATCTACAAATCAATTTAATTTTTGATCCCCAGGTAGAGGGCATATCAGAGTTTAAAATGATATGCAGATTTTTTTTTTAATTCTTTATTAATATAATTTGTAACAGTACATTACAGTGCAATCCAAATGTTACAAATTAAACAGTACAATACAGATCGTTTAGGTTAAATACTGGTATGGTGGCAAAGCTAGAAAGGCAAACAAAACACTGGGATTTATTTCTACGGGTATAGAATTCAAAGGTAGTGAAGTTATGGGAAACCTGGTTTCACCATAGGACCCTGGTCAGGCCATACTTAGAATACTGTACAGAGTTCTGGTCTCCATACTGCAAAAAGGACATAGAAGCATACAGAAAATTCAAACAACATTTACAAGGATGGTTGGAGCTTTTTTCTTCCGAAAAGAGAAAACTTTTGAGAAAACCTGATACAGGTCTTTAAAATTAGGAATGGGTTGGACGGGGTAGATATGGAGAGACTGTTTCCATTTGTGGGAAATCCAAGACTTGCGACCATAAAATCAAGATAGCTACTAATAAATCTAACAGAGAAATAAGGAGAAATTTCTTTACTCAGAGGGTGGTTAGAGTGTGGAACGTGCTACCACAGGAAGTGGTTGAGACAAATAGGTTTGATGCTTTCAAAAGAAAATTAGACGTGTACATGAGAGGAAAGGGAATAGAAAGATGTTCTAAAAGTCTGAGATGAGGTAGAATAGGAAGAGACTCGTGTGGGGTAGAAACACCAGCACAGACTAGTTGGGCCGAATGGCCTGTTTCTGTGCTGTATATTCTATGCAATTCGATGCAATCAAAACAATGGGGAGAGCTTGGAAAACAGAGGGGAAGTATTGGTGGAATCATCTGTAAACTGCTTAAAAAAATGTTTGGGTGAGATGAAGTAAGGTGGGAGGAGGCTTGGGTGAAGCATAAATGCAGTCAAAGACTTCTTGGGCTGAATGGCCTGTTTCCCTGCTGTAAAATTCTCTGTAGATGATTTTTACATACGGCAATGGAAGGAAGCATTGAAAAAAATGAAAGACTTTAGCAAAACAGGACGTACATGTGAAAAGCTAGGGCACTGAGAGGAACACCCAAGGAAGAATGGCAGAGTTGAGTTTCCGGCAGTTATATCAGCGCAGGAATTGGCAGAACCATCACAAAAAAGTGAGGAAATTTAAATCCAAGTTAGTTAGGCCCCAAACCACTGATGCTCCTGTTTTCCGTGATCTTTTATGCTGGCTAAAGATTGAATTCTCCCGAATCAGGCACCGCCCCCAGGTTGAAATTGCGAGACTAAGCTGCTTCAGGATGGCTCTTCACATTGTGCTCATTTTTAGGTGCACAGGCACTAGTACTCAGGTTTTAAAAATCTTTTCAAATCAAAAAATATTTAATTTACAAGGAAACTGAATAGTGCGCAGCAATTAAACTATTAAATGGTGCAGTATAGTTTAAAAAAATAATTTTCAGTGATTGCCTTTGGGGCCGGAGGATGAGGATGAGTAGCAAGGAAGACAGGAGAGAGCAGGAACAGATCACCAGTGAACGACACTGTGCAGGACACCAGATCCACAGTGGGGCTTCAAGGAGCACTTGCCCTACCTCAATGCCTTGGATGAGCAATGTCTGAGGCACCTTTGTTTCACAAAAGGGGCTGTCACCAAGCTATGTCACCTGCTGTAGCCACAATTTGAGCCTTGCACCAGGGCAGGGTCAGCACTGTGGGCCCAAGTTTCCACATGATTCGCGCCTGATTTTTAGGAGCAACTGGTGGAGAACGGACTATTTTAGAAATCGCAATTCTCCACATTTTTTTTTCTGCAGTTCTAGTCAGGTAGAACAGTTCTAGTTTAGAACAGAATTTTTTCTTCAAAAGGGGGCGTGTCCGGCCACTGACGCCTGATTTGAAAGTTTCCACAGTGAAAATGTACTCCAAACTAAAGTAGAATGGAGCCAGTGAAGATTTTTGTAGCACTGGAAAAACCTGTTCTACACATTAAAAAATCAGGCGCAGTTAACAAATTAGGCGTCCAGAACAAGGTAGCGGGGGGGGGGAGGGGGAGGGAACTCATTAAATTCTACAATAAATCCTTATTTATACTTCTACAAATATTATACAAATAAATCCAACCTGAATAAACATTTATAAGCCAAGAAAAGATTAAATAAACCATCTTCCTACCTGTGTGAAAGTGTTTCAGCCAGGGAGAATTCTGCAGCCGTTCGTGCCGCTGAGCGGGAGGGGGAGAGAGAGAGAGAGGGGGGGGGGGAGGGGGAGAGAGAGAGAGAGAGAGGGGGGAGGGGGAGAGAGAGAGAGAGGGGAGGGGGGGAGGGAGGGAGAGAGAGAGAGAGGGGGGGGGAGGGAGAGAGAGAGAGAGGGGGGGAGAGGGGAGGGAGGGAGGGGGAGAAAAAGAGAGAGAGAGAGAGAGAGCGAGAGAGAGGGGAGTGGAGAGAGAGGGGGGGGAGAGAGGAGGGGGAGAGAGAGGAGGGGGGGAGAGAGAGAGGGGGGGAGAGAGAGGGGGGGAGAGAGAGGGGGGGAGAGAGAGGGGGGGAGAGAGAGGGGGGGAGAGAGAGGGGGGGGAGAGAGAGAGATGGGGGAGAGAGAGAGATGGGGGAGAGAGAGAGGGGGGGAGAGAGAGAGAGAGAGAGAGAGAGAGAGGGGGGAAGAGAGAGAGAGAGGGGGGAAGAGAGAGAGAGAGGGGGGAAGAGAGAGAGAGAGGGGGGAAGAGAGAGAGAGGGGGGGGACAGAGAGAGGGGCGGAGAGAGAGAGTGGGGGGCGGGTCGGGGAACAGGAGCGCGGGTCGGGTCAGTCGGGGGGGGGTGGGGGGGGGGAGGAGCGGGTCTCGGGTCGGGGTGGGGAGTGGGTGTCGGGGGGGGGGTGGTGTCGGGTCTCGGGTCGGGGCGGGGTGAGCGGGTCTCGGGTCGGGGCGGGGGGGGGGGAGAGGAGCGGGTGTCGGGTCTCGGGTTAGGGGGGGGAGCGGGTCTCGGGTCGGGGCGAGGGGGAACGGGTGTCGGGGCGGGGCGGGGGAGGAGCGGGTGTCGGGTCAGGTCTGGTCGGCGGGGGAGCGGGTGTCAGGTCGGGGGGGAGCGGGTGTCGGGTCGGGGCGGGGGGGGAGGAGCGGGTGTTGGTTCGGGTTGGCGGGGGGGGGGGGTGTCTGGTCGGTGGCGGGGGGGCGTCGGGTCGGGTCTCGGGGGGGAGCGGGTGTCGGGTCGGGTCTGGTCAGCGGTGGGGGGAGGGGGGGGGGGGGCGGGGGGGAGTGTCGGGTCTGGTTGCGGGGAGGGGGCGGGAGCAGGAGCTGGCCGTGGGAGGAGCCTCATTCACGCAGCCCCAGTGAGGCCATTCGGCCAGGGCTAGGGGCTGCGTGCTTCGGGCCCCTCCCACACAGTTCGGCGCCTAGAGCTACTGCACTTGCGTGCCGACTGTATCACGCATGTGCAGAGGTCCTGGCACTGTTTTCAGCGCCGGGACCTGGCTCCGCTCCCCCCCACAGCTCGTGCTGGCTGCGCCGAGGGCCAGAGGACCTGTAAGTAGGTGGAGAATACCGAGAATTTTTTTAGGCGCCCGTTTTTTTTCTTGTGGAAACTTGGGCCCTGTATGTGGCTGTCAAGGGAAGAGAGGGAAGAGATCACAAATTGGCAGCCCATTTCGCTGCTGAATGTGGATTACAAAATTCTGTCCAAGATCATCGCCAACAGGGTCAAGTCTGTCCCTTTGGTCTGACTGCAACTTGCTGGTCTTCCAGAGTAAGGAGCTGTCCACCACTGAGTTGCTGTCCTGCACATTCCAAGGTCCAGGACTACGTGGGGGCACTCTAAAGCTTGGTGCAACCACTGCAAAGGCACGATGGGGAAGGGCCACAGTTAAAGGCCCTCCCACCACTGTACACCGAGGGGCCAGGATAAAAACTCTGCCCGGGGTCTTTGTATCAGAACATTTTCAAATCAAAATGCAGATGTAATCCTTTCTGTAAATTGAGTAGCAAATACTGCACTTAATTTGAAGTGTTATATGTAATGTAATTTCTGGATTGTATTGAAATGTATTTTGATAAATTTTATGAATAAAGTATATTTTGGGGGGGAAAAAACCTGTTCTTATCAGTTTAATATCTAATGGGCTGGATTTTCCGGCTGTTTACGCTCCAGGTTTCGCACCAGAACGGTGCCGTTCAGGACACCTGAAAGGTGGCGTTTTTGCAGCGGCACTCAGCAGCACCACCGGGAAGAGCTGCGTCGAATGTGTAACGCCTCTCGTTGCGACACCATCCGAGTTTTGACTCCTGCCCGACCCATATGCCTGGAATTGCACCTCGCAATGACCGCCTGGGAAATCAGTGCGGTCCAACCATGTCGGCAACGGTGATGAAGGTAAAGTGTTGTACAAGTAAGTGCAAGTGTTCTTGTAATTTTTTTTGAGAATTATGTTGTGGTGACGGGGCAATGCTTTTTGTGGGGTTTTTTTAAATAAAAGGTGTTCCCCCTCCCCTCCCCGCCACCAGGCCTCTCTCGGAGCGCACACAGTCTGGCTCTTTAGATCGTGAATTTCCCATTTTTGCACCTTGAAAAGTGTACACCTCACTTTGTGCTGTGCCCCCTGACGTAGGGCCCAGATGGTGAAAATTCCATGCCAAAGTGCAGACTATTCCCGGCCAGTAACTTTCCCGCCCCGCCTCCGTTTTCACTTGAAAACAGAAAAGCCTAAGATCTAACCCAGTATGTCCCCTATCTGGGATCAGATATATTAAACTGATTTTTGGAACAGGGAGATGGAATAGGGGCTTACTCCGTCCACTCCATGCATCATAAGAACATAAGAAATAGGAGCAGGAGTAGGCCATTTGGCAACTCGATTCAGTAAGTTCATGGCTGATCTGATCTTTGCCTCAACCTCCTTGCCTGCTCCTCATAACTCTTGACTCCCTTATCGTTCAAAAATCTGTCGATCTCCACCTTAAATATATTCCATGACCCAGCCTCCACAGTTGCCTGGTTTAAAAAATGTCAAAGATTTATGACCCTCAGAGAAGAAATTCCTCATTTCCGTTTTAAATATAGACCTCTTATTCTGAAACTATGCCCCCTAATTCTAGATTCCCCACGAGGGGAAACATCCTCTCTGCGTCTCATCACCATAGGCAGTCCCTCGAAGTGAGGATGACTTGCTTCCATGCCAAAAAGGGATGAGTTCACAGGTGTTTCAATGAAGGACCTAATATTCCAGATCTCGAACTACATCTTGGAGGGTGGAAGATGCCTGTGTGTGGATTTTTTTAACGTGTAGTGACCATTGCACACCAGCCAACACACAGGCTTGACAGAGCTAGGTCTTGGTCCAGTGGCAAGGATTATCCAGGACGACTGGAGACCAGCTATGTTGCAAGAACCCAGTGTGCACACATATAGCAGTGTGGGCTGGCCCATGCTGCCCCTGGGCCCTCGCCTCTTCGGGGCCTCAAACTCACGCCTCTCCTGGGCTCTGGTCACTTCCTTCTACAAACTCCTGCCGCTCCTTCGCCCCTCCTGCAGTGCCTGCCCGCACTGTAATCAGTAGCCGTCGCCCTCCTGCAGTGGTATGCTGCTGCACGCTGCTCCCTCCGATGGTCCTGGCCTGCTGATGGTCTTGCAGGCCTGGACCGCGCCGATTTCCGGGCCAGGCTGGCCTGCGTCTACCCTGTCAAGCCCCCTCAGAATCCTATAGGTTTCAAAAAGATCACCTCTCATTCTTCTAAACTCCAATGAGTATAGACCCAACCTGCTCAACCTTTCTTCATAAGACAACCCTTTCATTTCAGGTATCAACTTCGTGAACCTTCTCTGAACTGCCTCCAATGCAAGTATATCCCTCCTTAAATAAGGAGACCAAAACTGTACGCAGTATTCCAGGTGTAGCAGGCCTTCCCGACTTTTATACTCCATCCCCCTTGCAATAAAGGGCAACATTTAATTTGCCTTCCTAATGACTTGCTGTACCTGCATACTAACTTGTTGTGTTTCATGTACAAGGACCCCCAGATCCCTCTGCATTTGTAATCTACATTTTGTAATCTCTCCCCATTTAAATATTAATTTGCTTTTTTACTTTTCCTACCAAAGTGGATAACCTCACATTTTCCCACATTATACCCCATCTACCAAATTTTTGCCCACTCACTTCGCCTTATTATATATCCCATTGCAGATTATTTGCGTTCTCCTCACAACTTGCTTTCCAACCTATCTTTGTACAGGTCCAGCGCCTAAAATCAGGAACCCTCGGGACGGAGGCCATTCCGGATTCCGAGCTTTCGATTTGCTTTCTGACATCACGAATCCGGAAACACACGAGCCCAGGTTCGGGTATTACCGGATATTGGAACGTCAGAAATGGGAAGCGGGGGGATTCCAGCCGAAGAGCTGTTTGGGCCGTCCAGACCCGCCGAGGAGGATGTCGTCGGGCAGGCCCCACCAAGGAGGTCATCATCGGGCGGGCCCCCGTCGAGGAGCTGTTAGCGTCGGGCGGGCCCCCGTCGAGGAGGTGTTCGGGCCGGCCCCGCCGAGGATGCCCCGAGGTAAGGGCAGTGACGGTGAGGCGAGTCCTGAGGTCGGGCAGCGGTGGGGCCCTGAGGTCGGCAGTATCTGGATTCCGGATTCTCGACTCTGCACCTGTATCATCAGCAAATTTGGCGACATTACACTCGGTCCCTTCAACCAAGTCATTAATATAGATTGTAAATAGTTGAGGCCCCAGCACTGCTCCCTGTGGCACCCCACTAGTTAATGACCCATTTATCCCAACTCTCAGTTTTCTGTTAGTTAGTTAGTTAGCCAAACCTCTATCCATGCTAATCAGCCAATCCCATGAGCTCGTACCTTTTATGCGGCACCTTATCGAATGCCTTCTGGAAATCCAGATACACAACATCTACTGGTCCCCCTTTGTCCACCCTGCTCATTGCATCAACCTGGTATTGCAGTGTCTCTGGGAATGGTGCACCTCTCTTTTGGGAGAATGTTAAAATTAAAAACACCTTTGTTAAAAACATCTATTCTCTTCATTGTATGTCACAATTTTTTTACTTTTTAATGAATGCACATGTTAATTGTTAGATCACTAAACTACAGAACCAGTGGGAACCTGTTCAACCTTCGTTGTCTCCAGGCCAGATCCAAGACCGTCCCAACCTCTGTCGTCGAATTACAGTACGCGGACGACGCTTGCGTCTGCGCACAGAGACTGAATTCCAACATCTTCACTGAGGCGTACGAAAGCATATGCGTTACACTAAACATCCATAAGATAAAGGTCCTCCCCGCCACACAGCACTACACCCCGTACCCGCCCCCCCCCAATCATTAAGATCCACGGCACGCCCTGGACAAGGTGGACCACTTCCCATACCTCGGAAGCCTATTATCAGCAAGGGCAGACATCGACGACAAGATTCAATACTGCCTCCAGTGTGCCAGCACAGCCTTCGGCCGCCTGAGGAAAAGTGTGCGAAGATCAGGCCCTCAAATCTGCCACCAAGCTCATGGTCTGCAGGACTGTAGTGATACCTGCCCTCCTGTATGGCTCAGAGACGTGGGCCATATGCAGCAGACAACTCAACTCGCTGGAGAAATACCACCAATGATGTCTCCGCAAGATCCTACAAATCCCCGAGGAGGACCGACGCACCAACGCTCCGCTGTGCGGGCCACATTGCTCGCATGCATGACACAAGACTCCCAAAGCAAGCGCTCTACTCGGAACTCTTACACGGCAAGCGAGCCCAGGGTGGGCAGAGGAAACGTTTAAAGGGACACCCTCAAAGCCTCCTTGATAAAATGCAACATTCCCACCGACACCTGGGAGTCCCTGACCAAAGACCGCCCAAAGTGGAGGAAGTGCATCCGGGAGGGTGCTAAGCACCTCAAGTCTCAGCGCTGAGAACACGCAGAAACCATGCGCAGGCAGCGGGAGGAGCGTGTGGCAAACCAGTCCCACCCACCCTTTCCTTCAACGACTGTCTGTCCCACCTGTGACAGAGACTGTAATTCCCATATTAGACTGTTCAGTCACCTCAGAACTTACTTTTAGAATTCAAGCTATTTCAAGGGACTGCCTATGATGATGATGGATTATGGTTGTACATCAGCCACAAATTAAAGACATTACCAAAACAAACAACATTTCAAAACTGCAGCAAGGAATACTTTCTAATAGAAAGGACAAAAAAGAAACAATTACTTTCTATCACTCTGACCAATTGTACTGGTTCAAGGAAGTATGTTTACCAAGGAAGAGGACCTGACCAAGGCTACAGTAAAGAAGGAGGCTGTCAAGATACTGGATGAGATAAAAATAGATAAAGAGGAGCTACTACAATGAGAGTGTCCGAAATCCGCAGTTCTGGAATCGGGACCCATCCATGGCGGGGTCGTCCGGGAACCGGAAAATGTTCCAAAATCCGGTCTCCCCCCTTACCTTGGCCGCCCAACGCCACCCCCCTTCCCGCCTCGGCCACCTGATCCCCCCCCCCCGACCACCACCCTGGCAGCCCAAACTCCCCCCTCCTCGGCCGCCCGAACTCCCCCCCCCCCCCCCGCCCTCCGCCTCGGCCACCCGAACTTCCCCCGGCTCGGGCGCCCGATCTCCCCTCGGTCCCCCCCACCACCCCTATCTACTGGGCTTTTTCAGATTCAGGACATCAGAAACACATTGCAAAATTTGGAAATACCTGAACCTCAGCCCGGGTGTTTCCGGATTTGGGACATGAGAAAGACATCCCGAAATCTGGAACGGCCTTAGTCCCGAGGATTCCGGATTTCGGACGCTCCACCTGTACTTAAAGTGGATAAGTCACCCGGTGCGGTTGTGATGCACCCCAGGTTGTCGAGGGATGCAAGGGTAGAAATTGCGGTGGTGCTGGCCATAATCTTCCAATTGTCCTTAGATACAGGGGCGATGCCAGAGGATTGCAAAATTTACACCCGTATTCAAAAAGGGGAGAATGATAAACCTGGCAATTACAGACCAGTCAGCTTAACGTCAATGGTGGGGAAGCTTTTAGAAAAAGAGTTGATGTTGAATATATGGACCTTCAAAAGGCGTTTGATAAAGTACCACATATTATACTTGTTGGCAAAATTGAAGCCCAAGGGATAAAAGGGTCAAAAGCAGTATGAATACAAAATTGGCTAAGGAATAGAAAATAATAGTGTTCCCCAGAGTTTAGTACTTGAACACTAGTTCGGCTCCAGCTGGAATATCATGTCCAATTCTGGGCACATACTTCAGAAAGGACGTTAATGCTTTGGAGAGGGTGCGGAAGAGTTTCGCTAGAATGGTTCCAGGGATGTGGGATTACAGTTGCATGGATGGGCTGGAGAAGCTGGGGTTGTTCTCCTTGAAGCAGAGAAAGTCAAGAGGAGATTTGATACAGCTGTTTGAAAATCAAAGGTTTAGATAGTGCAAATGAAGTGAAACTGTTTCCAATGGCTGAAGAATCAATAACCAGAGGGCACAGATTTAAGATAATTAGCAAAAGAACAAGAGACGACATGAGGAAAAACCTTTTTACGCAACGAGTGGTTAGGATTTGGAATGCACTGCCTGATAGGGTGGTGAATACAGATTCAATTCTTATCTTCAAAGGGGAATTGGATAAATACTTGGAAGGAGAAAATATTGCAGGGATATAGGGAAAGGGGAAGTGGGACTAACTGGATTGCTCTTCGAAAGAGGTGTACACTCGATGGGCCGATTAGCCTCATTCTGTGCTGTACTATTCTACGGGCTGGATTTTCGGGTCTTCTCCGCTCCATTTTTCGCCCCGGAATGGCAGCAATGAGGTGTTTTGGCGGGCGGGCAGCCTCCAGCAGTGATCCTTGGGTCCGGTTTTGCGGCGGCACAGAGCAGCACCTCCTGGAAGAGCTGTGCGCGGTGTGCAACGTCCCTGGTTGCGACACCGACGCAAATTTTGACTATTACCCGACCCGTCCGCCGGAAAGCACGCCTCACCCTGGGAAATCAGGGAGGTGCAACCATCCCGTCGGCGAAGAGGTGATCAATAGACTCCGATGATAAGTGTGATTGTTTTTCCTTTTAATTTATTTTGCGATTTGTATTGTGGTGGCGTGGGCAATACTTTGGGAACGTTTTGGTGGGGTTTTTTCGATCCCCCTCCCCCCCGCCACACCCAGGTGTCTCTCGGAGTGCTCCCGGCCCAGCTCTTTAGTTTCCTATGTTAGCGCGCAAGAGAGGTGTACAACGCCTCCCTTAGCGCTGCACCCCCTGGCGCAGGGCCCAGCTGCCCAAACTTAATTACTGAGACGTAAACTATTCTCGGGAGCTAACTTTCCCGCAACGCCGCCATTATCGCCCTAAAAACGTCAAAGCCGAAAATCCAGCCCATTAAATTACTTTACATTTGTGATTAAGCAAATTCATTTTAATGTTAACTTAAAGCTTAACTTAACCAGTGCATTGAAGAAATGAAGTACATTAGCAAAATAAAGAACATGTGAAAAGCTATGAAACTGATAAAGCAACCGCTCTGCTTGGAACTCCTTCACAGGACTCCTGGGAGACACTGGCCAAAGACTGCCCTAAGTGAAGGAAGCGCATCCGGGAGGGCGCTGAACACCTCGAGTCTCATCGCCGAGAGCATACAGAAATCAAGCACCGGCAGCGGAAAGAGCGTGCAGCAAACCAGTCCCACCCACCCCTTCCCTCAGTGACTATCTGTCCCACCTGTGACAGAGACTGTGGTTCTCGTATTGGACTGTACAGCCACCTAAGAACTCATGTTAAGAGTGGAAGCAAGTCTTTCTCGATTCCGAGGGACTGCCTATGATGATGAAAGAGTCACCATTCCAAATAACACACCACAGTAAAAAGTTGTTTGCAAATTGTCTGTACAAGTGTCTCTCAGGAGATCTTCTCAGCTACCCAGAGATTTAAAGCGAATGATTGTGAATAGAGGTGTGAATGGCTGCACCTCATTGAACTGTTACAGAAAATGATCTTAAAGTGCTTCCACCAACATGGAATGAAAAACACAAAGCTTACCTTACTGAGCAGAAGGCAGCAGACAACATGGAACACTGGTGGAAGAAGCGACCTGTGGCGAGCAGCAACCTACAAAGGAAAGGAGAGCACGGTCATGCAGCTGTAAACCCTTTTTCTTCTTTTCTCTTTTGCAACTTCCCACCCCAGAGAGGCGAAGCTGCATGTTCCCAGAGGCACTGCAATACCAGGTCGATGTGTGGAGTAGACAGAGCAAGCCACTGTTCCATCTCCCAGATCCAAAAATCAATTTCATTTTCATTTCCCAGATAGGGGACATAGCAGATTTTAAAAGGATACGAGCAGATTTTTTTAATTTAAAAATATACTTCATTCATAAAATTTGTAAAGGTACATTACAGTACAATCGAAATGTTGCAATTTAAATGATACAATACAGATCATTTAGGTTACATAGCGTTACCCCAAATAACAATACACCTCAGTAAAAAGCTGTTTGCAAGTTGACTGTTTCAGGGTTTCAGTGGAGTTTCTCGGCTGCCCAGAGATTTAAAGTGAATGAGGTGTGAATGGCCGAAGCTCATTCTACCGTTAGGCAAACTATTATCTTAAAATGCTTCCACTATTGTTTTCTCATCAATTACTAGAGATGGGATTTCTTTCAAAACTTTTTCAGAGAATAAGGGGTCAGCTATTTAGGACTGAGATGAGGAGAAATTTCTTCACTCAAAGGGTGGTGAATCTTTGGAATTCTCTACCCCAGATGGCTGTGGATGCTCAGTCGTTGACTTTTTTCGAGAGAGATGTTTGGATAGTAAGGGAATCAAGGGATTATGGGATAGTGCAGGAAGGTAGGATTGAGGTCGATCAGTCAATGATCTCATTGAATGGGCTCGAGTGGCCGAATGGCCTACTCCTGCTCCCATTTCTTCTGTTAATCAGTCCCTGTGCAGCAAGAAACCCGAGTGGAAAGCAAGGACAGAAAGCACCATGGAGATGTATGACCCTCTGGGACGGGAACAGGTTTATCAGAGCTACAAGAAAAGTGAAAACTATCCATGCTGTAAAAACGACGGTCACAAAACTTTGGAGTTGAACGAGATAATAGTGTGCTTACCTGGGCATGCATCAGTGTTAGCTCTGGGAGCCCTCTGCCTTCGTAAGATCCACAGAGAAGATAAAGTGCGGAGCTCTGGTTGACTCACGCACCCAACACAGAAGCAGACACAGACTGAGGGCCGCAGGTGGGCCTCGGGCTCCGCCCATTCTTGCACACGCGCGCATATCCGATCGCGCATGCGTGGTGCGATATACGAGGAAGGACCGCGTGCAGCTCATCGACGCTCGAGCTGCATTGAGGGCTTTTGTCTGCAATATCGGTGCGAGTATCTACACGGAGGTTTCTGCGGCCTTCTGAAAGAGAGAAATACAATCGGAGGTGGGAGAGAGAGAGACTGGGGCAGAGAGAGAGAGACTGCGGGTGGGAGAGAGAGAGAGAGACTGGGGCAGAGAGAGAGAGACTGCGGGTGGGAGAGAGAGAGACTGCGGGTGGGAGAGAGAGAGAGAGAGACTGGGGTGGGAGAGAGAGAGAGAGACTGGGGCAGAGAGAGAGAGACTGGGGGTGGGAGGGAAAGAGAGACTGGGACAGAGAGAGACAGACTGAGGGTGGGAGGGAGAGAGAGACTGGGGCAGAGAGAGAGAGACTGGGGGTGGGAGGGAGAGAGAGACTGGGACAGAGAGAGAGAGACTGAGGGTGGGAGGGAGAGAGAGACTGGGGGTTGGAGGGAGAGAGAGACTGGGGCAGAGAGAGAGAGACTGGGGTGGGAGGGAGAGAGAGACTGGGGGTGTGAGAGAGAGAGAGACTGGGGCAGAGAGAGAGAGACTGGGGGTGGGAGAGAGAGAGAGACTGGGGGTGGGAGGGAGAGAGAGAGACTGGGGAGTGGGAGAGAGAGACTGGGGGTGGGAGAGAGAGAGAGACTGGGGGTGGGAGGGAGAGAGAGACTGGGGGTGGGAGGGAGAGAGAGACTGGGGCAGAGAGAGAGAGACTGGGCGTGGGAGAGAGAGAGAGAGACTAGGGGTGGGAGAGAGAGAGAGAGAGACTGGGGCAGAGAGAGAGAGACTGGGGGTGGGAGAGAGGGAGGGACTGGGGTGGGAGAGAGAGAGAGAGACTAGGGGTGGGAGAGAGAGAGAGCGAGACTAGGGGTAGGAGGGAGAGAGAGAGAGAGACTGGGGGTGGGAGGGAGAGAGAGAGAGACTAGGGGTGGGAGGGAGAGAGAGACTGGGGTGGGAGAGAGAGAGAGAGAGACTGGGGGTGGGAGAGAGAGAGAGACTGGGGTGGGAGAGAGAGAGAGCGAGACTAGGGGTAGGAGGGAGAGAGAGAGAGAGACTGGGGGTGGGAGGGAGAGAGAGAGAGACTAGGGGTGGGAGGGAGAGAGAGACTGGGGTGGGAGAGAGAGAGAGAGAGACTGGGGGTGGGAGAGAGAGAGACTGGGGGTGGGAGAGAGAGAGAGAGAGACTAGGACAGAGAGAGAGAGTGCGAATGGGGGGAGAGAGAGTGAGAATGGGACAGAGAGAGTGGGGGGGGCAGAGAGGATTGGAGGGGAGAGAGACGGAATTCAGGGAAGACATTCTTCCAACCCCACTCTCTTTACACCGCTCCACATTTTTTTTTTTTTTTTTAAATTCGTAGCCAATCGTTCCAATTCTTTGTCAAATCACAAACGCCAGAGGTCACCCTGCACCTGTCAAGGATCACTCTGCGCCAATGCTCTTAGCCAAAAGGCCTAGAGCTACTGCACCGATCCTGGAAGCACTGCAACACCAGGTTCGTGCCATGGAGGTGGATGGGTCAGGGCTCCACATTCTCTCTCTCCTCCCCCGACACCTGGTTGATTTCTCTGAAAGCTCGGTGTGTGTGCGACAAGTGACATAATTGGAGTGGTCGAAATCAAGAAGTTACGATACTGTCACTATTCACTTCACACCCAATAAACCTGTTAACAATCTGTGACCCACATACAATGCCCCATCTATGGTGAGGGTGGTAAGATCAGGAACTTGTTGGGAGGTAGAAGGTCATTAATCCGTGGGGGAGGAACTTGGGCAGGGGGAGCAGGTCAGGAACGTGAGGGGAGGTGGAGGGGGAGGGCGCAGGATGGTCAGGCACTTGGAGGGATGGGAGAAGGTCAGAATGGCTCGAATGACACTTCTGCAAAGTCAATGATTACATTCTAATTCCACATTCCAGGGAAACTGCTGGGTGTGTCTTATCCTCCAAGGGGAGCAATCAGCAATCAGGTCATGTGATCAAGGGGACCCAATCAGAGCTTTTCCATGTTACAAATAAGCATATCCAGCTGAATCTGGCCTCACAATGGGCCACAAGGGAATCTTAAGAATGGGGCCAGACAGATCATAGTGTGAAGGAGTTTACAAATGATAATTTCTCTGCCTTTCGTTAAGATCAGAATAACATTCTTAGTAAATTACTGCTATGGCCCCTATCCGGGGGCCAAATAATATATTTTGGAACACAGATATCGAATCGGGACTCTTCCACTATTTCCTCTATGTAAAGTTTCACTCTTCCCGCCCCTCCTTCAGGGGAAACCTCCAAGCCAGAGATAGATCATTGAGATGTTAGACTGAGATGCCTTTGGCTGGCTCGCAACTATGAGCGCACTCACACCTCTCTCCAGTTCCTGCTTTGCTATTGATCATTATTTAACCAGTGATATGCCAAATTGTTGCTCGTGGATAAGGGAGTGAAGGCCTTCCCCCTCCTTACCAACAATTGTGTCCCCTTATTAACTTTAACAGCAACTGTTTTTTCAGTTTTATTTAATTCATCCACTGGTTTGATAATTCAAATGGTTGGGTAAGAGTCCTACGCTTGTTGCAAGACAACATTCTGATATTGGGCTGCCCCAGTGCCTGATCTGCCGCATAATCAAACCGCCCAGCAACTTATGGCACTGAGAGGCAGAAAGGACCATTCATCAATGCTGTTCAAAGGGTTAATGTACTGCATGCTGGTTAGTTTCTGGTTTGACATTTGAGGCTGCTGGTTAATTTCTGGGTGTTTTGGGGTCTGTTTTCTGACCCTGCAAACTTAATTCTGACTGCTGAGAAAAGGTTTTGCAGGTGCTGCAGTGGACTTGGCTCCCTTCACAGCTGTTGTACTGTAGCCATGGGTGTTCTGGTCGGGCTCCCTTTGGGATTGGAGGATGAGGGGAGCAGCAAAGACAGGAGAGAGCAGGAGAAGCTCACTGAATAGGGAGGTGAACGGCATTGTGCAGGAGTGCATTCAAGGAGCATTTTCAGCTGACTGATTCCTCTTGTTTCCAGTCTGCTGCTTTCCCTTAAACTCGTTACATTTACTTTTCCAGTAGCATTTGCCAACTTTTTGGGAGTACATTTTTCTGTCCCTTTCTCATACTTTTAAGATCTGAACTTTGATTTGCCTTTCCCAGCTTCACCATTGAATTTTTGGAATGTCAGAACCTGATATTGTGGTTAGGATCAGTGTTTAAGGGATGGATATATTGTGGTTTGGGTCAGTGTTTCAATGATGGATATATTGTGGATTGGATGTCATCATGGTCCAGATCGCTGATTGGAGCGTGAGCAGGTACAGCAGGAGCGGCGAGGTTAGGGCGCAGAGGCGGCAAGTGATCGTGGAGCGACGTGATCGGGGCCCAGGAGAGGCCTGCGTTCGGGGCACAGAAGCGGTGAGGGCCCAGGGGCAGCACAGGCCAGCCCACACTGCAATATGTGTGCATACTAGGTCCATGCAGCAGAGCTGGTCTCCAGTCGTCTTGGTTAATCCTTGCCACTGGACCAACACCATGATCTGTCAAGCCTGTGTGGTGGCTGGTGTGCAACGGCCACCACACGTTAAAAAAATCCACGCACAGGCATCTTCCACCCTTCAACATGTAGTTCTGGACCTGGCATATTAGGTCCTTCATTGAAACACCGGTGAACTCAGCCCTTTTTGGCGTGGAAGCAAGTCATCCTCAATACGAGGGACCACCTATGATGATGATTCAAGGAGCACTTCTCCTACCTCAAACTCTTGGTGGAGTGATGCCTGAAGCACCCATCACTTCATACATCACCGAGCTATGTCACCTGCTGCAGCCACAACTCCAGCCTCAACCCGGGCATGGACAGCACTGTCTGTGGCTGTCAAAGTCATTGTAGACCTTATCATTTATGCTCAGCTGCAGCAGGTGACAATAGCGACATCTCATAATTTGCAGTTAGCTCCAGTATATGAAAGGTCACTGAGGAGCCGATTATCATCCGGAGGAGGCGGGGGTTCCCAATGGAGCATTCTCTACGTGGGAGTCCTCCCTTTATTTATTGGGGACTTGGCCTGGAGGGTATTGCATGGAGCAGTCCCGTGCAATAGGTTTTTATGTCAGTTCATGGACTCCCAGGTGGTCTGGAAGAGTCCGTGTTCCATGTGTATGTTGAATGTTTGAGGTTGCAGCCTCTGTTCCATTATTTGAAGGGACTGCTCCTCAAATTCTGGTCCCACGCTCCTGATCTTTGGCATCCTGTGCGGAGGGGAGCAGGCAGGTCGGAAGGCCTCCTCGTAGGACTGCTCCTGGGCATGGCCATGGTGGCCATTAACCAGTTCAGGCAGCGGGCGGTCGAGGGGGAAGTTCAGTCTGACTGCCTGCCTCTCTTATGCGGTTACATTTGAGCCAGGGTGTCCCTGGAGATGGAGTACAACGGTGTTCACCGGTACGCTCGCGGCCTTCCACGACGAGGCCTTGGACAACGTGGACCATTTTCCATACCACGGGAGCCTACTGTCAACAAGGGCAGACATCGATGACAAAGTCCAACACCACCTTCAGCGTCCCAGTGCAGCCTTTGGTTGTCTGAGGAAGACAGTGTTTGGAAACCAGGACCTCAAACCTGGCACCAAGCTCATGGTCTACAGAGCAGTAGTGATAGCCACCTTCCTATATGCTTCAAAGACATGGACCATGTACAGCAGGCATCTCAAAGCACTGGAGAGGTACCAGCATTGCTGCCTCCGCAAGATCCTGCAAATCCATTGGCAGGATAGGCACACCAGCATCAGTGTTCTCGCTCAGGCCAACATCCCCAGCATCGCAGCATTGACCACACTCGATCAGCTCTGTTCGACGGGCCACATCGCCTGCATGCCCAATACAAGACTCCCAAAACAAGCGCTCTACTCAGAGCCCCAACACGGCAAGAGAGCCCCAGGTGGGCAGAGGAAATGCTTCAAGGACTCCCTCAAAGCCTCCTTCAAAAAGTGCAACATCCCCAACGACACCAGGGAATCCCTGGCCCAAGACCGCTCAAAGTGGAGGTGAAGCATCCGGGAAGGCGCCGGACACCTCGAGTCTCTTCGCCGGGAGCAAGCGAAGCCAAGCGCAAACAGCGGAAGGAGCGCATGACAACCCAAACACCCCACCCACCCGCCCCTTCAATCACCATCTGCCCCACCTGTGGCAGAGTCTGTAGCTCTTGCATTGGACTCAGCAGTCACCTGAGAACTCATTTTTAGTGTGGAAGCAAGTCATCCTCGGTTCCGAGGGACTGCCTAAGAAGAAGAAATTAAGTTCGGCTACAGATGAGCCATAATCTCATTGAATGGAGGAACAGGCTCCAGGGGCTGAATGGCCTACGCCTGTCTCCATGTTCTGACTCTAAAAACTTAATTCTGACTGCTGAGAAGAGATTTTGCCCGTGCTGTATTGTTTTTGGCTCCCTTCACAACAGTTGTACTGCAGTTGTGGGTGATCTGCTCGGGCTGCCTTTGGGGCTGGAGAATGATGATGAATGGCAAGGATGACAAGAGAGAGCAGGAGTAGCTCACCAAATAGGGAGGTGTATGGCACTGCACAGTGGGTGTTCCAGGAGCACTTCTCCGACCTTGTCTTCTTGGATGAACAATGGCTGAGGCACCTTTGCTTCATAAAGGAGGCTGTCACCAAGCTATGTCACCTGCTGTAGCCACAACTTGAGCCTCGCACCAAGGCAGAGCCAGCACGGTCTGTGGCCATCAAGGTCGCTGTGGCACTTAACTTTTAAACCACAGGCTCCTTCTTGGCTGCAGCTGGTGGCAACATCGACATCTCACAATTTGAAGTTTATGGCTGTATATAAACATAAGAACATAAACATAAGAATTAGGAACAGGAGTAAGCCATCTAGCCCCTCGAGCCTGCTCCGCCATTCAACAAGATCATGGCTGATCTGGCCGTGGACTCAGCTCCACTTTCCTGCCCGTTCCCCATAACCGTTAATTCCCCTATTGGTTAAAAATCTATCTATCTGTGATTTGAATACATTCAATGAGCTAGCCTCAACTGCTCCTTGGGCAGAGAATTCCACAGATTCACAACCCTCTGGGAGAAGAAATTCCTTCTCACTCAGTTTTAAATGGGCTCCCCCGTATTATGGGAGATCACCGAGGTGCAAAGGCAGGAGCCCGAGCAATTACAGCTGAATGTTTAATTTATCTCATTTATTCACGTCCTAACTGAAATTAATAAATAGACTTTCTGGGATACATAGAATCCGAGAATAATTTTGGCGGGGTGGGGTGGGTCTGCCTGTGATGCAGTCTTGCCAGCAGTTGCACAGAAATTCAACAGGAGGCATTGTTCAGCCTAGCTGCAGGGCGGAAAACGTGACAAGGCCTCGCTCTGAAATATGTGGACAAGTCTCCATGTGTAAGTACGGAAAGGAAACCACAAAGGCAGCTGCTGACCTTGCTGAGCAGAAGGCGGCAACATGGCGCACCGGCGGCAGGAGAAGTGACCTGTGGCGAGTAGCAACCTACGAAGGAAAGGAGAGCACGGTCAAGCAGCTGTAAACCCTTTTTCTTCTTTTCTCTTTTACAACTTCCCACCCCAGAGAGGCGAAGCTGCATGTTCCCAGAGGTCCTGCAATACCAGGTGGATGGGTGGAGTAGACAAAGCAAGCCACTATTGCATCTCCCAGATCCAAAAATGAATTTTATTTTTGTTCCCCAGGTAGAGGGTATATCAGATTTTAAAATAAGAGCAGTTAATTTTTTCAAAAGTATACATTATTCATAAAATTTGAAACAGCACATTACAGTAGAATCTAAATGTCACAATTGAAATGGTACAATACAAAGAGCCGAGAGCAGTAGCGAGAGCAGACCTGGTCAGGGGTGGAGCGGGGCCGGGAGAATAAAAACTCGGGGGAGAGAGGGGAAAGAAAATCGAGGAGTGACTTCACAGGGCTGTTTTTTCTAGTCCCTGAGCTAGTTCAGAAACTAAATTGCTATAATTACTTTACTAAATTAGTAACTAAAACTAGGAATGAGATTTTGCTGAGAGAGTTTGAGGAGCTAGGATTGAAATTAAACCGCAGAACCTCACAGGTTGGTATGGAAAATGGTCCACGTTGTCCAAGGCCTCGTCGTGGATTTTGATAATCGGGGGCAGTACTGTGTTGCAAGGGTAGGTTGGTACAAGACCTTTGTCTTACGGATGTTTAGTGTAAGGTGAAGGTGTTGACGATGGTTTTGGAGTTTGACCTCCGAGTGTGCACAGACGCAAGTGTCGCCTGCATATTGTAATTCAACAAGTGTTACCTGAGCTACGTGCAAATTAGCATAGGGACAAACAGATTAGAAGGTTAAATGCATAGCTCAAAAAGTGTTGTGAGAGGCAAGGGGTTTAAATTCATGGGGGACTGGCACCAGTTCTGGGGAAAGAGAGCTGTTACGTGGGGATGGGTACCACTTAAAGCGGGCTGGGTCCAGTGTCCTGGCAAATTGAATAAGTAGGGCAGTAAACATAGAAAATAGGTGCAGGAGTAGGCCATTCAGCCCTTCGAGCCTGCACCACCATTCAATAAGATCATGGCTCAGTACCTCTGCTGCTTTCTCTCCGTACCCCTTGATCCCTTTAGCTGCAAGGGCCATATCTAACTCCCTCTTGAATACATCCAATGAACTGGCATCAACAACTCTCTGTGGTCGGGAATTCCACAGGTTAACAACTCTCTGAGTGAAGAAGTTTCTCCTCATCCCAGTCCTAAATGGCTTCCCCCTTATCCTTAGACTGTGTCCCCTGGTTCAGGACTTCCCCAACATCGGGAACATTCTTCCCGCATCTAACCTGTCCTTAAAGATGAATTCACTGACTTTGACCGTTCGTGTGATGTCACTAAACTTCTTCCTGCAATGCAGCCAGATCCTAGGGGTGATCCTGCTGGCATTGACTATCTGCCCCCATTGGCATTTTCGATTTTCTGGGAGGGTCTCCTGGCCCCCTGTGAAAAGAGGACTTCTCGCCTCCTATTGACCTCCTGTACCAAGGCCACCAGGGCTACATCAGAGAACATTGGTGCATGCTTTCTCCCCTGTTGTGACACGAGTAGTTGTTTTTCACCATCTTCCTAAGCCAGTTAAATGATCTGCTGCAGGCAGAATGCACCACCCTTGAGGTGCAGACTGCCTTTAAGAAGTGCATGCTAGCTTAAAGAAAGGTAACTTTTCTGGTATGAGACGTGAATTGGCTGGGATAGACTGGCGAATGATACTTAAAGGGTTGACGGGAGATAGGCAATGGCAGACATTTAAAGATCACATGGATGAACTACAACAATTGTACATCCCTGTCTGGTGCAAAAATAAAACGGCAAACAAGGGAAATTAGGGAAAGTGTTAAATCCAAGGACGAGGCAAATAAATTGGCCAGAAAAAGCAGCAAACCTGAGGACTGAGAGAAATTTAGAATTCAGCAGAGAAGGACTAAGGGTTTAATTAGGAGGGGGGAAATAGAGTACGAGAGTAAGCTTGCAGGGAACATAAAAACTGACTGCAAAGCTTCTACAGATATGTGAAGAGAAAAAGATTAGTGAAGACTAATTTAGGTCCCTTGCAGTCAGAATCAGGTGAATTCATAATGGGGAAGAAGGAAATGGCAGACCAATTGAACAAATACTTTGGTTCTGTCTTCACGAAGGAACACACATATAACCTTCCGAAAATACTAGGGGACCGAGGGGCTAGCGAGAAGGAGGAACTGAGGGATATCCTTATGAGTCAGGAAATGGTGTTCGGGAAATTGATGGGATTGAAGGCTGATAAATTCCCAGGGCCTGATAGTCTGCATCCCAGAGTACTTAAGGAAGTGGCCCTAGAAATAGCAGATGCATTGGTGGTCATTTTCCAACATTTCATGGACTCTGGATCAGTTCCTATGGATTGGAAGGTAGCTAATGTAAACTCGCTTTTTAAAAAAAGGAGGGAGAGAGAAAACAGGGAATTATAGACCGGTTAGCCTGACATCGGTAGTGGGGAAAATGTTGGAATCAATTATTAAAGATGTAATAGCAGCGCATTTGGAAAGCAGTGACAGGATTGGTCCAAGTCAGCATGGATTTATGAAAGGGAAATCATGCTTGACAAATCTTCTAAAATTTTGTGAGGATGTAACTAGTAGAGTGGACAAGGGAGAACCAGTAGATGTGGTGTATTTGGACTTTCAGAGAAACATAGAAACATAGAAAATAGATGCAGGAGTAGGCCATTCGGCCCTTCAAGCCTGCACCGCCATTCAATGAGTTCATGGCTGAACATGCAACTTCAGTACCCAATTCCTGCTTTCTCGCCATACCCCTTGATCCCCCTAGTAGTAAGGACTACATCTAACTCCTTTTTGAATATATTTAGTGAATTGGCCTCAACAGTTTTCTGTGGTAGAGAATTCCACAGGTTCACCACTCTCTGGGTGAAGAAGTTTCTCCTCATCTCGGTCCTAAATGGCTTACTCCTTATCCTTAGACTGTGACTCCTGGTTCTGGACTTCCCCAACATTGGGAACATTCTTCCTGCATCTAACCTGTCTAAACCCGTCAGAATTTTAAACGTTTCTATGAGATCCCCTCTCATTCTTCTGAACGCCAGTGAATACAAGCCCAGTTGATCCAGTCTTTCTTGATATGTCAGTCCCGCCATCCCGGGAATCAGTCTGGTGAACCTTTACTGCACTCCTCAATAGCAAGAATGTCCTTCCTCAAGTTAGGAGACCAAAACTGTACACAATACTCCAGGTGTGGCCTCACCAAGGCCCTGTACAACTGTAGTAACACCTCCCTGCCCCTGTACTCAAATCCCCTCGCTTTGAAGGACAACATGCCATTTGCTTTCTTCACCACCTGCTGTACCTGCATGCCAACCTTCAATGACTGATGTACCATGACACCCAGGTCTCATTTCACCTCCCCTTTTCCTAATCTGTCACCATTCAGATAATAGTCTGTCTCTCTGTTTTTACCACCAAAGTGGATAACCTCACATTTATCCACATTATACTTCATCTGCCATGCATTTGCCCACTCACCTAACCTATCCAAGTCACTCTGCAGCCTCATAGCATCCTCCTCGCAGCTCACACTGCCACCCAACTTAGTGTCATCCGCAAATTTGGAGATACTACATTTAATCCCCTCGTTTAAATCATTAATGTACAATGTAAACAGCTGGGGCCCCAGCACAGAACCTTGCGGTACCCCACTAGTCACTGCCTGCCATTCTGAAAAGTACCCATTTATTCCTGCTCTTTGCTTCCTGTCTGCCAACCAGTTCTCAATCCACGTCAGCACACTACCCCCAATCCCATGTGCTTTAACTTTGCACAGTAATCTCTTGTGTGGGACCTTGTCGAAAGCCTTCTGAAAGTCCAAATACACCACATCAACTGGTTCTCCCTTGTCCACTCTACTGGAAACATGCTCAAAAAATTCCAGAAGATTTGTCAAGCATGATTTCCCTTTCACAAATCCATGCTGACTTGGACCTATCATGTCACCTCTTTCCAAATGCGCTGCTATGACATCCTTAATAATTGATTCCATCATTTTACCCACTACCGATGTCAGGCTGACCGGTCTATAATTCCCTGTTTTCTCTCTCCCTCCTTTTTTAAAAAGTGGGGTTACATTGGCTACCCTCCACTCCGTAGGAACTGATCCAGAGTCTGTGGAATGTTGGAAAATGACTGTCAATGCATCCGTTATTTCCAAGGCCACCTCCTTAAGTACTCTGGGATGCAGTCCATCAGGCCCTGGGGATTTATCGGCCTTCAATCCCATCAATTTCCCCAAGACAATTTCCCGACTAATAAGGATTTCCCTCAGTTCCTACTTCTTATGAGACTCTCTGACCTCTTTTATATCCGGAAGGTTGTTTGCGTCCTCCTTAGTGAATACCGAACCAAAGTACTTGTTCAATTGGTCTGCCATTTCTTTGTTCCCCGTTATGACTTCCCCTGATTCTGACTGCAGGGGACCTACGTTTGTCTTTACTAACCTTTTTCTCTTTACATATCTATAGAAGCTTTTGCAGTCCATTTTAATGTTCCCAGCAAGCTTCCTCTCGTACTCTATTTTCCCTGCCCTAATCAAACCCTTTGTCCTCCTCTGCTGAGTTCTAAATTTCTCCCAGTCCCCGGGTTCGCTGCTATTTCTGGCCAATTTGTATGCCACTTCCTTGGCTTTAATACTATCCCTGATTTCCCTTGCTAGCCACGGTTAAGCCACCTTCCCTTTTTTATTTTTACGCCAGACAGGGATGTACAATTGTTGTCGTTCATCCATGCGGTCTCTAAATGTCTGCCATTGCCCATCCACTGTCAACCCCTTAAGTATCATTCGCCAATCTATCCTAGCCAATTCACGCCTCATACCCTTCTTTAAGTTCTGGATCATGGTCTCTGAATTAACTGTTTCATTCTCCATCCTAATGTAGAATTCCACCATATTATGGTCACTCTTCCCCAAGGGGCCTCGCACAACGAGATTACTAATTAATCCTCTCTCATTACACAACACCCAGTCTAAGATGGCCTCCCCCCTAGTTGGTTCCTCGACATATTGGTCTAGAAAACCATCCCTTATGCACTCCAGGAAATCCTCCTTCACCATATTGCTTCCAGTTTGGTTAGCCCAATCTATATGCATATTAAAGTCACCCATGATAACTGCTGCACCTTTATTGCATGCACCCCTAATTTCCTGTTTGATGCCCTCCCCAACATCACGACTACTGTTTGGAGCTCTGTACACAACTCCCACTAACGTTTTTTGCTCTTTGGTGTTCTGCAGCTCTACCCATATAAATTCCACATCATCCAAGCTAATGTCCTTCCTAACTTGCATTAATCACCTCTTTAACCAACAATGCTACCCCACCTCCTTTTCCTTTTATTCTATCCTTCCTGAATGTTAAATACCCTTGGATGTTGAATTCCCAGCCCTGATCATCCTGGAGCCACGTCTTTGTAATCCCAATCATATCATATCTGTTAACATCTATTTGCACAGTTAATTCATCCACCTTATTACGGATACTCCTTGCATTAAGACACAAAGCCTTCAGGCTTGTTTTTTTAACACCCTTTGTCCTTTTGGAATTATGATGTCGTGTGGCCCTTTTTGTTTCTTGAAAAAGTCCCACACAATATTTAGTGTGCAAAATTAAGGCACATGGGATTGAGGGTAATGTATTGACGTGGATAGAGAACTGATTGGCAGACAGGAAGTAAAAAGAGTGGGAATAAACGGGTCCTTTTCAAATGGCAGGCAGTGACTAGTGGGGTACCACAAGGTTCAGTGCTGGGACCCCAGCTATTTACAATATATATTAATGATTTAGAGGAAGGAATTTAATATAATATCTCCAAGTTTGCAGATGACACCAAGCTGGGTGGCAGTGTGAGCTGTGAGGAGGATGCTAAGAGGCTGCAGGGTGACTTGGACAGATTAGGTGAGTGGGCAAATGCATGGCAGATGCAGTATAATGTGGATAAGTGTGAGGTTATCCACTTTGGTGGCAAAAACGGGAATGCAGATTATTATCTGAATGGTGACAGATTAGTAAAAGGGGAGGTGCAATGAGACCTGGGTGTCATGGTACATCAGTCATTGAAAGTAGGCATGCAGGTACAGCAGGCAGTTAAGAAAGCAAATGGTATGTTCACCTTCATAGCAAGAAGATTTGAGTATAGGAGCAGGGAGGTCTTGCTGCAGTTGTACAGGTCGTTGGTGAGACCACACCTTGAGTATTGTGTGCAGTTTTCGTCTCCTAATCTGAGGAAGGACATTCTTGCTATTGAGGGAGTGCAGCGAAGATTCACCAGACTGATTCCCGGGATGGCAGGACTGACATATGAAGAAAGACTGGATCGACTAGGCTTATATTCACTGGAATTTAGAAGAATGAGAGGGGATCTCATAGATGCATGTAAAATTCTGACGGGATTGGACAGATTAGATGCAGGAAGAATGTTCCCGATGTTGGGGAAGTCCAGAACCAGGGGTCACAGTCTAAGGATAAGGGGTAAGCCATTTAGGACCGAGATGAGGAGAAACCTTTTCACCCAGAGAGTGGTGAACCTGTGGAATTCTCTACCACAGAAAGTTGTTGAGTCCAGTTCGTTGGATATATTCAAAACGGAGTTAGATGTGGCCCTTACGGCTAACGGGATCAGGGAGTGTGGAGAGAAGGCAGGAGTGGGGTACTGAAGTTGCATGATCAGCCATGATCATATTGAATGGTGGTGCAGGCTCGAAGGGCTGCATGCCTGCTCCTGCACCTATTTTCTATGTTTCTATGTTTCATTGGTGCTAGCATCGCATGAACTTGGGGTCCCTACTGAGTATTCAGCCATGCAGCATTGCCTTCAGTGCTGGGCTGAACGGCAAATCATTATAATTAGCAGGCAGCACGAAGGTTTCATGCTGTCTGCATTCCCTTCTATGGGTGCGGGTTGATCGCACATCTCCCATACGCCGATCCCCCGACCTGCGTGGGAACACCAGAGGAGCAGCGGACAGCTAAAAGAGCAGCAGCTCGGCCCCTGCAGGGGCGACTACATTCGACGTCACAGGGACGTGATTGGCTGGTGAGTTTTTCTCTCTCTTTTCTTGCTTTAAATTAAGGACCTTAAATTAGGGGCCGGGATTAAAAACTAAAAACTAAATCTAATTAATTAAATACATTATAGATGGCAGGGCAGGCAATGTGTCAGTGTGCAATACATGGAAGCTGGTGGACGCTATTGAGGTCCACGGCGACCACATCTGCAGCAAGTGTCTGCAGCTCAGGGAACATCGGCTCTGCGTTGATGAGCTGGAATCTAAGCTGCAGACACCACGACACATCAGGGAGGGGGAGAGTTACCTGGACGCTACAATCCAGGAGCTAGTCACACCAATTAGATTAATTAATTCAAATTCGATCGTGGTCAGGGACAGGAAGGTGTGACTATGAGTGAGGAAAATATGGGGACTCAGGATGGAGTGATGGAGGAGCCTCAGCCCTTGCTCTTGTTTAACAGGTTCGAGGCTCTTACTCCCTGTGGACGGGAGCAGGGACTGCAGGGAGGATGAGCAAACTGACCACAGCACTGTGGTACAGGGGGCCATTCAAGTGGGGGAAGTAAAAATAAATGTTGTAGCGGTAGGGGACAGTACATTTAGGGGGATAGATACTGTTCTTTACAGCCCCGAAGGGTGTGTTGCCTACCCAGTGCCAGGATTAAGGACATCTCCTCTGGGCTGGAGAGGAACTTGGAGTGGGAGGGGGAAGATCCAGTTGTCATGGTCCATGTGCGTACCAACGACATAGGTAGGACAAACAAAGAGGTTCTGCTGAGGGATTATGAGCAGCTAGGGGCCAAATTAAAAAGCAGAACCAGACAGGTAACAATCTCTGGATTACTAATTGAGCCACGAGCAAATTGGAATAGGGTAAATAAGATCAGAGAGTTAAACATGTGGCTCAAAGACTGGTGTGGGAGAAATGGGTTTTGGTTCGTGGGATACTGGTACCAGTCCTGGGGTAAGAGGGAGCTGTTCCATTCAGGCGGGCTCCAGTTAGACCGTGCTGGGACTAGGGTCTTGGCAAATCAAATAACGGGCTGTAGAGAGGGCTTTAAACTAATTAGTGGGTGGGAGGGTTCAGGTGAGCGAAAATTTAAAAAGTCAAAGAATAAGGAGAAAGCAATGGAGCAGGGTAGCACTGGGGGAAATGAAATCCAGAGGGTACCAGGAAGGGACAGAATGTATAAACATAAAGAATCAGAAAATGGGGTCAAAGCAGAAAAAAATGGTTAAAAAAACAAATTTAAAAGCTCTTTATCTGAATGCACATAGCACATAGCATTCATAACAAAATTGATGAGTTGACGGCAGAAATAGATACAAATGGGTATGATCTGATAGCAATAACAGAGACATGGTTGCAAGGTGACCAAAGCTGGGAACTAAATATTCAGGGGTATTTGACAATTCAGAAGGACAAACAGAAAGGAAAAGGAGGTGGGGTAGCACTGTTAATAAAGGATGAGATCAGTGCGTTACTGAGAAATGGATATTGGCTCAGAAGATCAAGATGTTGAGTCAGTTTGGGTGGAGATAAAGAATAATAAGTGGAAAAAGTCGCTGGTGGGTGTAGTCTATAGGCCCCCGAACAGTAGCTACACTGTTGGACAGAGTATAAGTCAAGAAATACTGGAGGCTTGTAAAAAAAGAACGGCAATAATCATAGGCGATTTTAACCTTCATATTGATTGGACAAAGCAAATTGGCCAGGGTAGCCTTGAGGAAGAGTTCATACAGTGTATCCAGGATAGTTTCGTTGAACCGTACATTGCGGAACCAACCAGGGAGCAGGCTATCTTAGATCTGGTGCTGTGTAATGAGACAGGATTAATAAGCGATCTTCTAGTGAAGGATCTTCTAGGAATGAGTGACCATAACATGGCTGAATTTCAAATTCAGTTGGAGGGTGAAGAAGTTGGATTTCAAACCAGTGTCCTAAGCTTAAATAAAGGAGGCTACAAAGGTATGAAGGCAGAGTGGCTAAAGTGGACTGGAAAAATAGACTAAAAATGGGACGGTTGATGAGCAGTGGCAGACATTTAAGGAGATATTTCATAACTCGCAACAAAAATATATCCCACTGAGAAGGAAAGATTGTAAGAGAAGGGATAACCATCCATGGCTAACTAAGGAAATAAGGGATGGTATCAAATTGAAGACAAGGGCATACAATGTGGCCAAGACTAGTGGAAGGACAGAGGATTGGGAAACTTTTAAAAGCCAGCAAAGAATGACAAAAAAAATAATAAAAAGAGAGGGAAGATAGATTATGAAAGTAAATTAGCACGAAATATAAAAACAGATAGTAAGAGTTTCTACAGGTACATAAAAAGGAAAAGAGTCAGTGAAGTAAATGTTGGTCCCCGAGAGGATGAGACTGGAGAATTAATAATGGAGAACAGGGAAATGGCAGAGACGTTGAACAAATATTTTGTATCGGTCTTCACGGTAGAAAATACTAAAAACATCCCAATAGTGGATAATCAAGGGGCTATAGGGAGGGAGGAACTTAATACAATCACTATCACTGAAGAAGTAGTACTCAGTATAATAATGGGACTAAAGGCGGACAAGTCCTCTGAACCTGATGGATTACATCCTAGGGCCTTAAAAGAAGTGGCTGCAGAGATAGTGGATGCATTGGTTGTAATCTACCAAAATTCCCTGAATTCTGGGGTGGTCCCAGCGGATTGGAAAACTGCAAATGTAACACCCCTATTTAAAAAAGGAGGCAGACAGAAAGTGGGAAACTATAGACCAATTAGCCTAACATCTGTCATTGGGAAAATGCTGGAGTCCATTACTAAGGAAGCAGTAGCAGGACATTTGGAAAAGCATAATTCAATCAAGCAGAATCAGCATGGTTTTATAAAAGGGAAATCATGTTCGACAAATTTGCTGGAGTTCTTTCAGAATGTAACGAGCAGGGTGGATAAGGGGAAACCAGTGGATGTGCTGTATTTGGATTTCCAGAAGGCATTCGATAAGCTGCCACATAAAAGGTTACTGCACAAGATAAAAGTTCACGGGGCTGGGGGTAATATATTAGCATGGATAGAGGATTGGCTAAATAACAGAAAACATAGAGTCAGAATAAATTAGCCATTTTCCGGTTGGCAAACAGTAACTAGTGGGGTGCCGCTGGGACCGGTGCTGGGGCCTCAACTATTTACAATCTATATTAATGTCTTGGATGAAGGGACCGAGTGTAATGTAGCCAAGTTTGCTGATGATACGAAGATGGGTGGGAAAGCAAATTGTGAGGAGGACATAAAAAATATAGACAGGTTAAGCGAGTGGACAAATATTTGGCAGATGTGGGAAAATGTGAAGTTATCCACTTTGGCAGTAAAAATAGAAAAGCAAATTATAATTTAAATGTACAAAAATTGCAAAGTGTTGCAGTACAGAGGGACCTGGGGGTCCTTGTGCATGAAACACTAAAAGTGAGTATGCAGGTACAGCAAGTAATCAGGAAAACAAGTGGAATGTTGGCCTTTATTGCATGGGGAATGGAGTATAAAAGCAGAGAAGTCCTGCTGCAACTGTACAGGGTATTGGTGAGGACACCTAGAGTACTGCGTACAGTTTTGCTCTCCGTATTTAAGGAAGGATATATTTGCATTGGAGATTGTTCAGAGAAAGTTCAATAGGCTAATTCCTGAGATGAGGGGGTTGACTTATGAAGATAGGCTGAGTAGGATGGGCCTATACTCATTGGAGTTCAGATGAATGAGAGGTGATCTTATCGAAACATATAAGATAATGAGGGGGCTCGACAAGGTGGATGCAGAGAGGATATTTCCACTCATAGGGGAAACTAAAACTAGGGGACATAGTCTCAGAATAAGGGGCCGTCCATTTAAAACTATGAGGAATTTCTTCTCTCAGAAGGTTGTAAATCTATGGAATTCTCTGCCCCAGAGAGCTGTGGAGGCTGGGTCGTTGAATGTATTTAAGGCAGAGATAGACAGATTTTTGAGAGATAAGGGAATAAAGGGTTATGGGGAGCAGGCAGGGAAGTGGAGCTGAGACCATGATCAGATCAGCCATGATCTTATTAAATGGCGGAGCAGGCTCGAGGGGCCTTATGGCCACCTCCTGCTCCTATTTCTATTGTTCTTATGTTCTTCTACCTAGCACAAAGGAAGATGATCGTCAGATCACAGGAATTTCTCAGGACTGTGTCTTAGGCCCAACATTCTTCAGCTGCTTCATTAATGACCTTCCCTCCATCATAAGGTCAAAAGTGGGGACGTTCACTGATGACTGCACAGTGTTCAGTTCCATTCGACTCCTCAGATAATGAAGTAGTCCATGCCCGCATGCAGCAAGACCTGGACAACATTCAGGCTTGGGCTGATAAGTGGCAAGTAACATTTGCAGCACACAAGTTCCAGGCAATGACCATCTCCAACAAGATAGAGAGTCTAACCACCGCCCCTTGACATTTAACGACATTACCATCGCCAAATCCCCCATCGTCAACATCCTGGTGGTTACCATTGACCAGATACTTAACTTGAGCAGCTACATAAATACTGTGGCTATAAGTGCAGGTCAGAGGTTGGGTATTCTGCAGCAATTGTCTCACCTCCTGTCTCCCCAAAGCCTTTCCACCATCGAAAAGGCACATGTCAGAAGTCTGATGGAATAGTCTCCACTTACCTGGATGAGTGCAGCTCCAACAGACAAGAAGCTCGACACCATCCAGGACAAAGCAGCCCGCTTGATTGGAACCCTATCCACCACTTTAAACATTCACTCCCTCCACCATCACTTTGGCTGCCGTGTATACCATCTACAAGCTGCATGGGAGCAACTCGCCAGGGCTTCTTCGACAGCACCACCCAAATCCACAACCTCTACCATCTAGATGGACAAGGGCAGCAAGTGCATGGGAATACCAACATCTCCAAGTTCCCCTTCAGGTCACACACTGTCCTGACTTGAAAATATATCTCTGGGTCAAAATCTTGGAACTCCCTCCCTAAAAGCACTGGAGGAGTACCTTCACCACACAGACTGCAGCTGTTGAAGAAGGTGGTTCACCACCTCTTGTGGAAGAGAATTCCAAACGTCTACCATCCTTTGCCTGTAGATGTGTTTCCTAATTTCACTCCTGAAAGATCTGGCTCTAAATGTTAGACCCTTGGCCTAGACTCCCCAACCAATGGAAATAGTTTCTCTCTATCTACCCTATCTGTTCCCCTTAATATTTTGAAAACTTCAATCAGATCACCCTCAAACTTCTAGGGAATACAACCCTAGTTTGTATAATCTCTCCTTGTAACTTAATCCTTGCAGACCAGGTATCATTCTGGTAAACCTGCACTGCACTCCCTCCAAGGCCAATATATCCTTCCAAAGATGTGGTGCCCAGAACTGCTCACAGTTCTCCAGGTGTGGTCTAACCAGGGTTTTGTATAGCTGCAGCATAACTTCAACCCCCTTGTACTCTAGTCCTCTAGATATAAAGGCCAGCATCCCATTAGCCTTTTTGATTATTATCTGTACCTGTTCATGACATTTTAATGATCCATGTACCTGGACCCCAATGTTTCTTTGGACCTCCACTGTTTTTAGCTTTTCACCATTTAGAAAGTAGCCTGTTCTGACGAAGGGTCATCGACCTGAAACGTTAACTCCGTTTTTCTCTCCATAGATGCTGCCTGACCCACTGAGATTTCCAGCATTTTCTGTTTTTATTTCAGATTCCAGCATCCGCAGTATTTTGCTTTTGTATTACTGTTTTATCCTTTTTAGATCCAAGGTGGATGACCTCACATTTACCTACATTGAAATCCTTTTGCCACTTTTTTGCCCATTCACTTAATCTATCAATATTTTTATGTAATGTTATGCTTTCATCTACACTGCCTACAATGCCGCCTATCTTTGTGTCATCTGCAAATTTGGATATTTGGCTTTCTATCACATCATCTAAGTCGGTAATAAATATGGTGAATAGTTGAGTCCCCCAAACAGATCCCTGTGGGACACCAGTAGTCATATCCTACCAATTAGAATACTTGCCCATTATCCCTATTCTCTGCAAATTTCCAAACCAGGTCAATAATTTGCTTCAATTCCATGGGCTTCAACCTTAGTAACAGTCTCTTATGAGGCACTTTATCAAATGCTTCCTGAAAATCCATATAATAATATCCATAGACATTCCCCTGTCCACTACTTTACATTCACCTGAGAGGGCAGACAGGGACTCAGTTTAACGTCTCATCCGAAATACTGTTCAGCACTCTTTCAATATCAGAAAGGGGTCTTACAACAAGCGCAGGACATTTTAATTATTGAACCAGTGATGCTGAAGGAACAGTGAAGTAAGTCCAAGTTATAATCGTAAATTATGTAAATGATCACAAATTGAGAAAATAAAAAAATAGAAAAATAATATTCTTAAAATGGCTCCTAAGTTTAAAAAATTGGATGAATTCAACAAAACTGAAAAACAGATGCTGTTAAATTCAATAAGGGGACACAATTGTTGATAAGGGAGGGCAAAAGGGGCCTTCACTCCCTTATCCATGAGCAACAATGTGGAACATTGAAGGAGATGGTGGATCCTGTCGGCTGATTCCCCGAGCAGACTGTCAAAGTCATTTGGCAGAATGCCTCATCACCAAAACTTTCAAGCAGGCACCAAGACGTAGCTTGGCTGGTGGTGAGAAGGGCCCTCCCCTCAGATACTTCATGCACAGCTGGCGTCTTAGCACCATCGCACGCTGTCCTCGAGGTGGCTGTGTTGGGGACGAGACTCTCATCCATCTCCTTATGGAATGTGCCTTTGCAAAGAAGGTCTGGAAAGAGATGCAGTGGTTGCTGTCGAGGTTCATCCCGAGTAGCTCCATAGCACAGGACTCTATGCTCTGTGAACTGTTTCCAAGGACACATACCGAGACAGACATCATCTGCTGCTGGAGGACCAGCAACTCAGTGAAAGACGCCCTTTGGTCTGCCCGCAACTTACTGGCCTTCCAGACTATGGAGCTGTCCACGACTGAGTGTTGCTGACTGGGACATTCCAAGGTCCAGGATTGCGTGCTGAGGGACATCCGAAAGCTTGGTGCAGCCCTCGCAAAGGCACGGTGGGGAAGGGCCACAGTTTAAGGCCCTCCCACCACTGTACACCGAGGGGCTGGAACCAGTATAAAACCCCTTCGGCTGTGTTATGTAGAAAATGTTTTTAGTGAAAATGTACTTATAATATTGTAAATATTACAATATTTACAAACTTGTAAATGTACTTGCGGATTTCATCCCCTGTGGGGCACAATGGACATGATTTTTGCAGCGCGACAGCTGCAGGAAAACTGCAGGGAACAGCGCCAGCCCTTATACATGGCCTTCTTCGACCGTACAAAGGCCTTTGACACTGTCAACCGCGAGGGTTTATGGAGCATCCTCCTCCGTTTCGGATACCCCCAAAAGTTCGTCAACATCCTCCGCCTGCTCCACGATGACATGCAGACCGTGATCGTTACTAAAGGATTCATCACAGACCCAATCCACATCCGGACCGGGGTCAAGCAGGGCTATGTCATTGCCCCAACCCTCTTCTCAATCTTCCTCGCTGCCATGCTCCACCTCATAGTCAACAAGCTCCCCGCTGGAATGGAATTAAACTACAGAACGAGTGGGAGGGAACCTGTTCAACCTTTGTCATCTCCAGGTCAGATCCAAGACTACCCCAAGCTCTGTTGTCGAGCTACAGTACGCGGACGATGCCTGCATCTGCGCACAGACAGAGGCTGAACTCCAGGACATAGTCGACGTATTTACTGAGGCGTACGAAAGCATGGGCCTTTCGCTAAACCTCCGTAAGACAAAGGTCCTCCACCAGCCTGTCCTCACCGCACAGCCATCAAGATCCACGGCACAGCCCTGGACAACATGGACCATTTCGCATACTTCGGAAGCCTCTCATCAACAGGAGCAGGCATTGAGAATGAAATTCAACACTGCCTCCAGTGCACCAGTGCAGCCTTCGGCCGCCTGAGGAAAAGAGTGTTCGAAGACGAGGCCCTCAAATCTGCCACCAAGCTCATGGTCTACAGGGCTGTGGTAATACCCACCCTCCTGTATGGCTCAGAGACATGGACCATGTACAGTAGACACCTCAAGTCGCTGGAGGAATATCACCAACAAGATCCTACAAATCCCGGGAGGACAGACGCACCAACATTATTGTCCTCGACCAGGCCAACATCCCCAGCATTGAAGCACTGACCACACTTGATCAGCTCCGCTGGGCAGCCACATTGTTCGCATGCCAGACACGAGACTCCCAAAGCAAGCACTCTACTCGGAACTCCTTCACGGCAAACGAGCCAAAGGTGGGCAGAGGAAACGTTACAAGGACACCCTCAAAGCCTCCCTGATATAGTGCAACATCCCCACTGATACCTGGGAGTCCTTGGCCAAAGACCGCCCTAAGTGGAGGAAGTGCATCCGGGAGGGCGCTGAGCACTTCGAGTCTCATCGCCGAGAGCATGCAGAAATCAAGCGCAGGCAGCGGAAACAGCATGCGACAAACTTGTCTCACCCTCCCTTACCCTCAACGACTATCTATCCCACCTGTGACAGGGACTGTGGTTCTTGTATTGGACTGTTCAGCTACCTAAGGACTCATTTTAAGAGTGGAAGCAAGTCTTCCTCGATTCCGAGGGACTGCCTATGATGATGGGTTGGACGTAATATAGTTTGGAGTTCATCATCATCATTATAGGCAGTCCCTCGGAATCGAGGAAGACTTGCTTCCAATCCTGAAGTGAGTTCTTTGGTGGCTGAACAGTACAATACGAGAGCCACAGACTCTGCAGATTGGAGTTACTACCCTAGGCTTTCCGATTGTACCTCTGGCATTAAACGATTTGTTTTTTTTAATATGTTCTAACATGGGATGTGGGCATCATTGGCAAGGTCAACATTTATTGCCCATCTCTAATTGCCCTTGAGAAGGTGGAGGTGAGCCGTCTTCTTGAACTGCTGCAGTCCATGTGGTGAAGGTAATCCCACAGTGCTGACTTTGTTGCAGCAGTTTGGTACAACATCGTAGCTTGTAAGGTTATTTGAGAGGGCAGTTAAGAGTCAACCACATTGCTGTGAGTCTGGAGTCACATATAGGCCAGACCGGGTAAGGATGGCAGATTTCCTTCCATAAAGGACATCAGTGAACCAGATATTTTTTTCTGACAATCCGGTAGTTTCATGGTCACAATTACTGACACTAGCGTTTTAATTCCAGATTTATTTAATTAACTGAATTTAAATTCCCCAGCTGCCGCGGTGGGATTTAATAGCTGACTGTTGGCACTACAATCGGCATTGGACCCAGGGGCAGGGGATGCCCAAGGATTCCTTGTGGGGCCCACCAGGAAACAATAAATGATGAAATAAACCTACCTGCCTGGGCTCACAATTGCAGTCTGGGCCGGAAGACATCACTGGGATTCTGTCCGCATATTTAAACAAGAACCCCTCTGACTTTGGGAGAGTGTCCTTGGCGCCTGTAATTTAATATTGAAGTTGGGATGCTTTGGTTGCATGTTGCCCCGTTAGATTTTTGTGCAATTGCTGGTGCAACCGTACCGCAGGCAGACCCCCCCCTTATTGGAAAAGAAGGAACTGCAATGTGCTACCCACCCACATCCCAATATTAAGGTGATTGGCAAAAGAACTCGAGGCGACATGAGGGATTATGTTTTTACACAGCGAGTTGTTATGATCTGGACTGCACTGTGTGAAAGGGTGAAGGAAGCAGATTCAATAGTGACATTCAAAAGAAAATTGGATAAACCCTTAAATTGAAAAAGATTACAGAGAGTTATGGGGAAAGAGCTGGGGAGTGGGACTAAAGAGACGGCACACGCATGATGGGCCGAATAGACTCTTTGCTGTATCATTCTACGATTGTATATATTTCAGAAAATCTATTTGTTCATTTCAATTAAGGTGTGAATAAATAATTAAAGATAAATGAAACATTTAGCTGTAATTCCTCGGGCTCCTGCCTCTGTGCTGATTTTGACGTCACTTTTATGAGTTTTCCCTCTGTTAGTTTTAGACCCTCGAGCTCTGTCCCATGGCAGATGCAGTATAACGTGGATAAATGTGAAGTTATCCACTTTGGTAGGAAAAACATAAGGACAAAGTATTATTTAAATGGTGATGGCTTGGGAAATGTCGATGTATAAAGGAACCTGGGTGTCCTTGTACACCAGTCATTGAAAGCAAACATGCAGGTGTAGCAAGCAGTTAGGAAGACAAATAGTATGTTGGCCTTCATTGCAAGAGGATTTGAGTACAGGAGCAACTACAGTTATACAGGGCCTTGGTGAGACCGCACCTGGAGTTTTGTGTGCAGTTTTGGTCTCCTTACCCAAGAAAGGCTATACTTGCCATAGAGGGAGTGCAACGTAGTTCACCAGACTGATTCCTGGGATGGCAGGACTGTCATATGAGGAGAGATTGGATCGACTAGGCCTGTATTCACTAGAGTTTAGAAGAATGAGAGGGGATCTCATTGAAACGTATAAAATTCTGACTGGGTTGGATAGATTGGATGCGGGGAAGATGTTTCCCCTGGCTGGGAAGTCGAGAACAAGGGATCACAGTCTCAGGATACGGGGTAGGAAATTTAGGAACAAGATGAGAAGTGTTTTCACCCAGAGGGTAGTGACCCTGTGGAATTCTCTACCACAGAAGGCCGTGGAGGTTAAGTCACTGAATATATTTAAGAGGGAGATAAATAGATTTCTAGAAACAAAAGGCATCAAGGGGTATGGGGAAAAAGCAGGAATGTGGTGTTGAGATAGAGGAGCAGCCATGATCATATTGAATGGCGGTGCAGGCTCGAAGGGCTGAATGGCCTACTACTGCTCTTATTTTCTATGTTTCTATGATGCTCCAGTGCTGGTGCCAGTGCCACTCAGACCTGCGCAGATTGTAAGAGCTTTGTAAGGAATGTTATACTTGATCTTAGCTAAAGGTGAAGAAATTATAATTTGTAAATCCCGCATTCTCTGATCTGACTGGTCCCCTTAAGATTCTTTTGTGGCCCATTGTGAAGCCTGATTCAGTTCTTGACCACTTATTTCTGCTCAGACGATGTGCTGTCTGTTGTGTAATGGGCAAGGATCGGGGGAGGTTGGCCCTCCTCTCTGTACCTGAGACCTGTCTGTCAGCAGGGGGCTGGGGGCAGAACTGCTTCCTCAAACCCAAACTGAAGAAAGACTAGACATGTGGGGTTGTGAATGGACGAAACAGCAGCATTTTAGCTTCTACTTGGAATTTACTGAGGCAGGGGCTGATTGAAAGAGTTAAACAGGGACTGATTGAGGTTTGAAAAGATGATTAAAGTAAAGGGGTCTGTGCCAACTGGCAGATACTGTGCTGTATATGCATGCTGTTCTGTTCACCAGTTTATCCAGTTTTCAACCATGGATTGTGGTTCAAAAATTCCTAAAATTCTAATGAAATTAGTCTTTTAGACAGAAAGACAAAGTTTTAAAAGAAAACCCATCTCCAGTAATTGCTGAGACAACAATAGTGCAAGCATTTTAAGATAACAGCTTGTCGAACTGTAGAGTGAGCTGCAGCTATTCACACCTCGATTCTTTGATGCGATCACAATCACTCACTGGCAGCTGTTGCTCAGGAGATTCTGGCTGAGCTGTGTTGTGTTGTACGTACTGTAGTTTGGAGTTACTACCCTCGGGTTCCGATTGTACCTCTGGCATTAACCCATTTGTTTTTCTGTTTTTTAAAAATGTATTCAATCATGGGATATGGGCATCGCTGGCAAAGCCTGGTTTTATTGCCCATCACAAATTGACCTTGGGAAGGTGGTGGTGAGCTGTCTTCTTGAACCACTGCAGTCTGTGTGGTGGAGATACTCCCACAGTCATCATCATCATAGACAGTCCCTCGAAATCGAGGAAGACAAAAGGCAGGTAACTATAGGCCGGTTAGTTTAACATCTGTAGTGGGGAAAATGCTTGAAGCTATCATTAAGGAAGAAATAGCGGGACATCGAGATAGGAATAGTGCAATCAAGCAGACACAACATGGATTCATGAAGGGGAAATCATGCTTAACTAATTTACTGGAATTCTTTGAGGATATAACGAGCATGGTGGATAGAGGTGTACTGATGGATGTGATGTATTTAGATTTCCAAAAGGCATTCGATAAGGTGCCACACAAAAGGCTACTGCAGAAGATAAAGGTACGCGGAGTCAGAGGAAATGTATTAGCATGGATCGAGAATTGGCTGGCTAACAGAAAGCTGAGAGTCGGGATAAATGGGTCCTTTTCGGGTTGGAAATCGGTGGTTAGTGGTGTGCCACAGGGATCGGTGCTGGGACCACAACTGTTTACAATATACATAGATGACCTGGAAGAGGGGACAGAGTGTAGTGCAACATAATTTGCAGATGACACAAAGATTAGTGGGAAAGCGGGTTGTGTAGAGGACACAGAGAGGCTGCAAAGAGATTTAGATAGGTTAAACGAATGGGCTAAGGTTTAGCAGATGGAATACAATATCGGAAAATGTGAAGTCATCCACCTTGGAAAAAAAACAGTAAAAGGGAATATTATTTGAATGGGGAGAAATTACAACATGCTGCGGTGCAGAGGGTCCTGGGGGTCCTTGTGCATGAATCCCAAAAAGTTTGTTTGCAGATGCAGCAGGTAATCAGGAAGGCGAATGGAATGTTGGCCTTCATTGCGAGAGGGATGGAGTACAAAAGCAGGGAGGTCCCGCTGCAACTATATAAGGTATTGGTGAGGCTGCACCTGGAGTACTGCGTGCAATTTTGGTCACCTTACTTAAGGAAAGATATACTAGCTTTGGAGGGGGTACAGAGACGATTCACTCGGCTGATTCCGGAGATGAGGGGGTTACCTTATGATGATAGATTGAGTAGACTGGGTTTACTTGTTGGAAACATAGAAACATAGAAAATAGGTGCAGGAGTAGGCCATTCGGCCCTTCGAGCCTGCACCGCCATTCAACGAGTTCATGGCTGAACATGCAACCTCAGTACCCCATTCCTGCTTTCTCGCCATACCCCTTGATCCCCCTAGTAGTAAGGACTACATCTGTTGGAGTTCAGAAGGATGAGGGATGATCTTATAGAAACATTTAAAATAATGAAAGGGATAGACAAGATAGAGGCAGTGAGGTTGTTTCCACTGGTTAGGGAGACTAGAACTAGGGGGCACAGCCTCAAAATACAGGGGAGCCAATTTAAAACCGAGTTGAGAAGGAATTTCTTCTCCCAGAGGGTTGTGAATCTGTGGAATTCTCTGCCCAAGGAAGCAATTGAGGCGAGCTCATTGAATGTATTCAAATCACAGATAGATAGATTTTTAACCAATAAGGGAATTAAGGGTTATGGGGGGCCGTTGGGTAAGTGGAGCTGAGTCCATGATCTTTTTGAATGGCTGAGCAGGCTCGAGGGGCTAGATGGCCTACTCCTGTTCCTAATTCTTATGTTCTGATGTTAAGACTTGCTTCCACTCCAAAAGTGAGTTCTCAGATGACTGAAGAGTCCAATACATCTCAATGACGTGTCCCCTCAGTCTTCTCTGTTTAAATGAAAACAAATCCAGCCTATCCTCACAGCTTAGATTCTCCACTCCCGGCAACATCCTCATCAATCTCCTCTGTACCCTCTCCAGTGCAATCACGTCCTTCCTGTAATGTGGTGACCAGAACTGTACGCAGTACTCCAGCTGTGGCCTAACCAGTGTTTTATACAGTTCAAGCATAACCCTCTTTTTTTCCCAAAAATATACTTTATTCATATAAAATTTTCACAATACATTGGAAAATAGCTCAGTAACTTGCGGTCAGCAATTCCATACATTACATTTGGATGCTGACCGCAGTTCCGGTCAATACATTTCTTTACTTTACATTTCAAGGTACGATTCATACAATCCAGGATACATTGTGGTAAGTTCATCAAGTTACATTACATGTGTCACTATACGGTGCACAGTGAGGGTACAGTTACATTTCTTTCCAACATGCATTACTAAACAGAACTTGCATTATACATGGCACTACATAGGTGTTTGCAGATCATGTTGCTCTATGTATACAAAAGGTTTACCATTGCAGCCCGAGGGGAGTTTTATATCGATTCCATCCCCTGGGTTTACCGTGTCGGAAGAGCTTTAAACTGTGGCTCTTCCCCACTGTGCCTTTGCGGCAGCTGCACCAATTTTTAGTACATTCCTCAGCACGTACTCCTGGATCTTGGATTGCGCCAGTCTGCAACATGCAGATGTGGACATCTCCTTGCTGTGGAAGACCAGCAAGTTTCGGCAAGACCAAAGTGTGTCTTTCACCGAGTTGATGGCCCTCCAGCAGCAGGTGATGTCTGTCTCGGTGTGTGTCCCTGGGAACAGCCCGTAGAGCACAGAGTCCTGTGTTACGGAGCTGCTCGGGATGAACCTCGACAGCAACCACTGCATCTCTTTCCAGACCTGCCTTGCAAAGGCGCAATCCCGAAGGAGATGGGTTACAGTCTCGTCCGCACCACAGCCAACTCGCCGACTGTGCGTGAACGCTCTTGACGGGTAGGGCCCTCCTCACCACCAACCAAGCTACGTCTTGGTGCTTGTGTGAAAGCTCTGGCGATGAGACATTCTGCCAAACGAGTTCGACAGTCCGCTCAGGGAAGCACCTAACAGGGTCCACCCGCTCCTTCTTTCGTAGGGCGTCCAGGACGTTACGTACTGACCACTGTTTTATGGCCTTGTGGTCAAAGGGGTTTTTTGTGAAAAACTTTTCCACGAAGGACAGCTGGACAGGCATGGTCCAACTGGTGGGGGCGTTTCGCGACAGCATGGCCAGGCCCATCCTTCGCAACACGGGGACAGGTAGAACCTCGGCACGTAGTGACTCTTGGTGTTTGCATACCGAGGGTGTGTGCACAGCTTGATGCAGCCGCACACAAAGATGGCCATCAGGATGAGGGCCACGTTCGGAACATCCTTTCCTCCACTGTCCAGAGATTGTACATTGTGTCTCTGCGGACACGGTCCATTTTGGACCTCCAGACAAAGTGGAAGACGGCCCGGGTAACTGCCGCGGCACAGGAGCGAAAGATGGGAACGCCCCGTCCGCTCCGAACCATATTCCCAACACCTTCAGGTAATCTGGTTTAACGGTGAAGGGAATAAAGGATCGGTCGGCCCAGTTGCCAAAGAGCATGGCCTCGCTTTTGCTGCGATTGACCTTTGCTCCTGAGGCCAGTTCAAACTGGTCGCAGATTGCGAGCAATCTGCGGACCGACTGCAGATCCGAGCAAAAGACGGGCGCAATCCAAGATCCAGGAGTACGTGCTGAGGGACGCAGTTAAAATTGGTGCAGTCGCCGCAAAGACACGGTGGGGAAGGGCCACAGTTTAAAGCCCTTCTGCCACGCAAAACCCGGGGGCAGGAATCAGTACAAAACTCCCCTCGGGCCGTACTTGTAATTTCTTTTTTGTGTACATGGAGCACCATGATCTGTAAACACCTATGTAGTGCCATGTACAATGCAAGGTCTGTTTCGTAATGCACGTTGGAAATGAAAAATGTAACTGTACCGTCACCCATTCCGTGTACTGTATAGTGACACATGTAATGTAATTTGTCGAATGTACTACAATGTATCCCGTATTGTACCGAATTGTACTTGAACCGAAAAGCAAGGAAATGTATCGAACGGAACTGCCGTCAGCACCCAAATGTAGAGTACGGGATTGCTGACCGCAGCTAAATGTACTGAACTGCTTCTGAATGTACTGTACAGATTTTTATATGAATAAAGTATATTTTGAAATTAAAAAAAAGGTTCTTCATAAGAACATAAAAAATAGGAGCAGGAGTAGGCCATACGGCCCCTCGAGTCTGCTCTGCCATTTAATATGATCATGGCTGATCTGATCACGGACTCAACTCCACTTCCCTGCCCACTCCCCATAACCCCTTATCTGCTTATCGTTCAAGAAACTGTCTATTTCTGTCTTAAATTTATTCAATGTCCCAGCTTCCACAGCTCTCTGACGCAGCGAATTCCACAGATTTACAACCCTCTGAGAGGAGAAATTTCTCCTCATCTGTTTTAAATGGGCGGCCCCTTATTCTAACATCATGCCCTCTCGTTCTAGTCTCCCCCATCAGTGGAAACATCCTCTCTGCATCCACCTTGTCAAGCCCCCTCATAATCTTAGACGTTTCGATAAGATCACCTCTCATTCTTCTGAATTCCAATGACTAGAGGCCCAACCTACTCAACCTTTCCTCATAAGTCAACTCCCTCATCTCCGGAATCAACCGAGTGAACCTTCTCTGAACTGCCTCCAATGCAAGTATATTGTTTTGTAAATATGGAAACCAAAACTGCACGCAGTATTCCAGGTATCACCAATACCCTGTATAACTGTAACAAGACTTCCCTGCTTTTATACTCCATCCCCTTTGCAATAAAGGCCAAGATTCCATTAGCCTTCCTGACCACTTGCTGTACCTGCATACTATCCTTTTGTGTTTCATGCACAAGTACCTCCAGGTCCCGCTGTACTGCAGCACTTTGCAATCTTTCTCCATTTAAATAATAACTTGTTCTTTGATTTTTTTTCTGCCAAAGTGCTTGACCTCAAACTTTCCAACATTATACTCCATCTGCCACATTTTTGCCCACTCACTTAGCCCATCTATGTCCTTTTGCATATTTTCTGTGTCCGCCTCACACATTGCTTTTCCTCCCATCTTTTCATCATCAGCAAACTTGGCTACGTTACACTCAGTCCCTTCTTCCAAGTCATTAATATAGATTGTAAATAGTTGGGGTCCCAGCACTGATCCCTGCGGCACCCACTAGTTACTGATTGCCAATCCGAGAATGAACCATTTATTCCGCCGAGGGGGGCCTAACCGAGTAGCTCCATGCTGGCGTTGTGGGGGGAATCACAGGGCTCACCAGTGCCGTTTTAAAGACTAGGGCCCAAGTTTTGGGTGGAGTTGCTCCAATTTTCTTGGAGCAACTGGTTTAGTTTGGAGTATCTTAGAAATCGCAATTCTCGGCACTTAGTTTGCTCCAGTTCTGGTGAGTTAGTTTAGGTCCATTTTAGTTCAGGTATTTATTTTCAAAAGGGGGTGTGTCCAGTCACTTACACCTGTTTTGCAAATTTCAGCAGCGAAAACTTACTCCAAACTAACTTAGAATGGAGTAAGTGTCCACTTTTGTAAGTTCTGAAAGACCTTACCTAGAGTTATGTTTAGTGTAGGCACAGCCAGAGACGGGGAGTGGGAAGCATTAAACACAAAGGACACATCAACATCACAAAAGGGGGGGGGGGAAGGGAAGTTGAAGGATTTTCCATATACACCTTCACAACAACATTAAAGAAGCAAAATACATTTAAAGCACCAAGCACTAAACAAAGCACAAAAAGTAATAAGCAATTAATTAATAAAAAATAGAAGGACCCCTGCACCTAAAGCAACAAGACCAAAGTAATAAGCAATCAATCAATAAAAAATAAAAAATTGAAGTCCTACCTTTATGTGAAGTGAAGGTGTTTCTGTCAGCCTCTCTGTGTCTCTCTCCGTGTCTCTGTCAGTGTCTCTCTCTCTGTCTCTGACAGTGAGGGGTGGGGGGGGCAAGAGAGGGGGGGAGGTGGTGAGGGTGGGGGGGGAGAGATGGTGGGGGTGGGGGGTGCTGAACACGGGGGGGGGGGGGGCAACCCTGCTCTCTCCTCCGGCCCTTCGATCATTTAGAGTGCCCCCCAACCCATGCATCTCCATCCCTTCCCACGCTTCTCCCCCACCGATCACTTACCCAGTGCCCCCCAAACCACGCTCCTCCATCCCTTCCCACGCTCCTCCATCCCTTCCCATGCTTCTCCATCCCTTCCCATGCTTCTCCCCCACCGATCACCTCCCCAGTGCCCCCTTCCCACACTCCTCCATCTCTCCCCGGTACCCACACCATTCAAACACAGACTGGGGGAAAAAAACGCCCTGCTGAGCCATTGCGCATGCGCGCATGCTTCAATGCGCCTGTGCAATGCTGCCGGCACTCAGAAGAACACTGATCCCTAGCCCCGCCCCCCTGCTGGCTGCGATCGTCTTGCCCCGCCCTAGGGAGACTCCGCTGCGCCATGCCACACTCCAGGATGATCGGAGAATTCCCCGGTAAGATTTCGGCGCACATTTTTTCCCAGACAGGTTACTTAAATCATGGAGATGCGCCGTTTTCAGCAACAGCGGAAACTTGGGCCCTATGTGTGTAAAGGCTGCAGCACAAAGGGCCACCTCCAACGAATGTGTAAAAAAAATATGACTCACTGTGTTGATGAAGAGTCTGCAGATGGCCACGAATCCAGCGCGGATTATGAAAAGATAATCAGAGAGGCAGCTCAGCCCCACGATGAGGAATATAGCATGTTTAACTGCACCACCGAGTGTTCCCCGTTGAGGATGGAAGTTGAGATAAATGGTGTCCAGTCTTCATGGAAGTGGACACGGGGGAGAGCCAGTCAGTAATGAATCAAGAAGCCTTTGAGAGGCTATGGGACAATCAAACTGAATGACCCAAGTTGGTCCCGGTTCAGGCAAAGCTGTGCATCTACACCAATGAACTTATCCCAGTCGTTGGTAGTGCGGATGTAAAGGTACTCCATGATGGGGTGGTGCACAAGTTACCTCTGTAGATTGTTGCAGGTGATGGACCAACGCTACTCGGAAGAAGGTGGATGGAGAAGATCCATTGGCGTTGGGAAGACTACATCCTTCCAGCGATCGACGTCCTCACGCTCAGAGGCAAAGCAAGCCCTCACCTGAGGGTGGACCCGCCACCAGAGAGCAGACCACCACAGCATCCGAGACACAGAGCGCTCAGCACGATTGCGTGGAGATGATCCAGCTGAGACGACCCGAACGCACCTTCCAGGCTCCAGTAGCAGGACTCCGGAGTAGGAAAATTGGATCCAAAGGTGACTTCCCAGCTTTGGTGGCAGAACCCGGGGAGAAGAGGATCACCGCAGTTGACATCGTGGATGGAAGAAAGATGGCGCCCAAACCACGAGGTAATGCGCTGAAGAAAAAGATGGCAGCGGCCAGACCACGAGGTGTAGCGCTGATGGAGCAACATGTGGCACCAAACGGAGATGAGGATTGGGGTAAAGATGGCAAGGCTCTCTTAATGGAGACCTGCAACCCACCACACTTAAAGGGACAGTTCTACATTTTCAAACAATGTAAGAGCAACTGTGAGCTAGATGTAAGATGTGCAATTGATGATCAGCGTTGTGTACATGCAATAAGCAAAAAAAAGTTGCGTGATCGTGATTGGAGCTACAGGTTATTTACAATGAGTAATGAAATGTTGTGCGATGTAGGATTTCAACTGCATTCAGTCAATGAAGTGGGCAGACACCCATCGGGAGCACACAGGTCCAGCGAGCTCCCCACTGTAGTAGCCTGTGTCACTGGGACCAGAGTTATGCACCATGGAGTGTGGCCACAAGCAGCCAATATATACAAGCTGCAGAGCAAGTGATGTCAGGAGGGCAACGGCACCGGTATTGATACCCTGCCCCTGATTGGCTCCACCATCGGCACCCGATGGCACCAACCGCCATGAGCCTGAAAAAGCAAACTGTGCTAAGGCGCTGCCTCCAGACCCCATTGCCACCAAGGCCATACCCGGGAACGAAGGGTCACCGATAACAGTTCCCCCAAATGGGACTGGGACCAGCCAGGATCCCAAATCAAACAACGCCCAGGCAAGTGAGTCAGCAGTTCCCTGTACACTGTTAGATGACAGCTGCTCAGGGAGCAGCAGCAGCCCAGGGCGCAAAAAAAGGACAGGGAGGTCACCGGCATCTGTGAACCTGCCCGACGCTAGGAGTAATGGCAAAAGCACCGAGAGCAGGCAACTTGAGCCAACCGGGTTCCCACTGTCAGCACGGGGCACCGCGCCGCCACCAGACTACCTGGACACCATCCAGCAGTTCTGGAACTAGCTTGTCCTTACGCACCGGTTACTGATCCCGAGTACGAATCAAGATTGTATCCCACCAGTCGAATGTACTTGCCTCACAACTGAACCACAAATGTAATGCTGTTAATACAAACTTTTTTTTCTGGACTTGAATATATATGTATGTAATGAACCTCCGGCATAATCGATATGTGGGGCGGGGGGGAGAGAATGGAGTGGTCATGGACACACAAACAGAAACCACTAGCAACTCTGCTGCCAACGAAAAACCACCTACTCACCCAAGATAGAAACGACCTGCCAAGGGTCAACCAGATAGAGCTAAGCCCAAAGCACAGTCAATGCAAAGGCGATTTGCACTAAAAGCTTGGGGGAAAGTGATGTCATGTATCCTACATGGTTACTGCTTGTACTATTACAAGGTGTGCCAGCAGGGGCACCTCAGTGGGAGACTTGTAGGTTACCTGTACAGGTATGCCAGGCCTAGTATAAAAGGCAGGCCACCAGGTGTGATCCTCACTCTGGAGTTATCAATGAAGAACTAAGGTCACTACAGTTCAAGTACAACACACTGCCTCGTGGATTCATTATCAGAGCATCTAAAGACAACAATAGGGGCGTTACATTTGCAGTTTTCCAGTCTGCTGGGACCTCCCCAGAATCCAGGGAATTTTGGTTAATTACAACCAGTGCATCCACTATCCCTGCCACTATGAGGGGGCTTGTCAAGGTGGATGCAGAGAAAATGTTTCCACTGATGGGGGAGACTAGAACTAGGGGGCATAATCTTAGAATAAGGGGCTGCCCATTTAAAACTGAGATGAGGAGAAATTTATTTTCTCAAAGGGTTGTAAATCTGTGGAATTCGCTGCCTCAGAGAGTTGTGGAAGCTGGGACATTGAATAAATTTAAAACAGAGATAGATAGTTTCTTAACCGATAAGGGAATAAGGGGTTATGGGGAATGGGCAGGGAAGTGGACCTGAGTCCATGATCGGATCAGCCATGATCGTATTAAATGGCGGAGCAGGCTCGAGGGCCCTATGGCCAACTCCTGTTCCTATTTCTTATGTTCTTATTAAGAACCATACCAACATGTTCTGCTTCCACACACAGATTACCCTTTCTTTAGTTATCCCTTTGCTCTTAATAAGAAAAGACCTGAGTGAACCAGATGTTTTTTTTCCGACAATCTGGTAGTTTCATGGTCACAATTACTGACACTAGTGTTTTAATTCCAGATTTATTTAATTAACTGAATTTAAATTCCCCAGCTGCCGCGGTGAGATTTAATAGCTGACTGTCGGCACTACAATCAGCATTGGACCCAAGGGCAGGGGATGCGCAAGAATTCCTTGTGGGGCCCACCAGAAAACAAAAAAAGATTAAATAAACCTACCTGCCTAGGCTCACAATTGCAGTCTGGGCCAGAAGACATCACTGGGATACTGCCTGCAATTTAAAATTGAAGTTGGCATGTTTTGGCTACATGATGCCCCCTGGTGGATTTCTATGTAACTGCTGGCATGATCGCACCGCAGGCACACGCTTTAAAATCATAAATTTTACAAGTGCCCCCTATAAAAGGCGAGGGGAGATACTGGAACTGGCAGTAAAACAAATAAAACTTGGTTGCCGGGGGTGATAATGCACTCTAGTCCCTCCGGCGCCCACCTCTCACGGAAGGCCGTGAGCGTACCGGTGGACACCGCGTGCTCCATCTCCAAGGACACCCTGGCGCGGATGTACGCGTGGAAGAGAGGCAGGCAGTCAGGCTGAACAACCCCCTCCTCTCTGTACCTGAGACCTGTCTGTGTCAGCAGGGGGCTGGGGGCAACAATACTTCCTCAAACCCAAAATGAAGCAGCATTTTAAACTGAAGCAGCATTTTAGCTTCTACTTGGATTTTACTGAGGCAGGGGCTGATTGAAAGAGTCAAAAGTTTCTCGTTTAGAAACCAGCCCCGATTGCAGAATAAATACAGAGCGCTACCACAAACTGTGATACCCGCCCAGGTAAACACGCTAATTTGTTGTTCAACTCCAAAGTTTTGTGACAGCGATTTTTACAGTAAGGATAGTTTTAACTTTTCTAGCAGCTCGGATAAGCCGGTTCCTGTCCAGAGGGTCACACATCTCCATGGTGGTTTCCTTCTGCTCTCACTCCACTCCACACTTGGGTTGCCTGCTGCACAGGGACTGATTGACATTAAAATGATTAAAGTAAAGGCGAGAGAAAATCTGTGCCGACTGGCAAATACTGTGCTGTACATGTATACTGTTCTGTTCCCCAATTTATCCAGTTTTCAACCATGGATTGCGGTACAAAAAATCCTAAAATTCTAATGAAATTAATCTTTTGGACAGGAAGACAAAGTTTTAAAAGAAATCGCATCCGTAGTAATTGCTGAGACAACAATATGCCAGTCCCCTGCTGACACAGACAGGTCTCAGATACAGAGGAGGGCCAACACCATGACCCCCTCCCCCGACTCCTGCCCATTACACAACAGACAGCACATCGTCTGAGCAGATAACAGCTTGTCTAACTGTAGACTGAGCTGCAGCCATTCACACCTCGATTCTTTGATGCGATCACAATCACTCACTGGCAGCTGTTGCTCAAAAAATGTAAATGTACTGTCACCTATTCCGTATACTGTATGTAATGTAATGTAATTTTGTTGAATGTACTACAAGGTATCCTGTATTGCACTTGAACTGAAAAGCAAGGAAATGTATCGAACGGAACTGCTATCAGCACCCAAATGTAGCGTATGGGATTGTTGACCGCAGCTAAATGTACTGAACTGCTTTTGAATGTACTGTACAAATTTTTATATGAATAAAGTATATTTTGAAATAAAAAAAAGTGCTGTGTTGTGTCCCCTCCCCTTTTATAGGGGGCACTTGTAAAATATGTAATTTTAATGCCCTTAAAAAAACACTAAAAAAACTCCTACAAAAAAACAAACAAAAAAACAAAAACAAAAACAAAAAAAGGGCCTTGGGAAATGTTTGGAGTGTCCCCCAGATCGGGGGGCATTTGATCTAATGTAGTTTGTTTACTCTAAAAGAGTTGTGTTGTGTTGTGTTGTACGTACTGTAGTTTGGTGTTACCATCCTAGGCCTTCCGATCACACCGCCGACATTAACCCATTTGTTTTTTAAAATTTATTTGATCATGGGATGTGGGCATCATTGGTAAGGCCGGCATTTATTGCCCATCCCTAATTGACCTTAAGAAGGTGGAGGTGAGCCGCCTTCTTGAACCGCTGCAGTCCGAGTGATGCAGGTAATCCCACAGTGCTGATTTTGCTGTAGCAGTTTGGTACAACATCGTGGCTGGTAAGGTTATTTCAGAGAGTAGTTCAGAGTCAACCACATTGCCGTGGTCTGGAGTCACATATAGGCCAGACCGGGTAAGGATGGATCATCTCCTTCCATAAAGGACATCAGTGAACCAGATGTTTTTTTCCGACAATCTGGTAGTTTCATGGTCACAATTACTACAATCAGCATTGGACCCAAGGGCACGAGATGCCCAAGGATTCCTTGTGGGGCCCACTAGGAAGCAAAAAAATGATTAAATAAACCTACCTGTCTGGGCTCACAATTGCCGTCTGTGCCAGAAGACATCACTGGGACACCGTCTGAATATTTAAACAAGAACCCCAAGGGTGTCCTTGGCACCTGTAATTTAATATTGAAGTTGGCATGTTTTGACCGCATGTTGTCCCCTATTGAATTTCTATGCAACTGCTGGCATGATCGCACTGCAGGCAGACGCCCCCTGTTGGAAAATGGGGAACTGCAACATGTTACCCGACATGCAGCCCAATATTAAGGTGATTGGCAAAAGTACAAGAGGCGACATGAGGGATTATTTATTTACACAGCAAGTTGTTATGATCTGGACTACACTGCCTGAGAGGGTGAAGGAAGCAGATTAAATAGTGTCAAAAGAAAATTGGATAAATTGTTGAATTGAAAAAGATTACCGGGTGTTATGGGGAAAGAGCTGGGGAGTGGGACGAAAGAGACAGCACAGGCACGACGGGCCGAATCGACTCTTACTTTGTTGTATCATTCTATGATTCTATGCATCACAGAAAGTCTATTTGTAAATTTCAATAGGGTGTGAATAAATAATTAAATAATAGATTAAATATTTAGCTGTAATCCTCGGTCTCATGTCCCTGCGCTGATTTTGACATCGATTTCTAATTCATCCCTCTGTCTGTTTTAGGACCTCGGGATCTGTCCCATGATGCTCCGGTGCTGCTGCTCAGATCTGCACAGATTGTAAGAGCTTTGTAAGGAATGTTATACTTGATCTTAACTAGAAGTGAAGAAATTATAATTTGTAAATTCTTCATACTCTGACCTGACTGACCCACTTAAGATTCTCTTGTGGCCCATGGTGAAGCCTGATTCAGTTCTTGACCACTTATTTCTGCTCAGACAATGTGCTGTCTGTTGTGTCATCATCATAGGCGGTCCCTTGAAACGAGGATGACTTGCTTCCACGCCAAAAAAGGCTAAGTTCACACGTGTTCCAATGAAGGACCCAAAGTTCCAGGTCCTGATCTGCGTCCTGAGGGTGGAAGATGCCTGTGTATGAATTTTTTTAACGTGTGGTGACATTTACACACCAGCCACCTCACGGGCTTGATAGAGCTAGGTCTTGGTCCAGTGGCAAGGATTACCCAAGACGACTGGAGACCTGCTCTGCTGCACGGACCGAGTGCGCACACATATCGCAGTGTGGGCTGGCCAGTGCTGCCCCTGGGCCTCTGGCCCCGAACTCACACCTCCCCTGGGCCCCGATCACATCCCTCTACAGTCTCTCACTGCTCCTTCGTCCCGACCTCGCCGCTCTTGCTGTACCTGCCGACGCTCCAATCAGCGACCTGGACCTTGATGATGTCACTCTCTGCTGCTCCCTGAAGTGGTATGCCTCCACATTGTCTGTTGTGTAATGGGCAGGATTCGGGGGAGCAGCTCATGCTCTGGAGCTGGTGATTCACCCGGACCAGACCTGCGCTGTCCCCGGCAGGAAGATGTCTGATAGCCTCACGCTACTCAGGGATACGATCGCCTACGTGCGGGACAGGAGGGTGTACACCTGTTTAATCAGCTTGGACCAGGAGAAGGCCTTTGACAGGATATCGCACACGTACCTGATGGACGTGCTCTCCAAGATGAGGTTTGGGGAGGGTATCCGCAATTGGATCCAACTGCCCTACACAGACATCAGTAGTGCAGTTCTAATCAACGGGTGGGAAACTGAAAGCTTTCCGATCAGGTCTGGAGTCAGGCAAGGTTGTCCTCTCTCGTCTGTCTTGTTTGTGTGTTGTATCGAGCCCTTTGCCGAGTCCATCAGGAAGGATGCAGGCATTAGCGGGGTGACAATCCCAGGCAACGGAGGCGCTCAGGTCAAGACCTCCCTGTACATGGACGACGTGGCCATCTTTTGCTCGGATCCGCAGTCGGTCCGCGGATTGCTCACAATCTGCGACCAGTTTGAACTGGCCTCGGGGGCAAAGGTTAATCGCTGCAAAAGCGAGGCCATGTTCTTTGGGAACTGGGCCGACCGATCCTTTATTCCCTTCACCGTTAAGCCAGATTACCTGATGGTTTTTGGAATATGGTTCAGAGCGGACGGGGCGTACGCCAAAAACTGGGAAGAGCGTATCGCCAAAGTGAAGCAAAAACTGGGATGGTGGAAGCTGCGCTCCCTCTCCATGGCAGGAAAGAACCTGGTCATCAGGAGTGAGGTGCTCTCGGGGTTGCTGCACGTGGCACAGGTCTGGCCCATCTCACGCTCCTGTACCGCGGCAGTCACCCGGGCCGTCTTCCACTTTGTCTGGAGGTCCAAAATGGACCGTGTCCGCAGAGACACAATGTACAAATGTCTGGACAGCGGAGGAAAGGATGTTCCGAACGTGGCCCTGATCCTGATGGCCACCTTTGTGTGCGGCTGCATCAAGCTGTGCACAGACCCTCGGTACGCAAACACCAAGAGTCACTACGTGCTGAGGTTCTACCTGTTCCCGGTGTTGCGAAGGATGGGTCTGGCCACGCTGCCGCGAAACGCCCCCACCAGTTGGACCATGCCTGTCCAGCTGTCCTTCGTGGAAAAGTTTTTCACAAAAAACCCCTTTGCCGACCACTGCCATAAAGCAGTGGTCGGCACGTAAGGTCCTGAACGGCCTATGGAAGATGGAGAGGGTGGATCCTGTCGGGTGGTTCCCCGAGTAGATTGTCGTTTAGCAGAACGTCTCATCGCCAGAGCTTTCACACAAGCACCAAGACGTAGCTTGGTTGGTGGTGAGGAGGGCCCTACCCGTCAGATCCTTCATGCACAGCCGGGGTTTCAGAGACACGGCACTCTGCCCCCGAGTCGGCTGTGGTTCAGACGAGACTGTCATCCATCTCCTTCAGGATTGCCCCTTTGCAAGGCAGGTCTGGAAGGAGATGCAGTGGTTGCTGTCGAGGTTCATCCCAAGCAGCTCCGTAACACTGGACTCTGTGCTCTACGGGCTGTTCCCAGGGACACACACCGAGACAGACATCATCTGCTGCTGGAGGGCCATCAACTCGGTGAAAGACGCTCTTTGGTCTTACCGAAACTTGCTGGTCTTCCAGAGCAAGGAGATGTCCACGGACGTGTGTTGCAGACTGGCACAATGCAAGATCCAGGAGTACGTGCTGAGGGACGCACTAAAAATTGGCGCAAAGGCACGGTGGGGAAGAGCCACAGTTTAAAGCCCTTCCGCCACGGTAAACCCAGGGGCTTGAATCAGTATAAAACTCCCCTCGGGCTGTACTTGTAAACTTTTTGTAAACATAGAGCACCATGATCTGAAAACACCTATGTAGTGCCATGTATAATACAAGTTCTGTTTGGTAATGTATGTTGCAAAGAAATGTAACTGTACCCTCACCCATTCCGTGTACCATATAGTGCCACATGTAACGTAATTTGATGACTGTTTTTAAATGTATCCTGGATTGTACTGAATTGTACCTCGAAATGTAAAGCAAGGAAATGTATTGAATGTAACTGCCGTCAGCATCCAAATGTATTGTATGGAATTGCTGACCGCATCCAAATGTACTGAACTGTTTTCCAATATATTGTGCAAATTTTTATATGAATAAAGTATATTTTGAAATTTTAAAAAAAGGAGTCAGTGTTGGCCCTTCTCCCTGTACCTGAGACCTGTCTGTGTCAGCAGGGGGCTGGAGGCAGAAATGCTTCCTGAATCCCAAAATGAAGAAAGACTAGACATATGGGGTTGTGAGTGGATGAAACAGCAGCATTTTAGCTTCTATTTGTTTTTTACTGAGGCAAATATTTCTCATTTAGAAACCAGCCCTGATTGCAGAAAGAATACAGAGCTCTGATCTACCACAGACTGATACCCAGGTAAACACACTAATTTGTAGTTCAAGTCCAGAGTTTTGTGACAGCGGTTTTTACAGCATGGATTAAACATAAGACCATAAGAAATAGGAACAGGAGTAGGCCATTTGGCCCTTCGGGCCTGCTCCACCATTCAATAAGATCATGGCTGATCTGATCATGGACTCAGCTCCACTTCCCCGCCCGCTCCCCATAACCCTTTACGCCCTTATCATTCAAAAATCTGTCTATCTCCACCTTAAATATATTCAATGACACAGCCTCTATAGCTCTCTGGGGCAGAGAATTCCATATATTTACAACCCTCTGAGAGAAAAAATTTCTCCTCCTCTCAGTTTCAAATGGGTAGCCCCTTATTCTGAGTCTATGTCCTCTAGTTTTAGTTTCCCCATAAGTGAAAATATCCTCTCTGCATCCACCTTATCGAGCCCCCTCATAGCTTATAAGTTTCAATAAGATCACCTCTCCTTCTTCTGAACTCCAATGTGTATATGCCCAACCCACTCAACCTTTCCTCATAAGTCAACCCATTCATCTCCGGAATCAACCTAGTGAACCTTCTCTGAACTGCCTCCAATGCAAGTATATGCTTCCTTAAATACGGAGACCAAAACTGTATGCAGTACGCCAGACGTTGCCTCACTAATACTCCATACAGTTGTAGCAGGACTTCTCTGCTTTTATACTCTATCCCCCTTGCAATAAAGGCCAACATTCAATTTGCCTTCCTGATTACTTGCTGTACCTGCATACTAACATTTTGTGTTTCATGCACAAGGACCCCCAGGTCCCTCTGCACTGCAGCACTTTGCAATTTTTCTCCATTTAAATTATAATTTGCTTTTCTATTATTTCTGCCAAAGGGATAACCTTATATTTTCCCACATTATACTCCATCTGCCAAATTTTTGTCCACTCACTTACCCTGTCTATATCCCTTTGCAAATTTTTTGTGTCCTCCTCACAATTTGCTTTCCCACCCATCTTTGTATCATCCAAGTCATTAATATAGATTATAAATAGTTGAGGACCCAGCACTGATCTCTATGTCACCCCACTCGTCACTGTTTGCCAACCAGAAAATTACCCATTTATCCCGACTCTCTGTTTTCTGTTAGTTAGCTAACCCTCTATCCATGCTGATATATTACCCCCAACCCCGTGAACTTTTATCTTGTGCAGTCACCTTTCATATGGCACCTTATCGAATGCCTTCTGGAAATCCAAATATACCACATCCACTGGTTCCCCCTTATCCACCCTGTTCGTTACATCCTCAAAGAACTCCAGCAAATTTGTCAAACATGATTTCCCTTTCATAAGACCATGCTAACTCTGCTTGATTGAATTATGCTTTTCCAAATGTCCAATTACTGCTTCCTTAATAATGGACTCCAGCATTTTCCCAATGACAGATGTTAGGCTAACTTGTCTATTGTTTCCTACTTTTTGTCTTCCTCCTTTTTCAAATAGAGGCATTACATTTGTGGTTTTCCAATCCGCTGGGACCAGCCCAGAATCCAGGAAATTTTGGTAGATTACAACTTTCTCTGCTGCCACTTCTCTTAAGACCCTAGGATGTAAGCCATCAGGTCCAGGGGACTTGTCCGCCTTTGGTCCCATTATTTTACCTATTACTACTTCATCAGTGTTAGTGATAGCACTAAGTTCCTCCCTCCCTATAGCCCCTTGATTATCCACTATTGGGATGTTTTTAGTGTCTTCTACCATGAACAGCTTGTCTAACTGTAGAGTGAGCTGCAGCCATTCACACCTCGATTCTTTGATGCGATCACAATCACTCACTGGCAGCTGTTGCTCAGGTGACTCTGGCTGTGCTGTGCTGGACATACTGTAGTTTGGAGTTACCAGCCTAGGCCTTCCGATCGCACCACCGGCATTAACCCATTTGTTTTTTTGTTTTTTATAAATTTAATTGATCATGGGTTGTGGGCATCACTGGCAAGGCCTGATTTTATTGTCCATCCCTAATTGCCCTTGAGAAGGTGGTGTGAGCCGCCTTCTTGAACTGCTGCAGTCCATGTGGTGAATGTACTCCCACAGTGCTGACTTTGTTGGAGCATAGAAGCATAGAAACATAGAAAATAGGTGCAGGAGCAGGCCATTCAGCCCTTCTAGCCTGCACCGCCATTCAATGAGTTCATGGCTGAACATGAAACTTCAGTACCCCCTTCCTGCTTTCTCGCCATAACCCTTGATCCCCCGAGTAGTAAGGACTTCATCTAACTCCCTTTTGAATATATTTAGTGAATTGGCCTCAACTACTTTCTGTGGTAGAGAATTCCACAGGTTCACCACTCTCTGGGTGAAGAAGTTTCTCCTCATCTCGGTCCTAAATGGCTTACCCCTTATCCTCAGACTGTGACCCCTGGTTCTGGACTTCCCCAACATTGGGAACATTCTTTCTGCATCTAACCTGTCTAAACCCGTCAGAATTTTAAACGTTTCTATGAGGTCCCCTCTCATTCTTCTGAACTCCAGTGAATACAAGCCCAGTTGAGCCAGTCTTTCTTGATAGGTCAGTCCCGCCATCCCGGGAATCAGTCTGGTGAACCTTCGCTGCACTCCCTCAATAGCAAGAATGTCCTTCCTCAAGTTAGGAGACAAAAACTGTACACAATACTCCAGGTGTGGCCTCACCAAGGCCCTGTACAACTGTAGTAACACTTCCCTGCCCCTGTACTCAAATCTCCTCGCTATGAAGGCCAACATGCCATTTGCTTTCTTAACCGCCTGCTGTACCTGCATGCTAAACTTCAATGACTGATGTACCATGACACCCAGGTCTCGTTGCACCTTCCCTTTTCCTAATCTGTCACCATTCAGATAATAGTCTGTCTCTCTGTTTTTACCACCAAAGTGGATAACCTCACATTTATCCACATTATACTTCATCTGCCATGCATTTGCCCACTCACCTAACCTATCCAAGTCACTCTGCAGCCTAATAGCATCCTCCTCGCAGCTCACACTGCCACCCAACTTAGTATCATCCGCAAATTTGGAGATACTGCATTTAATCCCCTCGTCTAAATCATTAATGTACAATGTAAACAGCTGGGGCCCCAGCACAGAACCTTGCGGCACTCCACTAGTCACTGCCTGCCATTCTGAAAAGTACCCGTTTACTCCTACTCTTTGCTTCCTGTCTGACAACCAGTTCTCAATCCACGTCAGCACACTACCCCCAATCCCATGTGCTTTAACTTTGCACATTAATCTCTTGTGTGGGACCTTGTCGAAAGCCTTCTGAAAGTCCAAATATACCACATCAACTGGTTCTCCTTTGTCCACTTTACTGGAAACATCCTCAAAAAATTCCAGAAGATTTGTCAAGCATGATCTCCCTTTCACAAATCCATGCTGACTTGGACCTATCATGTCACCATTTTCCAGATGCACTGCTATGACATCCTTAATAATTGATTCCATCATTTTACCCACTACTGAGGTCAGGCTGACCGGTCTATAATTCCCTGTTTTCTCTCTCCCTCCTTTTTTAAAAAGTGGGGTTACATTGGCTACCCTCCACTCCATAGGAACTGATCCAGAGTCAATGGAATGTTGGAAAATGACTGTCAATGCATCCGCTATTTCCAAGGCCACCTCCTTAAGTACTCTAGGATGCAGTCCATCAGGCCCTGGGGATTTATCGGCCTTCAATCCCATCAATTTCCCCAACACAATTTCCCGACTAATAAAGATTTCCCTCAGTTCCCCCTCCTTACTAGACCCTCTGACCCCTTTTATATCCGGAAGGTTGTTTGTATCCTCCTTCGTGAATACCGAACCAAAGTACTTGTTCAATTGGTCTGCCATTTCTTTGTTCCCCGTTATGACTTCCCCTGATTCTGACTGCAGGGGACCTACGTTTGTCTTCACCAACCTTTTTCTCTTGACATACCTATAGAAACTTTTGCAATCCGCCTTAATGTTCCCTGCAAGCTTCTTCTCGTACTCCATTTTCCCTGCCCTAATCAAACCCTTTGTCCTCCTCTGCTGAGTTCTAAATTTCTCCCAGTCCCCAGGTTCGCTGCTATTTCTGGCCAATTTGTATGCCACTTCCTTGGCTTTAATACTATCCCTGATTTCCCTAGATAGCCACGGTTGAGCCACCTTCCCTTTTTTATTTTTACGCCAGACAGGAATGTACAATTGTTGTAATTCATCCATGTGGTCTCTAAATGTCTGCCATTGCCCATCCACAGTCAACCCCCTAAGTATCATTCGCCAATCTATCCTAGCCAATTCACGCCTCATACCTTCAAAGTTACCCTTCTTTAAGTTCTGGACCATGGTCTCTGAAATTACTGTTTCATTCTCCATCCTAATGCAGAATTCCACCATATTATGGTCACTCTTCCCCAAGGGACCTCGCACAATGAGATTGCTAATTAATCCTCTCTCATTACACAACACCCAGTCTAAGATGGCCTCCCCCCTAGTTGGTTCCTCAACATATTGGTCTAGAAAACCATCCCTAATGCACTCCAGGAAATCCTCCTCCACCGTATTGCTTCCAGTTTGGCTAGCCCAATCTATGTGCATATTAAAGTCACCCATTATAACTGCTACACCTTTATTGCATGCACCCCTAATTTCCTGTTTGATGCCCTCCCCAACATCCCTATTACTGTTTGGAGGTCTGTACACAACTCCTACTAACGTTTTTTGCCCTTTGGTGTTCTGCAGCTCTACCCATATAGATTCCACATCATCCAAGCTAATGTCTTTCCTAACTATTGCATTAATCTCCTCTTTAACCAGCAATGCTACCCCACCTCCTTTTCCTTTTATTCTATCCTTCCTGAATGTTGAATACCCCTGAATGTTGAGTTCCCAGCCCTGATCATCCTGGAGCCACGTCTCCGTAATCCCAATCACATCATATTTGTTAACATCTATTTGCACAATTAATTCATCCACCTTATTGCGGATACTCCTTGCATTAAGACACAAAGCCTTCAGGCTTGTTTTATTAACACCCTTTGTCCTTTTAGAATTTTGCTGTACAGTGGCCCTTTTTGTTCTTTGCCTTGGGTTTCTCTGCCCTCCACTTTTCCTCATCTCCTTTCTGTCTTTTGCTTTTGTCTCCTTTTTGTTTCCCTCTGTCTCCCTGCATTGGTTCCCATCCCCCTGCCATATTAGTTTAAATCCTCCCCAACAGCACTAGCAAACACTCCCCCTAGGACATTGGTTCCGGTCCTGCCCAGGTGCAGACCGTCCGGTTTGTACTGGTCCCACCTCCCCCAGAACCGGTCCCAATGCCCCAGGAATTTGAATCCCTCCCTGCTGCACCACTGCTCAAGCCACGTATTCATCTGCGCTATCCTGCGATTCCTACTCTGACTATCACGTGGCACTGGTAGCAATCCCGAGATTACTACTTTTGAGGTCCTACTTTTTAATTTAGCTCCTAGCTCCTTAAATTCGTTTCGTAGGACCTCATCCCTTTTTTTACCTATGTCGTTGGTACCAATGTGCACCACGACAACTGGCTGTTCTCCCTCCCATTTCAGAATGTCCTGCACCCGCTCCGAGACATCCTTGACCCTTGCACCAGGGAGGCAACATACCATCCTGGAGTCTCGGTTGCGGCCGCAGAAACGCCTATCTATTCCCCTCACAATTGAATCCCCTATCACTATTGCTCTCCCACTCTTTTTCTTGCCCTCCTGTGCAGCAGAGCCAGCCACGGTGCCATGAACTTGGCTGCTGCTGCCCTCCCCTGATGAGTCATTCCCCTCAACAGTACCCAAAGCAGTGTATCTGTTTTGCAGGGGGATGACCACAGGGGACCCCTGCACTACCTTCCTTGCACTACTCTTCCTGCTGGTCTTCCATTCCCTATCTGGCTGTGGACCCTTTCCCTGCGGTAAGACCAACTCACTACACGTGATACTCACGTCATTCTCAGCATCGTGGATGCTCCAGAGTAAATCCACCCTCAGCTCCAATTCCATAACGCGGACCGTCAGGAGCCGGAGGTGGACACACTTCCCGCACACGTAGTCGTCAGGGACACCGGAAGTGTCCCTGAGTTCCTACATGGTACAGGAGGAGCATAACACCCGACCGAGCTCTCCTGCCATGTCTTAACCCTTAGATACACTTAAACTGGTAATAACAATGTTAAAAGTTACTGACCAATATAAGAAGAAAAAGAAAAACTACTCACCAATCACCAGCCAATCACTTACCCCCTAGGCTGTGACGTCACCTTTGTTTCTTTGCCTTCTCCCTGTAGCTGCACCGGTACGCCTCTCGCCGACCCCGGACTCGCGCTGCTCCAAGCTCCCGCCTCCTCGACTGACTGCTCGAACTGCCTGACTCCCGCTGGCCTTTATAGGCCTCTCGACGACCCCGGACTCGCGCTGCTCCGAGCTCCCGCCTCCTCGACTGACTGCAGTTTGGTACAACATCGTAGCTTGTAAGGTTATTTGAGAGGGCAGTTCAGAGTCAAACACATTGCCGTGGGTCTGGAGTCACATATAGGCCAGACCGGGTAAGGATGGCAGATTTCCTTCCATAAAGGACATCAGTGAACCAGATGTTTTTTTCCGACAATCCGGTAGTTTCATGGTCGCAATTACTGACACTAGCTTTTTAATTCCAGATTTATTTAATTAACTGAATTTAAATTCCCCAGCTGTTGCGGTGGGATTTAATAGCTGACTGTCGGCACTACAATCGGCATTGGACCCAGGGGCAGGGGATGCCCAAGGATTCCTTGTGGGGCCCACCAGGAAACAATAAATGAGTAAATAAACCTTCTTGCCTGGACTCACAATTGCCGCCTGTGCCCTGGGATTCCGTCTGAATATTTAAACAAGAACCCCACCGACTTCGGGAGGGTCTCCTTGGCACCTGCAATTTAAAATTGAAGTTGCCATGTTTTGGCTGCACGATGCCCCTTGTTGGAGTTCTGTGCAACAGCTGGCATGATCGCACTGCAGACAGACGCCCCCTATTGGAAAAGATGGAACTGCAACGTGCAACTTGACCCGCACCCCAATATTATGGTGATTGGCAAAAGAACTAGAGGCGAAATGAGGAATTATTTATTTACACGTCAAGTTGTTATGGCCTGGACTGCACTGCGTGAAAGGGTGGTGGAAGCAGATTCAATAGTGACATTCAAAAGAAAATTGGATAAATCCTTGAATTGAAAAATATGACTGGGCGTTTTGGAGAAAGAGCTGGGGAGTGGGACAAAAGAGATGGCACATGCAAGATGGGCCGAATAGATTCTTTGGGCTAGAAATTCGCCGACTTTGCGCTATTTCACCCTCCGCGTGAAAACCCGATCGGCGGGATCTTTGGCGACCTTTTTGTGGCGGCTCTTTCAATGTACCGCCGAGGAGAGGAGCGGCAACGAGCAACACCCAAAATAGTGTTTGCGATCGATATTTGGCTTTCTCGGGACCAGTATTCTATACCGACTGGGAAAAACCTGTGTTGCAGCCCTGCCAGCAACGGTAAGTATGAAGACCTGCAAAAAAGGTCAGTTAAAGTTTTTATTTTTTAATTATGTTTTTCACCCATCCCTCTCTATGTACATTATCACATCCTCATCTCACTAGCCACCCCTCACACTCACCCTCATCTTATCCAACCGTACCAACTAACAACACACAAGGATGGGAACTTGGGTCTTTTAGCCACTGTTCATGTGAGGTTTCTATTAATGTGTTGTCAAACATTGAAATCTTTATTTTGAACACTTTGCATTCTTGGACAGATTTGTATGAACCTTTAGAAGTGGCTTAGTGAGTTGTAGTGAATAGTGAGACATAAGGGTATGCCCCACAATGGTAATGAGTGTGAAAGGAATGGATTGGCATTGTAGGGATGCTTTATGGTGCTGATTTGGGGTGGTGCCAATCTGGCACATCATGGGGCAGCCAGGGTGTACAGCATCAAGTGAAGTAAATCTGGCCATGGTGAGGCCCTCTGGTGTCCCAGGCAGCAACGTGGTCAGGTGCTGCTGCCCTCTGTCCTGTGCAACATCAGGTGATTGCGGAGAAGGTTGGTGGTGTTGTTGGTGATGCCGGTGTGCCTGGTGATGCTAGTGTTGGGGCTGATCGTGGTGGGATTCTGAGGACCAAGGTGAGATTTTTTCAAGGGCACTGATGCTGATGTAATAGATGGCAACTGAAGTTGAGATGACAGAAGTGATCTGTTAATGGTGAGAGAGGTTACTCCAAGGAAGTGACAGTAGATAGAGAGTTCACTGCAAACACTTTCAAACTGCAAACAGCTCAAAAGTGTTTTCCAATCCTGAAGGCTTCAGCTTCTGAGATTGGAAAGTGAACAGCTATGAAATGGTCAACTAGTCAAAGCAAAGGAGAGTCATTGAGAACCCGACACATTTACCTGACGTGAAGCCCGAGCAACGGGAAACTCCTGAAAAAGTTAGAAAAATGCTAAGTACCTGGTAAAATTATTTTAAATACCTTTAAAGTACCTCATAATGATATTAATTGGCTGGCCCTGTCTGTGACCTGCAGCCAGACCCGGCCCTTTGGAAACTGACATGGAGGCGGGTTCAGAGTGGACTTCCGACCCCCTGTCAATCACGGCCATTTTGACAGTGGGCCCGCCTCCAAACCCGCTCTCGCAGCACCAGTGAGGTTCGGCCACAATGTCAGCCTTGATTATGTGCTCAAGTCCTACGCTGGGGAATGCACCGGAGGGGTTATTTTGGCCAAAGGATGGAAACAGGCGCTAAATGGGTGCTGTGCTAATAAGACATGCCTGTTTGAAAGTCTGAATTTAGCACACAATTTTGACCTAATTGCTGGTGACCATAATTTGAACATGCTTGGAGGTGCTAACCAGAAATCTGGGGGCAGAAATTCCCCGTGTTATCGCCACCCATTAGTGCGACGTAACGTGGAGAAAGTGGCAGCCGTGCTTTCACCAGCTGGTGGTGTGTCCCACGGCATGCTCTATTTTCGTGGACCCGGTCGCGCTGCTGATATCGCCCTGAAAAGTAAAATGGTGTCTGTGGTGGCGTCAGTCAGTGTGCAATGTCGACTCAACATCACCACGGTGAATTTCGACCCAAGCGCTGAGTTCAGGGCTGGAACCTAAATATGTCAGGTAAACCCAGCGTGCAAGCGGACTGACAGAGGCGCTGTCAGTACCCCTTAAAGGGACACACACATCTTTCAGGAACGTGTTCCTTTAACCTTTTCGACTGGGATTTTTTGATTTTATCGAAGTGGTGGCTTGCTGCAATACATGTTAAAAGTTTTTAAGTGTGTAGATAGTGCTACTGGATGCTTGCAAGGCCTCGGATGGTAAACAAAGGCCTCTGTAAAGACAGAAACTGCTGCAAATATTCAGGAGGTCAGACAACATCCGTGGAGAGAGAAACAGAGTTCACATCTCAGGTCGAGATGCTGCCTGACCAGCTGTCATTTCAGATTTATAGCATCTGCTCGTAGAGGGAAGAGGAAGACACAGAAGAGAAGGAAGCAGAAGGAATGATGCCTCTCAGACAGCCCCTTTCTGGCCGGGATATCCGGGATGGAATCATCCGCTTGCGGTCCCAATGATCACAACCCCAATTCCCCTTTTCACATTTGTCCCCCACCTTATCTTTCCTCTGTTCCTGTCCATCATTAGCCACTATGCTGGAATAAAAGCCACCATAAAGCAATCCAACTTTATACATCTCTCCATCCAATGTAACATCAATAAATCAACTCATTAGCCTTATGCATTCCCTTAGTGACAGTCTTGTGTGCCTTTGCCTAGGAGGTCCCACGGAGGAGGGATGTCCTGTACCTGCAGGGGGGAAGGATGCTACCTCATCCGCCTATCTCTCTCTCCTGCAGCAGCTTGTGCTGCTCTGCCTGGTCTTATCCAGAGCAAGATTCCTACGACCAAGCAATCCCTTTCTCCTGGTGACTCCTATAAGGTGAAGTAGCACAGCACTTACTCTTTTCAGGTGAAGTCCTCAGAGAATTTGCGGAATAAATATTGCTCAAGGGTTGGTGAAGTCTTGTCAAAGTGTCCCAGAAAGTCTCCCGATGTGTATCAATGGTCCTCTTCACAGCTTCAACAGCAACAAACATAAAATAGTGAGTATCCCTTTAATGAGTGCTTGAAATCCACATCAACACCGTGTTTACTCCCAAAAAGCTGGTCACTGTTAGCAGAGGGCCTTCAGACAAGTTCCAGCCACCAAAATGCAGTGCAGCCTCTTTAATGAGCGCTAACAGGGATTCTAAATGGCAATCAGCTGTTAATGAGCCTCTGGGCAGCCATTCTAAGAGCAGACTTCAACACCTTTACCAAGGTGGCACCTTACACTAAACACAGGCTAAACTGACTTTTCAGCTGAAGATCCCATCTTGGCCATCTCAGATGATTGTTAGCGCCTGAATCCGCTGCCGAAGATTGCCCCACAATCTTCTGACTTAGAGTTGAGCATGCACAACTGAGCCAAGGCTGACACAATTATGTTACCATCATGATGATAATAATAGTACTTACCACCAGTCTCCTTATTGAGAAAGCTCTAAATTGTAACATTTAGATTCTGTGACACATTCAGAGATCCTTGCACAATGGTGCCCAGTTTTGAATTTTATCACAACATGGTTAACTTTACTATTCGCCTTGGGCATGGAGAAGAGAGGTGTAAAGCTTCCTGCAGGTGCTGCTAGTATATTGAACTAAATGAACACCTAATTTAGCGGAGTGCACCAGCTTTGGCAGACAGCAGCTGGCCTTCGATCCACCTGCATTCAGGTCTGAAAATGCAGTTTACTTGCTGTTGAAAGTAGAAACTCAGTGGTAAATTTTTGTCTTTGTGCCATGGGTGGTAATCTGGCTGAGCGAATTGCCCCGGTCGTTATAGAACCTGTATGAGTTTCATCTTATTGAAATCAGTCAAAGGAGCAAAGGGGATACTAAACTAAAGTATATATATAAGGGGTTAGAAATTCCCCAGCACCCCGTTTGGGGCGATAACTTTTGAAATTTCAGAAAAGTATCGGCAGTCGATAATCGTTTTCTGCTCCAATTTCACATCCGGGGCGCACCTTATGACATCACCATCTGCAAGGCGCTGGAGGCCCAGGCGGTAAGAGTTAGCGCCAGCGCCAAACCGGCAAGGAAGTTCGTGGGCGTCGCTAACCCCTTAGTGGCCCGTTACCGCGCCCCTCCCCCCCCAGGCGCTAACGGGAGGCAAGGCAGTTGAATCTCTCCCCCGAGTAGGTAGCCTTTTCAATAAATGATGGGACAGCTGAAACCTGTTACCTGCAATTCCTGTGCCATGTTGGAACTCTATGATGCTTCATATGTCCTGGATAACCACTTGTGCAGGAACTCGAGCTTGAGCTCAGGGTTTCTGAGCTTGTGGAGCGCCTGGACTCACTGGAGGGCATACTGGAGGCTCAGAATTTCCTGATTACATGTTCCAGGAGGTGGTCACCCTACAGCCACAGAGAGTTCAATGGACAATGTTCTCGTTAAGCTGCGCGGCCATGCAATGATCTGGAGGTCCCGTGCAGGCCGTTCAGCAGCTTTACAATGGAAAAACCACGCATGCGCGGAAATTTGAATGAGCCACGCAGCCCGTTAAAGGGGCCACACACCCCCCCCAAAAAATTAGCGGGCGCATTGTCAGTGGCCATTCGGCTGGGGAGGAAGAAGAGGCAGGCAGTGCAGGAATCCTCTGGAAAAGCGGTTTTCAGTGCTGAGTACCAGTTCGGGTGAGAATACCTCGAAGGAGTGCCGTATGGAGCACATCCACAGCACTGTTGGGCAAATTACTACACAGGAGGGACACAGCAATGTGTAGAAATGCAGAGGTCATAGGGGATTTGATAGTCAGAGGGATAGACAGATGTTTCTGCAACTGCCGACATGAGTCTTGCATGGTGTGTTATCTCTGTGGTACCAGAAGTCGTGGTCACTGTTGGCATAGGACGGAAAAGCGTTGAGGTTCTGCAGTCAGAGTTTCAGGAGCTGGGGAGGAAGTAAAAGAGCGGGACCTCAAAGGTGCTGATTTCTGGATTACTCTCAGTGCCATGTGCTGGTGAGTATCAGAGTAATACATTAAGGCAGGTTAATGTGTGGCTGGAGAAATGGTGCAGGAAGGAGGGCTTCCGATTCCTGGAGCATTGGGAGCAGTTCTGGGGCAGGTGGGACCTGAAGCAGATGGACAGGTTTTACCTGAACAGAGCTAGGACTATTGTCCTTGCAGAAAGGTTAACTAGTGCCGTGGGTAATGATTTAAACTTATTTGGCTGGGGGAGGGGCAGCAGGATGAAGCAATTCAGAGAAAAAAACAAGGTGCACAGACAACGGGGGAGACAAACATCATTAGAATAAAGAACTGTTCAGAAAAAGGAGTGATCTCAGCTGTCTGTATCCTAACTTGCACCAAGTCCTGCTCACCCATCATCGTTGTGCTCGCTGACCTACATTGGCTCCCGGTTAAGCAAAGCCTCGATTTTAAAATTTTCATCCTTGTTTTCAAATCCCTCCCTATCTCTGTAACCTCCTCCAGTCCTATCGCCATCTGAGATCTCTGCAATCCACCAATTCTAGCCTCTTGCGCATCCGCGATTTTAATCACTCCACCATTGGCGGTCGTGCCTTCAGCTGCTGAGGTCCTTAGCTCTCCCTCCCTAAACCTCTCGAAACCCTCCCTAATTCCCGCCCTGAAACTTTCCACCTCTCTACCTCTCTTTCCTCCTTTAAGACCCTTCTTAAAACCTACCTCTTTGACTAAGCTTTTGGTCATCTGCCCTAATATTTCCTTATGTGGTATGGTATTCATTTTTTTTTGATAACGCTCCTGTGAAGCACCTTCGGATGTTTTACTGCATTAAAGGTGCTATATAAGTACAGAGTCGGGAGTCTTGTTGTTGTCATTGTTAGATCAGATGGGGGGAAATATGAGGCAGACTAGGATGGGTTTGGAGTGCATGTGCCAAAATGCACGGAGCTTGGCAAATAAGGTTGTGAACTGCAGGCACAAATTGTCACATCAAATAATGATACAGTGGCAATAAAGGGGACCTGGCTCAAAGAAGGGGAGGATTGTGAACGTAATATTGCTGGCTACAAGGTGTTCAGGATAAATAGGAAAGGGAAAATAGTACAGGGACGGGGGCGGGGGGGTGCGGGGGGATGGGGGAGGGTTCAGTTTTGCTCAAAGATACTGTTACAGCACTGGAAAAGGATGATGTACTTGAAGGTCAAAGAAATTGCCCTTTGCCCCGACTGCGTGCGATAACATTCTGGGGCGGATACATCCTGCAGCCTGCCTAGAGGTCCCAGCCCCGACGCAGAATTGGGCCGTACGCCCCTCAAAGAAAGTGGAGCGCTGGAGACAGACTTTGAGGAGTGCTCCCAGGGTGCTGAGTTCAGCGACGCACGGAGCAGGCCAGCGCTATGCATGCTCTGTGTCGCGCTGACACGCTACAACGCCCATCCCCTTCCATTAAAGGGGAGGGCCGCTACGCACTCTGCAGTCCCTATATTGGCCGCCACTGGGCCACCAGGGATGCGATTGACCGGGCAAGCAGCCGGCACCCAAGACGGAGTGCCGTACAGCACGATGGCTTGGCCGATGCGAGTGTCGCCATTGTCGGGCCAATCCAGACTTGGGCAGTTTGGTAGAGCTGTTCCACAAAACAAAGATTGGATTTGTCAGAGTTCACTTCTGGTTCTGACATCCTTTTTTTTAGTCTCAGGCGGCGAAATTGGATAGCGCGCATTTGGAGCGCTAAGTTTTATTTGTTTGAATACTTAGTGCCCGGAGAGATGGGCTGCAAAAATGTGGGGAATTGGGCACTTTCCCCTCAGAAATGAAGGGAGGCGGTATCGGAGGTGCTAATGACCTCAGTGGGGCACTGCAGGGGCACTTTTACCAGAGCTGCACCCAATTTCAGCTAACTTTCATTCAGTGATAATCAGCTTGCTGCTCAATCCAGTTCTTAAAGGCGATGTCATTTCAGGCAGCACCTGGTCCTTTTCATCATTGCTGGAGTCGACAGAGCTGCAAGCAAGGTCTGCGATGGCTGTTCCAATACCTCATACAAGGGCCACTCGTTTCAATGATCTGTTGGTGGTTTGCCTTGGTGGTTTCGAATCACCCAGCCTATGGTTCTAGACACGGGAATTATTTGGAGGAACAGAAAACTGAACCAGAGACAGATCTTTCGGCTGCAACCGTACAATATTTTATTCGGTTCCATACACACACACACACACACACACACACACACACACACACCAGTAAAAGTAACACACGGTGGTGTAAACAAAACAGTACAACAGCACAAAAAAACCTGGCCCATCCTAACAGGCCCCTATCGCGAATTAAGACGACTAAGGAAACACACTATGGGAATGTACAGGGTATAACTGGATTCATCCAACAAATTGCACCGTACACACACTATAATCACATGCAGCACCTCCCCACTAAACCCCTAAGGCTTGGTTTGGGACACACGACACCCCCTCACACTCGATTCGCTGGTCTTAACGGTGCCTGGGCTTCGATAATGCTCACCCAGATTATCCGTGGGCTTACTCGCTGCTTCTTCCTTGGGGAAAGCTTTCTCTTCCGATTCTGTGCCACCGTTGCAGCATTCAGGTCCTCATCTCGAGAGTCCTTCGGAAGGTAGCGAGGTTCTTGGTCTCTCGTTGGTGGGTTTCCTCTCCGTCCTGGACGGAGTGCACAGTTCTTGGAGCGAAGAGAGAAGAGAGAGAAATGGCAGCACACTGCCTTCTCTTATATGTTACAGCCAATGCTTCTTCCTGCCAAAATAGAGTATTTCCTTTGTCTGGGGTGATTGTCTGAATGGCCCATCATCCCAGATTTTACATTCGTGTATTCTGTTGATAGCTTCTGATGACGTCTGCTTCCACTGGGTCTGGGAGTTAATGGCAGTCTTTCGATCGGTTTTCCGCCTTTCGGGGCTATCTCATCCAGGTAATGGTGTAAATGGCCTTTGATGGGTTTCTGCTTCGCACCCGATCTTGGGCTAAGTGGTTTCCCATTACTAAAGAATCCTGCCAATCATCTGGGATGAGTTTTCTCTCCTGGCCATTGTTGCCCAGAGACCTCTGTTTGCTCCAGACATTTTCAGCAAACAATGAAACACAATATGTAAACAATACAGTGTCCAGCATGTTCTTTAATAAAAACCTTCTGGTGTAAGCACTTTGTCCAATATCCTTCAATATCTTCCTGGGGCCCGTGCCGAAGCTTACAATCTGGCATTGAAGACATTGGTGCCGGCAATGGAGAGAAGGAGGGAGGTACTGTTCCCTCCTTCTAGGAGAAGGCCAACCCCCAGGTCTTTAGGGCCACGTGGGCGGAGGTGGCCGCGGAGGTGTCGACAGAAGCCCAACACAGTGCCACAAGAAATTCAACTACCTCAGTCGGGTGGTCAAGGTGAGTACATGTTTGCACAACTCTTACATATCAGCCTCTGAGCCCCTGTCTGTGTACACTCTGAAAACCAGCACTTAATCCAGCAGGCAACCACCAACCATTTGTGCCTACTCACAGTCACAGCCTCATTTCATGCCTTGCCTACATTCACAGCTATTTAACCATGGCAGGCATATCTTTCACATACATAAACTGGACTCTTATTCACATAGGTTCTTTTCTTTTGCAGGCCAAGATGGCACACAACAGGATGGAGCAGCACATGGCCGGTGGAGACGTTGAGCCCGCTAGCGGCAATAATGGTATCTTTATTCCCTCTTCTCATCCCACTTCCCTGTTAAACCAGAAGGCGTTTATCACTTTCCAGCTCCTCATTCTGTTTGCCTTCCTTGCTCCATTCCTGCTCCCTTGCCCTCATCTTAATGCGACTCTTGTGCTATTTATGCTTTCCGATAATGAGCCACCAGATGAGCACATAATTAAGAACATAAGAACATAAGAATTAGGAATAGGAGTAGGCCATCTAGCCCCTCGAGCCTGCTCCGCCATTTAACAAGATCATGGCTGATCTGGCCGTGGACTCAGCTCCACTTACCTGTCCGCTCCCCGTAACCCTTAATTCTCTTATTGGTTAAAAATCTATCTATCTGTGATTTGAATACATTCAATGAGCTAGCCTCAGCGGCATCCTTGGGCAGAGAATTCCACAGATTCACAACCCTCTGGCAGAAGAAATTCCTTCTCAACTCGGTTTTAAATTGGCTCCCCCGTATTTTGAGGCTGTGCCCCCGAGTTCTAGTCTCCCCGACCAGTGGAAACAACCTCTCTGACTCTATCTTGTCTATCCCTTTCATTATTTTAAATGTTTCTATAAGATCACCCCTCATCCTTCTGAACTCCAACGAGTAAAGACCCAGTCTACTCAATCTATCATTATAAGATAACCCCCTCATCTCCGGAATCAGCCTAGTAAATCGTCTCCGTACCCCCTCCAAAGCTAGTATATCCTTCCTTAAGTAAGGTGACCAAAACTGCATGCAGTACTCCAGGTGCGGCCTCACCAATACCCTGTACAGTTGCAGCAGGACCTCCCTGCTTTTGTACTCCATCCCTCTCGCATTGAAGGCCAACATTCCATTCGCCTTCCTGATTACCTGCTGCACCTGCAAACTAACTTTTTGGGATTCATGCACCAATGGCGCTCGCGGCCTTCCGCGAGAGGTGGGCACCGGAGGGACTGGAGTGCATCATCACGCCCGGCAACCAAATTTTAATTTGATTTTACGTTTTAAAGTTTAATTTGTTTTAATTGCCGGTGCTTTTAGTGTCCCCCTCCCCTTTTATAGTGGGCACTGGAAAAAGGAAAATTTGATTTTAGTGCCCAAAAAAAAAACCCCAAAAAAGGAAAAAAAAGAGGGCCTTGTAAATGTCTGGTGTGTCATCCAGGGCGGGTGGCACCGATTAATGTTTTTGTCTTGCAGGTAAACTCCAAAAAGAGTTTCATGCACCAATGGCGCTCGCGGCCTTCCGCGAGAGGTGGGCACCGGAGGGACTGGAGTGCATCATCACGCCCGGCAACCAAATTTTAATTTGATTTTACGTTTTAAAGTTTAATTTGTTTTAATTTCCGGTGATTTTAGTGTCCCCCTCCCCTTTTATAGGGGGCACTTGGAAAAATGTAATTTTAGCGCCCAAAAAAAAACCCCCAAAAAAAGAAAAAAACAAAAAAAAAACACAAAAAAAAGGAAAAAAAAAAAGGGCCTTGTAAATGTCTGCTGTGTCATCCAGGGCGGGTGGCACGGTTTAATGTTTTTTGTTTTACAGATAAACTCAAAAAGAGTTTCATGCACCAATGGTGGAGCAGTGGAGGCGTGGCCTAATCAGTTGGCGCTGAGCTGCAGTGAGAGGAGCAGCTACCAACCTTAGCTCCTGCCTTGGAAGGCCTGGAAAGCCCTGAGAACAGCCCAGGAAGAGAAGGAAGGAAGGGGCTTCACCACCAACTTTCACCCAGAGGGAGAGGAGGAAAGCAGAAATCTTTCAACATCTTTTTCCATTCTACAAAGAGTTGGAGAGAGGGGGAAAGACCAACAACAACATCCAGTGTGGAAGGAGGGAGACTCTACCATTCGACAGGTGGGTGTGGGTGCATTCCCCAATAGACTTTGCTGTATCGGTGGGGGGAGGAAAGAAGACCACTGAGGGCCGGAACATCGCGGGGGGTGTGTGTGTGTGGATAGTGTGTGTGGGGGTCTTGCCTACAGCTAGGCCCCACACACAATTGAACCGCCCCCCCCCCCATTGCCTAGCCTGGGATAGCTGGAGCTACCAGGCTGAAGATTTCTTTAACCACCTATTTAACATCGTTAGGAGTGTGTGCCTGGTGGCTCTAGCTGCCCCAGGTGAAGACATCTTCTCCCCTCACCCGAAGACCACCCCAAAGACTATTTGTGTTTTGCCATCTGGGGATTGCACCCACCCACAGCTGCGAGGGGAGACCTGCCCTCGCAGTTCCCCCCCCGTCCCACCCCCCTCTCTCTTTCTCTGTTACTCTCTGTTTCTCCCCTCTCTCTCTGAGAGCCCTTCCTCCCAAATTGGGAAAAAAAAACAATTGAGACAACTGAGCAGAGGAAGCAAGGCCCCTCCCCAATTGCCAACTAGGGGAGAGTGTGCCTCGTTAGGAGCTCCTCTGCACTGTCACATTAAACGAGGCCAATTAAGACCATTAAGGCCTGTGACTTTGGGGTGGGTGTAGCCCTTAAAGGGACCCCGTGATGGCGACCCCATCCATGCCGGTGGCGGGGCCAGCGAGGACATATGCGCAGGTGGCAACCGCTTCCACGGCACCTCCTGCGCCACCCGCTGCCCTGCCACCTTTTACAATCATCACGAAAAAACACGGGGTCAAGAGCTACACTCACCCCACAATGAGCATCGAGGAGTGCGTGCGGGCGATGGCTGGGGTAGTCGGCCCCCCGGCCATGGTCGCAGCCTCCAAGATGTCTGGGAAGGCCGTGTTCTTCCTGGGGTCGGAGCGGGCGGTGTCCCTGGCCATCGAAAAGGGGCTCACGGTGGGCGGGACGTTCCTGCCGGTGGACCCTCTCGAGGCCACCGCGCAGAGGGTCATCGTGTCAAACGTCCCGCCCTTTGTTCCCGCTGAGCTCCTCCTCCCTCACCTACACCAACTGGGGGAGGTAAGGTCGGGGATCAACCCCATACCGCTCGGCCTCAGGGAGAACAGCCTGCGCCACGTGTTCTCCTTCCGCCGCCAGCTCTTTGTCCAGCTGGCGCGGGAGGAGACGACGGAGGGATCATTTAATGTGATGCACGAGGGGACTGCCTACCGCGTCTTCTGGACGTCGGACGGCGTGCGGTGCCATGCCTGTAGGGAGGTGGGGCATGTTCGTAAGAACTGCCCCGCCTCCAAGGCCGCCAAACCACCGAAGGCGGCCAAGGCTGGCGCCGCCGCCACCCCTCCCCCTAGTTGCGTCCGCGTGCCGGGAGCCGTAGGTGCGCGGGCATCGTCGGAGGCCTTTGTTTTCAGGGCCTCCGGCAGGGGGGAGGGAGAGCGTCCGACCGGAAAGAAGGCGCGGAACAAGGCGAAACATCTAGAGGCGGGTCCCCTCAGTGCGCCAGAAAGTTTGACCACCGCGCTCGGCCCAACCCAGCCACCGGCGAGCGCGGGGTGCCCTGAGCCCATGCCCAAGCCCTTGAACAACACCGCAGAGGGGCCCGGGCGCGGGCAAGAAAAGGAAAAGGGGGAGCGGAGCAGGAACAAAAAGAGGCACCGCCCCAATGAGGCGGAGGGGGAACAACATCCCACCGCGGAGGAGGCGGTGCCCGCCGCGTGTCCCGCGTCCCCCACCAGCGCCCCCAAATTGCGCTGCAGGCGCGAGGAGTCTGTCCCCGGGGAGGGTGAGACAGTCGAGGCTGCCCAGTCTCTGCCTCCCGGGGATGGCGTGGAAGATCTGCCTGTCGTGGGGGGCGTGGGGCCAGCGGAAGAATGCGTAGCCGCCGGGTCGAGCATCCCAGGGACTGAGGCGGGCGGGGCCGAAAAGGCCGAACCTGAGCCCGCCCAGCCAATACCCAACTTCCCCCGGGATTTGCTCGTCTCGGCAGAAACTGAAAATGTCAATAATTTTAATGAATCCGTACACGCTGGGCTGGGGGTTGGCGGCGGGGAGGGAGAAGAACAACAACCCTCGCCCCCTACTGTGGAGCTGGGGGAATTGGAGGACCTGGAACATTACTTTGACCAGGTCTCTCCCTGTTCCCCGGTTCCTGGGGCGGAGGGGGAACCCCTTCCGCTGTCGCTTCCCGACCCAGCACCAATGTTAAAAGAGCCCAGTGGGGACTCCTCTGCCGACGATCCTGGGGGTGGGATTGGGGCAGAGCCAGGGCCAGATGGAGCGGCCGGGCCGTTTGCCGTACCTCGTGCGGTCGACGGGCCGGCTGCTAGCGGCGACCTCCCGGAGGGGGACGGAGACTCGGTGGAGGACGCGGGTGAAGATCTCGAGTCCATCGCCAGTGAGGCGGTGGATCTGCTCGCGGCCGCCACTGAGACCCTCCTCATTCCCGTAGAGGAACTCCGGGACTTTTTGGTCCAGTGCCGGGGTCGCCGCGACCAAGCCCGTCTGGCCCTGGAAAGATGGTCCGAGCCGGGGCTGCTCTTCGCGTCCGTCCGCGCCGGCGCTAAAACCATGGCCGCGGGTGGGCCCTTATCAAAGGCTCAGGGCCTTGAACTGCGCCGGCTCAAAAAGTTCCTCGCTGGGCTGCTGAAGGAGTGGAGGTCAACAAACGACTCCACTACCCCCCCACAATAGGTTAAGGTAGAGGTTGCACAATGCTTTTGCCATGAAGATAACCATAGCCAGCCTCAACATCAACGGCAGCAGAGAGGCACGCCGCAGATTTAACAATTTTTTGCTCCTGCGGGAGAGGAAATATGCGGTGTGCTTCCTGCAAGAAACCCACACCGTTCCGGGAGACGAAGCCACGTGGCTCCTGGAATGGCAAGGAGAGGTCCGCATGAGCCACCTCACCGCCACTTCTAGTGGGGTGGCCATCTTGCTGGGCCCGCATTTTCAGCCGGAGATCTTGGGGGTCGAGGAGCCCGTGCCAGGCCGCTTGCTGCACATAACGGTTCGCCTGGGGGACGTGCCGCTCCATCTCGTGAACGTGTACGCCCCTCAGCCCGGCCCGCAGCAGACGCGCTTCTTTGAAGAGGTGTCCGCTCTTCTTGGCTCCGTCGACGTCGGCGACTGCATTGTCCTCGGGGGGGATTTTAACTGCACCCTCGAGGCGAGGGATCGCTCCGGTGCCCCGCAGTGCATGACGGCGATGGAGAAGTTGAGGGACCTGGTCGGGTCCTTCGACTTGGTGGACGTCTGGCGAAATCTCCACCCCGACTCCAGCGCCTTTACTTGGGTGAGGCCTGGAGTAGGATGGTCTAGAGTCGACCGCCTTTACGTGTCTCGGGCGTACGTTTCCTGCATCCCGGCGGCCTCCATGCGGCCGGTGCCGTGTTCGGACCACCACCTGGTGTGGGCGGAGCTCGCTTCGCTCCGCGCGAGGACGGGGTCCGCGTACTGGCACTTTAACAACCGGCTGCTGGAGGACGTGCGGTTCCAGGACTCGTTCCGTCGATTCTGGGCCGACTGGAGAAGGAAGCAGGGGGCTTCCCCTCCTTGAGGCTATGGTGGGACGTGGGCAAGGCTCACGTCCGCGTCTTCTGTGAAGAGTACGCGAGGGGGTCGACCAAGAGGCGGGCGGCCAGGGTCGGGCGCCTAGAAAAAGAGGTGCTCGACCTGGAAGCCCGTCTCGGTCAAGCCGTCCAGGACCCGGCCCTGCGGACGGTGTACGAAGCGAAGAAGGCCGCGCTGAAGGACCTGCAGCTCGTCGGGTCCCGAGGCGCGTTCGTGAGGTCGCGGATCCGGTTCCTGCAGGATCTGGACCGCGGCTCCCCCTTCTTCTACTCGCTGGAAAAAAGGCCGAGTGTCCGTAAGCAGCTCTTGACGCTGCTGGCCGACGACGGCTCTCTCGTCTCGGATCCAGAGGGCGTCAACAACAGGGCCCGTGAATATTACGGGGCTCTGTTCTCTCCGGATCCGTCCAGCGAGGAAGCGCGTAGAGTTTTGTGGGAGGACCTTCCGAAGGTCAGCCTGGAGGGCGCCGAAAATCTGGAAGCTCCGCTAAGCCTGGCGGAGCTGACCGGTGCCCTTGACCGGCTCTCGAGGGGAAAATCCCCAGGGCTGGACGGGCTGACCGTGGAGTTCCATAGGGCGTTCTGGGACGTCCTGGGGAGCGACTACGCGCGGGTCCTGGGGGAAAGTCTGGCGACCGGGGAGATGCCCCTCTCTTGGCGCAGGGCAGTTATCGTCCTGCTGCCTAAGAAGGGCGATCTCCGCCTCCTTAAGAACTGGCGCCCGGTCTCCCTCCTCAGCACGGACTACAAAATCTTCGCCAGGGCGATGTCTGCTCGCCTTGGTGCCGTGCTGGACCACATGATCCACCCCGACCAGTCCTACACGGTCCCGGGCCGGACAATCCACGATAACATCCAGCTGGTCCGGGACCTCATCCATTGTTCCCAGGAGGCTGGTCTGTCGGTCGCCTTCCTATCCCTTGACCAAGAGAAGGCGTTCGACAGGGTGGATCACGACTATCTGCTCGGAACTCTGCGCGCTTTCGGGTTCGGGACGCATTTCGTCGCCCGGATCCGACTTTTGTACGCCGCCGCGGAGTGTCTGATTAAGGTTAACGGGTCCTTGACGGCGCCCCTTCGCTTTAGGAGAGGGGTGCGCCAGGGATGCCCCATGTCCGGCCAGTTATATGCCATCTGCGTGGAGCCTTTCCTGCGCCTCTTGCGGACGAGGTTGACGGGACTGGCTCTGCAAGGGCCGGGCGTGGAGGTCGTCCTCTCGGCTTACGCCGATGACGTGCTCCTCGCGGTAGAGGATCCCGCTGACCTGCAGAGGATGCGTGAGTGCCAAGAGATTTACTCGGCCGCATCCTCCGCCAGAATCAACTGGGAGAAATGTTCCGGACTCCTGGTGGGTCAGTGGCGGGTGGACTCCCTGCCGGAGGAGCTCAGGCCTTTTGCCTGGAGCACGACCCATCTCCTCTATCTGGGAGTCTACCTTAGCCCAGACGAGGGAGCCTGGCCGGCGAACTGGCAGGAGCTGGAGGCCAAGGTCGCCGCTCGCCTAGGGCGCTGGACAGGACTGCTCCGAGTGCTATCCTACAGGGGTTGAGCGCTAGTCATAAACCAGCTGGTGGCTGCAATGTTGTGGTACCGGCTGGTCACTTTGACCCCTCCCCCTGCGTTTGTCGCCAAAATACAGAAGAAGCTGGTGGACTTCTTCTGGAACAACAGGAAGCACTGGGTCTCTCCCGCGGTCTTGAGTCTCCCGCTTGAGGAGGGCGGTCAGTCGTTGGTGGTCGTCAGCGCCCAGCTCGCGACTTTCCGTCTTCAGACCCTGCAGAGATACCTTTACGTCGAGCCCCCTCCTAGGTGGTGTGCTCTGGCGACGTATTTTTTCCGCCAGCAGCGTGACCTCAACTACGACACGCAGCTCCTGTTTGTGAACTTGGGGGGTGTCAGGACAGCCCTCCGGGAGCTGCCTGTCTTTTGCAGGGACCTCATCAGGGTCTGGAACAAAGTCTCCACCAAGCGCAGCTCTCCGCCGGCTGGAGTGGCGGCTGTCCTGCAGGAGCCGCTGCTCGGGAATCCGTACCTCCACGACCGAGGTTTTATGTGGCGGTCGGAAGAGAGGGCTGTGGCTGGTGAGGTGACCAGGGTCAGGGACCTGCTCGATGGCGGAGGAGCGGGCTGGATGGCGCCAGGCACGCTGGCGCGGCGCCTAAATTCAGCCAACGTCCGCCACGCGGCCGAAGCCATCGAGTCGCTAAAAACAGCTTTGGGCCCTGACTCTGTTAGGTGCATCGAGGAGGCTCAAGCACGTGGGGAGATCCCGTCCGAACTGATCCCCGTCCGGACGGAATTCCTCATCGGCGCCAAACCCCGGAACCTCCCTCGGGGGCCGGTGCCTCACAACTTGAGCCGCCTCGGGGAAATCCCCTCCGTGCCTTTCAGTTCCGCGCGGAGGGGTTTCCTGTACGGGCTGCTCCTGCACACTCTCAACTTTGCCATCCTCACCGGCCGTCCGGACACGCCATGGCGTACCATCTTGCCGTCCGGAGGAGGCGGGGGTCCCCGATGGAGGGCACTCTACGCAGGGGTCCTCCCACTATTCATCGGGGACTTGGCCTGGAGGGTGGTGCACGGAGCAGTGCCGTGCAATAAATTTTTAAGCCGGTTCACGGACTCCCAGGCCGCCTGCAATTTCTGCGGTCTGGAGGAGTCCGTGTTCCATGTTTTTATTGAGTGCACAAGGTTGCAAGCCCTGTTCCATTATTTGAAGGGGCTGCTCCTGAAATTCTGGCTGCACTTCAGTCCCACTCTCCTGATCTTTGGGCACCCTGTGCGGAGGGGAGCGGGTAGGTCCGAAGGCCTCCTCGTAGGACTGCTCCTGGGCACGGCCAAGGGAGCCATCAGCCGGTCCAGGCAGCGGGCGGTCGAGGGGGTCGTTCAACCTGACTGCCTGCCTCTCTTCCGCTCTTACATCCGGTCCAGGGTGTCCTTGGAGATGGAGCACGCGGTGTCCACCGGTATGCTCGCGGCCTTCCGCGAGAGGTGGGCACCGGAGGGACTGGAGTGCATCATCACGCCCGGCAACCAAATTTTAATTTGATTTTACGTTTTAAAGTTTAATTTGTTTTAATTGCCGGTGCTTTTAGTGTACCCTTCCCTTTTATAGGGGGCACTGGGGAAAAAAGGTGATTTTAGTGCCCAAAAAAAAAAACCCAAAAAAAGTAAAACACAAAAAAAAAAACAAAAAAAGAAAAAAAAAGGGCTTTGTAAATGTCTGGTGTGTCATCCAGGTCGGGTGACACGGTTTAATGTTTTATGTTTTATAGGTAGACTCTAAAAGAGTTTCATGCAGCAATGGTGGAGCAGTGGAGGCGTGGCCTAATCAGTAGGAGCTCTGCTGTTGAGAGAGAAGGAGCTACCAACTTTGCTCCTACCTAGGAAGGCCTGTAGTGAGCCCTGAGACCAGCCCAGGAAGAGGAGGAAAGGGCTGGCTTGCTACAACTCAACATCCGGAGGGAGAGGTGGAGAGCTGAACAATTTATCAATTTATCATTTATTACAACTACAGAGAGTTGGAGAGAGGGGGAAAAGAACAACCTGAGGAAACACCATCCAGTGTGGAAGGAGGGAGAGTCATTTCTACATCTTTGACAGGTGGGTGTGTTTTGGTGCATTCCCCAATAGACTTTGTTGAATCGGTGGGGGGAGGAAAGAAGACCACTGAGGGCCGGAACATCGCGGGGGGTGTGTGTGTGTGGAAGTGTGTGTGGGGGCCTTGCTTACAACTAGGCCCCACACACAATTGACCCCCCCTCCCCCATTGCCTAGCCTGGGATAGCTGGAGCTACCTGGCTGAAGATTTCTTTACACACCTATTGAACATCGTTGGGAGTGTGTGCCTGGTTGGCTCTAGCTGCCCCAGGTGAAGACATCTTCTCCCCCCACCCGAAGACCACCCCAAAGACTGTGCTTTGTTTTTTCCATCTGGGGAGTGCACCCACCCATTGCTGTGAGGGGAGAGCTGCCCTCGCAGCCTCCCTCTTTCCCGCATCCCCCTTTCTCTATCTCTCTCTCTCTGTCTCTCCCCTCTCTCTCTGAGAGCCCTTTCCTCCAAATTTAAAAAAATCAAAAAATAAAACAACTGAGCAGAGGGAGCAAGGCCCCTCCCCAATTGTCAACTAGGGGAGAGGTGTGCCTCGTTAAGAGCTCCTCTGCTCAGTCTTTATTATACGAGGCCAATTAAGACCATTAAGGCCTGTGACTTTGGGGTGGGTGTAGCCCTTAAAGGGATCCCGTGATGGCGACCCCATCCACGCCGGTGGAAGGGCCAGCGAAGACATATGCGCAGGTGGCAACCGCTTCCACGGCACCTCCTGCGCCACCCGCTGCCCTGCCACCATTCAGACTTATAACTAAGAAACACGGGGTCAAGAGCTACATCACCCCACAATGAGCATCGAGGAGTGCGTGCGGGCGATAGCTGGGGTAGTTGGCCCCTCGGTCATTGTCGCAGCCTCCAAGATGTCTGGGAAGACTGTGTTCTGCCTGGGGTCGGAGCGGGCGGTGTCCCTGGCCCTCGAAAAGGGGCTCACGGTGGGCGGGACATTCCTGCCGGTGGACCCTCTCGAGGCCACCGCGCAGAGGGTCATCGTTTCAAACGTCCCGCCCTTTGTTCCCGCTGAGCTCCTCCTCCCTCACCTACACCAACTGGGGAAGGTAAGGTCGGGGATCAACCTCATACCGGTTGGCCTCAGGGAGAACAGCCTGCGCCACGTGTTCTCCTTCCGCCGCCAGCTCTTTGTCCGGCTGGCGCGGGAGGAGATGACGGAGGGAAGTTTCAATGTGGTGCACGAGGGGACTGCCTACCGCGTCTTCTGGACGTCGGACGGCGTGCGGTGCCATGCCTGTAGGGAGGTGGGGCATGTTCGTAAGAACTGCCCCGCCTCCAAGGCCGCCAAACCACCGAAGGCGGCCAAGGCTGGCGCCGCCACCCCTCCCCCTAGTTGCGTCCGCGTGCCGGGAGCCGTAGGTGCGCGGGCATCGTCGGGGGCCGATGCTTTCACGGCCTCTGGCGGGGGGGAGGGAGAGCGTCCGACCGGAAAGAAGGCGCGGAAGAAGGCAAAACATCCAGAGGCGGGTCCCCTCAGTGCGGCAGAAAATTTGACCACCGCGCTCAGCCCAACCCCGTCACCGGCGAGCGCGGGGTGCCCTGAGCCCGTGCCTGAGCCCTTGACCAATACCGCAGAGGGGCCCGGGCGCGGGCAAGATAAGGAAAAGGGTGGGGGCGGAGCGGGAGGCCTCGGCAGACATGGAGGTCTCCCTGCCTTCGCGCACCCCCAGGAACAAAAAGAGGCACCGCCCCAATGAGGCGGAGGGGGAACAACATCCCTCCGCGGAGGAGGCGGTGCCCTCCGCGTGTCCCGCGTCCCCCACCAGCGCCCCCAAATTGCGCTGCAGGCGCGAGGAGTCTGTCCCCGGGGAGGGTGAGGCAGTCGAGTCTGCCCAGCCGCTGCCTCCTGGGGATGGCGTGGAAGATCTGCCTGTCATGGGGGGCGTGGGGCCAGCGGAAGAATGCGTAGCCACCAGGTCGAGCATCCCGGGGACTGAGGCGGGCGGGGCCGAAAAGGCCGAACCTGAGCCCGCCCAGCCAATACCCAACTTCCCCCGGGATTTGCTCGACTCGGCAGAAACTGAAAATATGAACAATTTTAATGAATCTGTACACGTTGGGCTGGGGGGTGGCGGCGGGGAGGGAGAAGAACAACAACCCTTGCCCCCTACTGTGGAGCTGGGGGAATTGGAGGACCTGGAACATTACTTTGACCAGGTCTCTCCCTGTTCCCCGGTTCCTGGGGCGAAGGGGGAACCCCTTCCGCTGTCGCTTCCCGACCCAGCACCAATTTTAAAAGAGCCCAGTGGGGACTCCTCTGCCGACGATCCTGGGGGTGGGATTGGGGCAGAGCCAGGGCCAGATGGAGTGGCCAGGCCGTTTGCCGTACCTCGTGCGGTCGACGGGCCGGCTGCTAGCGGCGACCTCCCGGAGGAGGACGGGGACTCGGTGGAGGACGCGGGTGAAGATCTCGAGTCCATCGCCAGTGAGGCGGTGGATCTGCTCGCGGCCGCCACTGAGACCCTCCTCATTCCCGCAGAGGAACTCCGGGACTTTTTGGTCCAGTGCCGGGGTCGCCGCGACCAAGCCCGTCTGGCCCTGGAAAGATGGTCCGAGCCGGGGCTGCTCGTCGCGTCCGTCCGCGCCGGCGCTAAAACCATGGCCGCGGGCGGGCCCTTATCAAAGGCTCAAGGCCTTGAGCTGCGCCGGCTCAAAAAGTTCCTCGCTGGGCTGCTGAAGGAGTGGAGGTCAACAAACGACTCCACTCCTCCCCCACAATAGGTTAGGTAGAGGTTGCACTATGCTCTAGTCATGAAGATAACCATAGCCAGCCTCAACATCAATGGCAGCAGAGAGGCACGCCGTAGATTTAACAATTTTTCGCTCCTGCGGGAGAGGAAATATGCGGTGTGCTTCCTGCAAGAAACCCACACCGTTCCGGGAGACGAAGCCACGTGGCTCCTGGAATGGTAAGGAGAGGTCCGCATGAGCCACCTCACCGCCACTTCTAGTGGGGTGGCCATCTTGCTGGGCCCGCATTTTCAGCCGGAGATCTTGGGGGTCGAGGAGCCCGTGCCAGGCCGCTTGCTGCATGTAACGGTTCGCCTGGGGGACGTGCCGCTCCATCTCGTGAACGTGTACGCCCCTCAGCCCGGCGCCGCAGCAAACGCACTTCTTCGAAGAAGTGTCCGCTCTTCTTGGCTCCGTCGACGTCGGCGACTGCATTGTCCTCGGGGGGGATTTTAACTGCACCCTCGAGGCGAGGGACCGCTCCGGTGCCCCGCAGTGCATGACGGCGATGGAGAAGTTGAGGGACCTGGTCGGGTCCTTCGACTTGGTGGACGTCTGGCGAAATCTCCACCCCGACTCCAGCGCCTTTACTTGGGTGAGGCCTGGAGTAGGATGGTCCAGAGTCGACCGCCTTTACGTGTCTCGGGCGTACATTTCCTGCGTGCCGGCGGCCTCCATGCGGCCGGTGCCGTGTTCGGACCACCACCTGGTGTGGGCGGAGCTCGCTTCGCTCCGCGCGAGGACGGGGTCCGCGTACTGGCACTTTAACAACCGGCTGCTGGAGGACGTGCGGTTCCAGGACTCATTCCGTCGATTCTGGTCCGACTGGAGAAGGAAGCAGGGGGCTTCCCCTCCTTGAGGCTATGGTGGGACGTGGGCAAGGCTCACGTCCGCGTCTTCTGTCAAGAGTACGGGAGGGGGTCGACCAAGAGGCGGGCGGCCAGGGTCGGGCGCCTAGAAAAAGAGGTGCTCGACCTGGAATCCCGTCTCGGTGAAGTCTTCGGGGACCCGGCCCTGCGGACGGTGTACGAAGCGAAGAAGGCCGCGCTGAAGGACCTGCAGCTCGTCGGGTCCCGAGGCGCGTTCGTGAGGTCGCGGATCCGGTTCCTGCGGGATCTGGACCGCGGCTCCCCCTTCTTCTACTCGCTGGAAAAAAGGCAGAGTGTCCGTAAGCAGCTCTTGACGCTGCTGGCCGACGACGGCTCTCTCGTCTCGGATCCGGAGGGCGTCAACAACAGGGCCCGTGAATATTACGGGGCCCTGTTCTCTCCGGAGCCGTCCAGTGAGGAAGCGTGTAGAGTTTTGTGGGAGGACCTGCCGAAGGTCAGCCCGCAGGGCGCCGAAAATCTGGAAGCTCCGCTAAGCCTGGCGGAGCTGACCGGCGCCCTCGACCGGCTCTCGAGGGGAAAATCCCCGGGGCTGGACGGGCTGACCGTGGAGTTCCACAGGGCGTTCTGGGACGTCCTGGGGGGCGACTACGCGCGGGTCCTGGGGGAAAGTCTGGCGACCGGGGAGATGCCCCTCTCTTGGCGCAGGGCAGTTATCGTCCTGCTGCCTAAGAAGGGCGATCTCCGCCTCCTTAAGAACTGGCGCCCGGTCTCCCTCCTTAGCACGGACTACAAAATCTTCGCCAGGGTGATGTCTGCTCGCCTTGGTGCCGTGCTGGACCACATGATCCACCCCGACCAGTCCTACACGGTCCCGGGCCGGACAATCCACGATAACATCCATCTGGTCCGGGACCTCATCCATTATTCCCAGGAGGCTGGTCTGTCGGTCGCCTTCCTATCTCTCGACCAAGAGAAGGCGTTCGACAGGGTGGATCACGACTATCTGCTCGGAACTCTGCGCGCTTTCGGGTTCGGGACGCATTTCGTCGCCCGGATCCGACTTTTGTACGCCGCCGCGGAGTGTCTGATTAAGGTTAACGGGTCCTTGACGGCGCCCCTTCGCTTCGGGAGAGGGGTGCGCCAGGGATGCCCCATGTCCGGCCAGTTATACGCCGTCTGCGTGGAGCCTTTCCTGCGCCTCCTGCGGACGAGGTTGACGGGACTGGCTCTGCAAGGGCCGGGCGTGGAGGTCGTCCTCTCGGCTTACGCCGATGACGTGCTCCTCGCGGTAGAGGATCCCGCTGACCTGCGGAAGATGCGTGAGTGCCAGGAGATTTACTCGGCCGCATCCTCCGCCAGAATCAACTGGGAAAAATGTTCCGGACTCCTGGTGGGTCAGTGGCGGGTGGACTCCCTGCCGGAGGAGCTCAGGCCTTTTGCCTGGAGCACGACCCATCTCCTCTATCTGGGAGTCTACCTTAGCCCCGACGAGGAATCCTGGCCGGCGAACTGGCAGGAGCTGGAGGCCAAGGTCGCCGCTCGCCTAGGGTGCTGGACAGGACTGCTCCGAGTGCCGTCCTACAGGGGTCGAGCACTAGTCATAAACCAGCTGGTGGCCGCAATGTTGTGGTACCGGCTGGTCACTTTGACCCCTCCCCCTGCGTTTGTCGCCAAGATACAGAAGAAGCTGGTGGACTTCTTCTGCAACAACAGGAAGCACTGGGTCTCTGCGGCGGTCTTGAGGCTCCCGCTTGAGGAGGGCGGTCAGTCGTTGGTGTGCATCAGCGCCCAGCTCGCGACTTTCCGTCTTCAGACCCTGCAGAGATACCTTTACGTCGAGCCCCCTCCTAGGTGGCGTGCTCTGGCGACGTATTTCTTCCGCCAGCAGCACGGCCTCAACTACGACACGCAGCTCCTATTTGTGAGTGTGGGGGGCGTCAGGACCGCCCTCCGGGAGCTGCCTGTCTTTTACAAGGAACCCATCAGGGTCTGGAACAAAGTCTCCACCAAGCGCAGCTCTCCGCCGGCTGGAGTGGCGGCTGTCCTGCAGGAGCCGCTGCTCGGGAATCCGTACCTCCACGACCGAGGTTTTATGTGGCGGTCGGACGAGAGGGCTGTGGCTGGTGAGGTGACAAGGGTCAGGGACCTGCTCGATGGCGGAGGAGCGGGCTGGATGGCGGCAGGCACGCTGGCGCGGCGCCTAAATTCAGCCGACGTCCGCCACGCGGCCGAAGCCATCGAGTCGCTAAAAACAGCTTTGGGCCCTGACTCTGTTAGGTGCATCGAGGAGGCTCAAGCACGTGGGGAGATCCCGTCCGAACTGACCCCCGTCCGGATGGAATTCCTCATTGGCGCCAAATCCCGGAACCTCCCTCGGGGGCCGGCGCCTCACAACTTGAGCCGCCTCGGGAAAATCCCCTCCGTGCCTTTCAGTTCCGCACGGAGGGGTTTCCTGTACGGGCTGCTCCTGCACACCCTCAACTTTGCCATCCTCGCCGGCCGTCCGGACACGCCATGGCGTACCATCTTGCCGTCCGGAGGAGGCGGGGGTCCCCGATGGAGGGCACTCTACGCAGGGGTCCTCCCACTATTCATCGGGGACTTGGCCTGGAGGGTGGTGCATGGAGCAGTGCCGTGCAATAAATTTTTAAGCCGGTTCACGGACTCCCAGGCCGCCTGCAATTTCTGCGGTCTGGAGGAGTCCGTGTTCCATGTTTTTATTGAGTGCACGAGGTTGCAGCCCCTGTTCCACTATTTGAAGGGGCTGCTCCTGAAATTCTGGCTGCACTTCAGTTCCACTCTCCTGATCTTTGGGCACCCTGTGCGGAGGGGAGCGGGTAGGTCCGAGGGCCTCCTCGTAGGACTGCTCCTGGGCACGGCCAAGGGTGCCATCAGCCGGTCCAGGCAGCGGGCGGTCGAGGGGGTCGTTCAACCTGACTGCCTGCCTCTCTTCCGCTCTTACATCCGGTCCAGGGTGTCCTTGGAGATGGAGCACGCGGTGTCCACCGGTACGCTCGCGGCCTTCCGCGAGAGGTGGGCACCGGAGGGACTGGAGTGCATCATCACGCCCGGCAACCAAATTTTAATTTGATTTTACGTTTTAAAGTTTAATTTGTTTGAATTGCCGGTGCTTTTAGTGTCCCCCTCCCCTTTTATAGGGGGTACTTGGAAAAATGTGATTTTAGTGGCCAAAAAAAACCAAAAAAAAGTAAAACACAAAAAAAAAACCACAAAAAAAAAGGAAAAAAAAAAGGGCCTTGTAAATGTCTGCTGTGTCATCCAGGGCGAGTGCCACGGTTTAATGTTTTTTGTTTTACAGATAAACTCAAAAAGAGTTTCATGCACCAATGGTGGAGCAGTGGAGGCGTGGCCTAATCAGTAGGAGCTCTGCTGTTGAGAGAGAAGGAGCTACCAACTTTGCTCCTACCTAGGAAGGCCTGTAGTGAGCCCTGAGACCAGCCCAGGAAGAGGAGGAAAGGGCTGGCTTGCTACAACTCAACATCCGGAGGGAGAGGTGGAGAGCTGAACAATTTATCAATTCATCATTTATTACAACTACAGAGAGTTGGAGAGAGGGGGAAAAGAACAACCTGAGGAAACACCATCCAGTGTGGAAGGAGGGAGAGTCATTTCTACATCTTCGACAGGTGGGTGTGTTTTGGTGCATTCCCCAATAGACTTTGTTGAATCGGTGGGGGGAGGAAAGAAGACCACTGAGGGCCGGAACATCGCGGGGGGTGTGTGTGTGTGGAAGTGTGTGTGGGGGCCTAGCTTACAACTAGGCCCCACACACAATTGACCCCCCTCCCCCATTGCCTAGCCTGGGATAGCTGGAGCTACCTGGCTGAAGATTTCTTTACACACCTATTGAACATCGTTGGGAGTGTGTGCCTGGTTGGCTCTAGCTGCCCCAGGTGAAGACATCTTCTCCCCCCACCCGAAAACCACCCCAAAGACTGTGCTTTGTTTTTTCCATCTGGGGAGTGCACCCACCCATTGCTGTGAGGGGAGACCTGCCCTCGCAGCCTCCCTCTTTCCCGCATCCCCCTTTCTCTATCTCTCTCTCTCTGTCTCTCCCCTCTCTCTCTGAGAGCCCTTTCCTCCAAATTTAAAAAAATCAAAAAATAAAACAACTGAGCAGAGGGAGCAAGGCCCCTCCCCAATTGTCAACTAGGGGAGAGGTGTGCCTCGTTAAGAGCTCCTCTGCTCAGTCTTTATTATACGAGGCCAATTAAGACCATTAAGGCCTGTGACTTTGGGGTGGGTGTAGCCCTTAAAGGGACCCCGTGATGGCGACCCCATCCACGCCGGTGGCAGGGCCAGCGAAGACATATGCGCAGGTGGCAACCGCTTCCACGGCACCTCCTGCGCCACCCGCTGCCCTGCCACCATTCAGACTTATAACTAAGAAACACGGGGTCAAGAGCTACACTCACCCCACAATGAGCATCGAGGAGTGCGTGCGGGCGATGGCTGGGGTAGTCGGCCCCTCGGCCATTGTCGCAGCCTCCAAGATGTCTGGGAAGGCCGTGTTCTTCCTGGGGTCGGAGCGGGCGGTGTCCCTGGCCCTCGAAAAGGGGCTCACGGTGGGCGGGACATTCCTGCCGGTGGACCCTCTCGAGGCCACCGCGCAGAGGGTCATCGTTTCAAACGTCCCGCCCTTTGTTCCCGCTGAGCTCCTCCTCCCTCACCTACACCAACTGGGGGAGGTAAGGTCGGGGATCAACCTCATACCGCTCGGCCTCAGGGAGAACAGCCTGCGCCACGTGTTCTCCTTCCGCCGCCAGCTCTTTGTCCGGCTGGCGCGGGAGGAGATGACGGAGGGGAGTTTCAATGTGGTGCACGAGGGGACTGCCCACCGCATCTTCTGGACGTCGGACGGCGTGCGGTGCCATGCCTGTAGGGAGGTGGGGCATGTTCGTAAGAACTGCCCCGCCTCCAAGGCCGCCAAACCACCGAAGGCGGCCAAGGCTGGCGCCGCCACCCCTCCCCCTAGTTGCGTCCGCGTGCCGGGAGCCGTAGGTGCGCGGGCATCGTCGGGGGCCGATGCTTTCACGGCCTCTGGCGGGGGGGAGGGAGAGCGTCCGACCGGAAAGAAGGCGCGGAAGAAGGCAAAACATCCAGAGGCGGGTCCCCTCAGTGCGGCAGAAAATTTGACCACCGTGCTCAGCCCAACCCCGTCACCGGCGAGCGCGGGGTGCCCTGAGCCCGTGCCTGAGCCCTTGACCAATACCGCAGAGGGGCCCGGGCGCGGGCGATATAATGAAAAGGGGGGGGGCGGAGTGGGAGGCCTCGGCAGACATGGAGGTCTCCCTGCCTTCTCGCACCACCAGGAACAAAAAGAGGCACCGCCCCAATGAGGCGGAGGGGGAACAACATCCCTCCGCGGAGGAGGCGGTGCCCGCCGCGTGTCCCGCGTCCCCCACCAGCGCCCCCAAATTGCGCTGCAGGCGCGAGGAGTCTGTCCCCGGGGAGGGTGAGCCGGTCGAGGCTGCCCAGCCTCTGCCTCCCGGGGAGGGCGTGGAGGATCTGCGTGTCGTGGGGGGCGTGGGGCCCGCGGAGGAATGCATTGCCGCCGGGCCGGGCGTCCCGGGGACTGAGGCGGGCGGGGCCGAAAAGGCCGAACCTGAGCCCGCCCAGCCAATATCCAACTTCCCCCGGGAGTCGCTCGACCCGGCAGAAACTGAAATTAATGATTTTAATGACACTGTAAATGCTAGGTCGGCGGGTGGCAGCGGGGAGGGGGAGGAACACCCACCCTCGCCCCCTACTTTGGAGCTGAGGCACTTGGAGGGCCTGGGGATTTCCTATGGCCGGGTCTCTCCTTGTTCCCCGGTTCCGGGGGCGGAGGGGGAACCCCTTCCGCTGTCGTTTCCCGACCCAGCACCATTTTTAAAAGAGCCCAGTGGGGACTCCTCTGCCGATGATCCTGGGGGTGGGATCGGGGCAGAGCCAGGGCCGGTTGGAGCGGCCGGGTCATTTGCCGTACCTTGTGCGGTCGATGGGCCGGCTGCTGGCGGCCACCTCCCGGAGGAGGACGGGGACTCGGTGGGGGACGCGGGAGAAGAACTGGAGACCACCGCCAGGGAGGTGGTGGATCTGCTCGCGGCCGCCGCTGAGGCCCTCCTCATTCCTGCAAAGGAACTCCGGGACTTTTTGGCCCAGAGCCGGGGTCGCTGCAACCAAGCCCGACTGGCCCTGGAAAAATGGTCCGAGCCAGAGCTGATCAAGGGGTCCGTCCGCGCCGCCGCTAAAACCTTGGCCGCGGGCGGGCCCTTGACAAAGGCGCAACACCTTGAGCAGCGCGAGCTCGAGGGACTCCTCGCTGGGCTGCGGAGGGAGTGGAGTTCAACAAAAGACTCCGCTCCCTCCCCCACAATAGGTTAAGGTAGAGGTTGCACTATGCTTTTGCCATGAAGATAACCATAGCCAGCCTCAACATCAACGGCGGCAGAGGGGCACGCCGTAGATTTGACAATTTTTCGCTCCTGCGGGAGGAGAAATATGCCGTGTGCTTCGTGCAAGAAACCCACACCGTTCCGGGAGATGAAGCCACGTGGCTCCTGGAATGGCAAGGAGAGGTCCGCATGAGCCACCTCACCGCCACTTCTCGTGGGGTGGCCATCTTGCTGGGCCCGCATTTTCAGCCGGAGATCTTGGGGGTCGAGGAGCCCGTGCCAGACCGCTTGCTGCACGTAACGGTTCGCCTGGGGGACGTGCCGCTCCATCTCGTGAACGTGTACGCCCCTCAGCCCGGCCCGCAGCAAACGCGCTTCTTTGAAGAGGTGTCCGCTCTGCTTGGCTCCGTCGACGTCGGCGACTGCATTGTCCTCGGGGGGGATTTTAACTGCACCCTCGAGGCGAGGGACCGCTCCGGTGCCCCGCAGTGCATGACGGCGATGGAGAAGTTGAGGGACCTGGTCGGGTCCTTCGACTTGGTGGACGTCTGGCGAAATCTCCACCCCGACTCCAGCGCCTTTACTTGGGTGAGGCCTGGAGTAGGATGGTCTAGAGTCGACCGCCTTTACGTGTCTCGGGCGTACGTTTCCTGCGTCTCGGCGGCCTCCATGCGGCCGGTGCCGTGTTCGGACCACCACCTGGTGTGGGTGGAGCTCGCTTCGCTCCGCGCGAGGACGGGGTCCGCGTACTGGCACTTTAACAACCGGCTGCTGGAGGACGTGCGGTTCCAGGACTCATTCCGTCGATTCTGGTCCGACTGGAGAAGGAAGCAGGCGGCTTCCCCTCCTTGAGGCTATGGTGGGACGTGGGCAAGGCTCACGTCCGCGTCTTCTGTCAAGAGTACGGGAGGGGGTCGACCAAGAGGCGGGCGGCCAGGGTCGGGCGCCTAGAAAAAGAGGTGCTCGACCTGGAATCCCGTCTCGGTGAAGTCGTCGGGGACCCGGCCCTGCGGACGGTGTACGAAGCGAAGAAGGCCGCGCTGAAGGACCTGCAGCTCGTCGGGTCCCGAGGCGCGTTCGTGAGGTCGCGGATCCGGTTCCTGCGGGATCTGGACCGCGGCTCCCCCTTCTTCTACTCGCTGGAAAAAAGGCAGAGTGTCCGTAAGCAGCTCTTGACGCTGCTGGCCGACGGCGGCTCTCTCGTCTCGGATCCGGAGGGCGTCAACAACAGGGCCCGTGAATATTACGGGGCCCTGTTCTCTCCGGAGCCGTCCAGTGAGGAAGCGTGTAGAGTTTTGTGGGAGGACCTGCCGAAGGTCAGCCTGGAGGGCGCCGAAAATCTGGAAGCTCCGCTAAGCCTGGCGGAGCTGACCGGCGCCCTCGACCGGCTCTCGAGGGGAAAATCCCCGGGGCTGGACGGGCTGACCGTGGAGTTCCACAGGGCGTTCTGGGACGTCCTGGGGGGCGACTACGCGCGGGTCCTGGGGGAAAGTCTGGCGACCGGGGAGATGCCCCTCTCTTGGCGCAGGGCAGTTATCGTCCTGCTGCCTAAGAAGGGCGATCTCCGCCTCCTTAAGAACTGGCGCCCGGTCTCCCTCCTTAGCACGGACTACAAAATCTTCGCCAGGGTGATGTCTGCTCGCCTTGGTGCCGTGCTGGACCACATGATCCACCCCGACCAGTCCTACACGGTCCCGGGCCGGACAATCCACGATAACATCCATCTGGTCCGGGACCTCATCCATCATTCCCAGGAGGCTGGTCTGTCGGTCGCCTTCTTATCTCTCGACCAAGAGAAGGCGTTCGACAGGGTGGATCACGACTATCTGCTCGGAACTCTGCGCGCTTTCGGGTTCGGGACGCATTTCGTCGCCCGGATCCGACTTTTGTACGCCGCCGCGGAGTGTCTGATTAAGGTTAACGGGTCCTTGACGGCGCCCCTTCGCTTCGGGAGAGGGTTGCGCCAGGGATGCCCCATGTCCGGCCAGTTATACGCCATTTGCATGGAGCCTTTCCTGCGCCTCTTGCGGACGAGGTTGACGGGACTGGCTCTGCAAGGGCCGGGCGTGGAGGTCGTCCTCTCGGCTTACGCCGATGACGTGCTCCTCGCGGTAGAGGATCCCGCTGACCTGCGGAAGATGCATGAGTGCCAGGAGATTTACTCGGCCGCATCCTCCGCCAGAATCAACTGGGAAAAATGTTCCGGACTCCTGGTGGGTCAGTGGCGGGTGGACTCCCTGCCGGAGGAGCTCAGGCCTTTTGCCTGGAGCACGACCCATCTCCTCTATCTGGGAGTCTACCTTAGCCCCGACGAGGAATCCTGGCCGGCGAACTGACAGGAGCTGGAGGCCAAGATCGCCGCTCGCCTAGGGTGCTGGACAGGACTGCTCCGAGTGCTGTCCTACAGGGGCCGAGCACTAGTCATAAACCAGCTGGTGGCCGCAATGTTGTGGTACCGGCTGGTCACTTTGACCCCTCCCCCTGCGTTTGTCGCCAAGATACAGAAGAAGCTGGTGGACTTCTTCTGCAACAACAGGAAGCACTGGGTCTCTGCGGCGGTCTTGAGGCTCCCGCTTGAGGAGGGCGGTCAGTCGTTGGTGTGCATCAGCGCCCAGCTCGCGACTTTCCGTCTTCAGACCCTGCAGAGATACCTTTACGTCGAGCCCCCTCCTAGGTGGCGTGCTCTGGCGACGTATTTCTTCCGCCAGCAGCACGGCCTCAACTACGACACGCAGCTCCTATTTGTGAGTGTGGGGGGCGTCAGGACCGCCCTCCGGGAGCTGCCTGTCTTTTACAAGGAACCCATCAGGGTCTGGAACAAAGTCTCCACCAAGCGCAGCTCTCCGCCGGCTGGAGTGGCGGCTGTCCTGCAGGAGACGCTGCTCGGGAATCCGTACCTCCACGACCGAGGTTTTATGTGGCGGTCGGACGAGAGGGCTGTGGCTGGTGAGGTGACAAGGGTCAGGGACCTGCTCGATGGCGGAGGAGCGGGCTGGATGGCCCCAGACACGCTGGCGCGGCGCCTAAATTCTGCCAATGTCCGTCACGCGGCCGATGCCATCGAGTCGCTAAAAAGAGCTCTGGGCCCCGACTCCGTTAGGTGCATCGAGGAGGCTCAAGCACGTGGGGAGATCCCGTCCGAACTGACCCCCGTCCGGACGGAATTCCTCATCGGCGCCAAACCCCGGAACCTCCCTCGGGGGCCGGCGCCTCACAACTTGAGTCGCCTCGGGGAAATCCCCTCCGTGCCTTTCAGTTCCGCGCGGAGGGGTTTCCTGTACGGGCTGCTCCTGCACACTCTCAACTTTGCCATCCTCGCCTGCCGTCCGGACACGCCATGGCGTACCATCTTGCCGTCCGGAGGATGCGGGGGTCCCCGATGGAGGGCACTCTACGCAGGGGTCCTCCCACTATTCATCGGGGACTTGGCCTGGAGGGTGGTGCATGGAGCAGTGCCGTGCAATAAACTTTTAAGCCGGTTCACGGACTCCCAGGCCGCCTGCAATTTCTGCGGTCTGGAGGAGTCCGTGTTCCATGTTTTTATTGAGTGCACGAGGTTGCAGCCCCTGTTCCACTATTTGAAGGGGCTGCTCCTGAAATTCTGGCTGCACTTCAGTTCCACTCTCCTGATCTTTGGGCACCCTGTGCGGAGGGGAGCGGGTAGGTCCGAGGGCCTCCTCGTAGGACTGCTCCTGGGCACGGCCAAGGGTACCATCAGCCGGTCCAGGCAGCGGGTGGTCGAGGGGGTCGTTCAACCTGACTGCCTGCCTCTCTTCCGCTCTTACATCCGGTCCAGGGTGTCCTTGGAGATGGAGCACGCGGTGTCCACCGGTACGCTCGCGGCCTTCCGCGAGAGGTGGGCACCGGAGGGACTGGAGTGCATCATCACGCCCGGCAACCAAATTTTAATTTGATTTTACGTTTTAAAGTTTAATTTGTTTTAATTGCCGGTGCTTTTAGTGTCCCCCTCCCCTTTTATAGGGGGTACTTGGAAAAATGTGATTTTAGCGGCCAAAAAAAACCAAAAAAAAGAAAAACACAAAAAAAAAACACAAAAAAAAAGGAAAAAAAAAAAGGGCCTTGTAAATGTCTGCTGTGTCATCCAGGGCGAGTGCCACGGTTTAATGTTTTTTGTTTTACAGATAAACTCAAAAAGAGTTTCATGCACCAATGGTGGAGCAGTGGAGGCGTGGCCTAATCAGTAGGAGCTCTGCTGTTGAGAGAGAAGGAGCTACCAACTTTGCTCCTACCTAGGAAGGCCTGTAGTGAGCCCTGAGACCAGCCCAGGAAGAGGAGGAAAGGGCTGGCTTGCTACAACTCAACATCCGGAGGGAGAGGTGGAGAGCTGAACAATTTATCAATTTATCATTTATTACAACTACAGAGAGTTGGAGAGAGGGGGAAAAGAACAACCTGAGGAAACACCATCCAGTGTGGAAGGAGGGAGAGTCATTTCTACATCTTCGACAGGTGGGTGTGTTTTGGTGCATTCCCCAATAGACTTTGTTGAATCGGTGGGGGGAGGAAAGAAGACCACCGAGGGCCGGAACATCGCGGGGGGTGTGTGTGTGTGGAAGTGTGTGTGGGGGCCTAGCTTACAACTAGGTCCCACACACAATTGACCCCCCCTCCCCCATTGCCTAGCCTGGGATAGCTGGAGCTACCTGGCTGAAGATTTCTTTACACACCTATTGAACATCATTGGGAGTGTGTGCCTGGTTGGCTCTAGCTGCCCCAGGTGAAGACATCTTCTCCCCCCACCCGAAAACCACCCCAAAGACTGTGCTTTGTTTTTTCCATCTGGGGAGTGCACCCACCCATTGCTGTGAGGGGAGACCTGCCCTCGCAGCCTCCCTCTTTCCCGCATCCCCCTTTCTCTCTCTCTCTCTCTCTGTCTCTCCCCTCTCTCTCTGAGAGCCCTTTCCTCCAAATTTAAAAAAATCAAAAAATAAAACAACTGAGCAGAGGGAGCAAGGCCCCTCCCCAATTGTCAACTAGGGGAGAGGTGTGCCTCGTTAAGAGCTCCTCTGCTCAGTCTTTATTATACGAGGCCAATTAAGACCATTAAGGCCTGTGACTTTGGGGTGGGTGTAGCCCTTAAAGGGACCCCGTGATGGCGACCCCATCCACGCCGGTGGCAGGGCCAGCGAAGACATATGCACAGGTGGCAACCGCTTCCACGGCACCTCCTGCACCACCCGCTGCCCTGCCACCATTCAGACTTATAACTAAGAAACACGGGGTCAAGAGCTACACTCACCCCACAATGAGCATCGAGGAGTGCGTGCGGGCGATGGCTGGGGTAGTCGGCCCCTCGGCCATTGTCGCAGCCTCCAAGATGTCTGGGAAGGCTGTGTTCTTCCTGGGGTCGGAGCGGGCGGTGTCCCTGGCCCTCGAAAAGGGGCTCACGGTGGGCGGGACATTCCTGCCGGTGGACCCTCTCGAGGCCACCGCGCAGAGGGTCATCGTTTCAAACGTCCCGCCCTTTGTTCCCGCTGAGCTCCTCCTCCCTCACCTACACCAACTGGGGGAGGTAAGGTCGGGGATCAACCTCATACCGCTCGGCCTCAGGGAGAACAGCCTGCGCCACGTGTTCTCCTTCCGCCGCCAGCTCTTTGTCCGGCTGGCGCGGGAGGAGATGACGGAGGGGAGTTTCAATGTGGTGCACGAGGGGACTGCCCACCGCATCTTCTGGACGTCGGACGGCGTGCGGTGCCATGCCTGTAGGGAGGTGGGGCATGTTCGTAAGAACTGCCCCGCCTCCAAGGCCGCCAAACCACCGAAGGCGGCCAAGGCTGGCGCCGCCACCCCTCCCCCTAGTTGCGTCCGCGTGCCGGGAACCGTAGGTGCGCGGGCATCGTCGGGGGCCGATGCTTTCACGGCCTCTGGCGGGGGGGAGGGAGAGCGTCCGACCGGAAAGAAGGCGCGGAAGAAGGCAAAACATCCAGAGGCGGGTCCCCTCAGTGCGCCAGAAAATTTGACCACCGCGCTCAGCCCAACCCCGTCACCGGCGAGCGCGGGGTGCCCTGAGCCCGTGCCTGAGCCCTTGACCAATACCGCAGAGGGACCCGGGCGCGGGCGATATAATGAAAAGGGGGGGGGGCGGAGCGGGAGGCCTCGGCAGACATGGAGGTCTCCCTGCCTTCGCGCACCCCCAGGAACAAAAGGAGGCACCGCCCCAATGAGGCGGAGGGGGAACAACATCCCTCCGCGGAGGAGGCGGTGCCCGCCGCGTGTCCCGCGTCCCCCACCAGCGCCCCCAAATTGCGCTGCAGGCGCGAGGAGTCTGTCCCCGGGGAGGGTGAGCCGGTCGAGGCTGCCCAGTCTCTGCCTCCCGGGGAGGGCGTGGAGGATCTGCGTGTCGTGGGGGGCGTGGGGCCCGCGGAGGAATGCATTGCCGCCGGGCCGGGCGTCCCGGGGACTGAGGCGGGCGGGGCCGAAAAGGCCGAACCTGAGCCCGCCCAGCCAATATCCAACTTCCCCCGGGAGTCGCTCGACCCGGCAGAAACTGAAATTAATGATTTTAATGACACTGTAAATGCTAGGTCGGCGGGTGGCAGCGGGGAGGGGGAGGAACACCCACCCTCGCCCCCTACTTTGGAGCTGAGGCACTTGGAGGGCCTGGGGATTTCCTATGGCCGGGTCTCTCCTTGTTCCCCGGTTCCGGGGGCGGAGGGGGAACCCCTTCCGCTGTCGTTTCCCGACCCAGCACCATTTTTAAAAGAGCCCAGTGGGGACTCCTCTGCCGATGATTCTGGGGGTGGGATCGGGGCAGAGCCAGGGCCGGTTGGAGTGGCCGGGTCATTTGCCGTACCTTGTGCGGTCGATGGGCCGGCTGCTGGCGGCCACCTCCCGGAGGAGGACGGGGACTCGGTGGGGGACGCGGGAGAAGAACTGGAGACCACCGCCAGGGAGGTGGTGGATCTGCTCGCGGCCGCCGCTGAGGCCCTCCTCATTCCTGCAAAGGAACTCCGGGACTTTTTGGCCCAGAGCCGGGGTCGCTGCAACCAAGCCCGACTGGCCCTGGAAAAATGGTCCGAGCCAGAGCTGATCAAGGGGTCCGTCCGCGCCGCCGCTAAAACCTTGGCCGCGGGCGGGCCCTTGACAAAGGCGCAACACCTTGAGCAGCGCGAGCTCGAGGGACTCCTCGCTGGGCTGCGGAGGGAGTGGAGTTCAACAAAAGACTCCGCTCCCTCCCCCACAATAGGTTAAGGTAGAGGTTGCACTATGCTTTTGCCATGAAGATAACCATAGCCAGCCTCAACATCAACGGCGGCAGAGGGGCACGCCGTAGATGTGACAATTTTTCGCTCCTGCGGGAGGAGAAATATGCCGTGTGCTTCCTGCAAGAAACCCACACCGTTCCGGGAGACGAAGCCACGTGGCTCCTGGAATGGCAAGGAGAGGTCCGCATGAGCCACCTCACCGCCACTTCTCGTGGGGTGGCCATCTTGCTGGGCCCGCATTTTCAGCCGGAGATCTTGGGGGTCGAGGAGCCCGTGCCAGACCGCTTGCTGCACGTAACGGTTCGCCTGGGGGACGTGCCGCTCCATCTCGTGAACGTGTACGCCCCTCAGCCCGGCCCGCAGCAAACGCGCTTCTTTGAAGAGGTGTCCGCTCTGCTTGGCTCCGTCGACGTCGGCGACTGCATTGTCCTCGGGGGGGATTTTAACTGCACCCTCGAGGCGAGGGACCGCTCCGGTGCCCCGCAGTGCATGACGGCGATGAAGAAGTTGAGGGACCTGGTCGGGTCCTTCGACTTGGTGGACGTCTGGCGAAATCTCCACCCCGACTCCAGCGCCTTTACTTGGGTGAGGCCTGGAGTAGGATGGTCTAGAGTCGACCGCCTTTACGTGTCTCGGGCGTACGTTTCCTGCGTCTCGGCGGCCTCCATGCGGCCGGTGCCGTGTTCGGACCACCACCTGGTGTGGGCGGAGCTCGCTTCGCTCCGCGCGAGGACGGGGTCCGCGTACTGGCACTTTAACAACCGGCTGCTGGAGGACGTGCGGTTCCAGGACTCATTCCGTCGATTCTGGTCCGACTGGAGAAGGAAGCAGGGGGCTTCCCCTCCTTGAGGCTATGGTGGGACGTGGGCAAGGCTCACGTCCGCGTCTTCTGTCAAGAGTACGGGAGGGGGTCGACCAAGAGGCGGGCGGCCAGGGTCGGGCGCCTAGAAAAAGAGGTGCTCGACCTGGAATCCCGTCTCGGTGAAGTCGTCGGGGACCCGGCCCTGCGGACGGTGTACGAAGCGAAGAAGGCCGCGCTGAAGGACCTGCAGCTCGTCGGGTCCCGAGGCGCGTTCGTGAGGTCGCGGATCCGGTTCCTGCGGGATCTGGACCGCGGCTCCCCGTTCTTCTACTCGCTGGAAAAAAGACAGAGTGTCCATAAGCAGCTCTTGACGCTGCTGGCCGACGGCGGCTCTCTCGTCTCGGATCCGGAGGGCGTCAACAACAGGGCCCGTGAATATTACGGGGCTCTGTTCTCTCCGGATCCGTCCAGCGAGGAAGCGCGTAGAGTTTTGTGGGAGGACCTGCCGAAGGTCAGCCCGGAGGGCGGTGAGAATTTGGAAGCTCCGCTAAGCCTGGCGGAGCTGACCGGTGCCCTCGACCGACTCTCGAGGGGAAAAATGCCGGGGCTGGACGGGCTGACCGTGGAGTTCCACAGGGCGTTCTGGGACGTCCTGTGGAGCGACTACGCGCGGGTCCTGGGGGAAAGTCTGGCGACCGGGGAGATGCCCCTCTCTTGGCGCAGGGCAGTTATCGTCCTGCTGCCTCAGAAGGGCGATCTCCGCTTCCTTAAGAACTGGCGCCCGGTCTCCCTCCTCAGCACGGACTACAAAATCTTCGCCAGGGCGATGTCTGCTCGCCTTGGGGCCGTGCTGGACCACATGATCCACCCCGACCAGTCCTACATGGTCCCGGGCCGGACAATCCACGACAACATCCATCTGGTCCGGGACCTCATCCATCATTCCCAGGAGGCTGGTCTGTCGGTCGCCTTCTTATCTCTCGACCAAGAGAAGGCGTTCGACAGGGTGGATCACGACTATCTGCTCGGAACTCTGCGCGCTTTCGGGTTCGGGACGCATTTCGTCGCCCGGATCCGACTTTTGTACGCCGCCGCGGAGTGTCTGATTAAGGTTAACGGGTCCTTGACGGCGCCCCTTCGCTTTAGGAGAGGGGTGTGCCAGGGATGCCCCATGTCCGGCCAGTTATATGCCATCTGCGTGGAGCCTTTCCTGCGCCTCTTGCGGACGAGGTTGACGGGACTGGCTCTGCAAGGGCCGGGCGTGGAGGTCGTCCTCTCGGCTTACGCCGATGACGTGCTCCTCGCGGTAGAGGATCCCGCTGACCTGCGGAGGATGCGTGAGTGCCAAGAGATTTACTCGGCCGCATCCTCCACCAGAATCAACTGGGAGAAATGTTCCGGACTCCTGGTGGGTCAGTGGCGGGTGGACTCCCTGCCGGAGGAGCTCAGGCCTTTTGCCTGGAGCACGACCCATCTCCTCTATCTGGGAGTCTACCTTAGCCCAGACGAGGGAGCCTGGCCGGCGAACTGGCAGGAGCTGGAGGCCAAGATCGCCGCTCGCCTAGGGCGCTGGACAGGACTGCTCCGAGTGCTGTCCTACAGGGGTCGAGCGCTAGTCATAAACCAGCTGGTGGCCGCAATGTTGTGGTACCGGCTGGTCACTTTGACCCCTCCCCCTGCGTTTGTCGCCAAGATACAGAAGAAGCTGATGGACTTCTTCTGGAACAACAGGAAGCACTGGGTCTCTGCTGCGGTCTTGAGTCTCCCGCTTGAGGAGGGCGGTCAGTCGTTGGTGTGCGTCAGTGCCCAGCTCGCGACTTTCCGTCTTCAGACCCTGCAGAGATACCTTTACGTCGAGCCCCCTCCTAGGTGGCGTGCTCTGGCGACGTATTTCTTCCGCCAGCAGCGCGACCTCAACTACGACACGCAGCTCCTGTTTGTGAACTTGGGGGGTGTCAGGACCGCCCTCCGGGAGCTGCCTGTCTTTTACAGGGACCTCATCAGGGTCTGGAACAAAGTCTCCACCAAGCGCAGCTCTCCGCCGGCTGGAGTGGCGGCTGTCCTGCAGGAGACGCTGCTCGGGAATCCGTACCTCCACGACCGAGGTTTTATGTGGCGGTCGGAAGAGAGGGATGTGGCTGGTGAGGTGACCAGGGTCAGGGACCTGCTCGATGGCGGAGGAGCGGGCTGGATGGCGGCAGGCACGCTGGCGCGGCGCCTAAATTCAGCCGACGTCCGCCACGCGGCCGAAGCCATCGAGTCGCTAAAAACAGCTTTGGGCCCTGACTCTGTTAGGTGCATCGAGGAGGCTCAAGCACGTGGGGAGATCCCGTCCGAACTGACCCCCGTCCGGATGGAATTCCTCATTGGCGCCAAATCCCGGAACCTCCCTCGGGGGCCAGCGCCTCACAACTTGAGCCGCCTCGGGAAAATCCCCTCTGTGCCTTTCAGTTCCGCACGGAGGGGTTTCCTGTACGGGCTGCTCCTGCACACCCTCAACTTTGCCATCCTCGCCGGCCGTCCGGACACGCCATGGCGTACCATCTTGCCGTCCGGAGGAGGCGGGGGTCCCCGATGGAGGGCACTCTACGCAGGGGTCCTCCCACTATTCATCGGGGACTTGGCCTGGAGGGTGGTGCACGGAGCAGTGTCGTGCAACAATCTTTAAGCCGGTTCACGGACTCCCAGGCCGCCTGCAATTTCTGCGGTCTGGAGGAGTCCGTGTTCCATATTTTTAGTGAGTGCACAAGGTTGCAGCCCCTGTTCCATTATTTGAAGGGGCTGCTCCTGAAATTCTGGCTGCACTTCAGTCCCACTCTCCTGATCTTTGGGCACCCTGTGCGGAGGGGAGCGGGTAGGTCCGAGGGCCTCCTCGTAGGACTGCTCCTGGGCACGGCCAAGGGTGCCATCAGCCGGTCCAGGCAGCGGGTGGTCGAGGGGGTCGTTCAACCTGACTGCCTGCCTCTCTTCCGCTCTTACATCCGGTCCAGGGTGTCCTTGGAGATGGAGCACGCGGTGTCCACCGGTACGCTCGCGGCCTTCCGCGAGAGGTGGGCACCGGAGGGACTGGAGTGCATCATCACGCCCGGCAACCAAATTTTAATTTGATTATACGTTTTAAAGTTTAATTTGTTTTAATTGCCGGTGCTTTTAGTGTTCCCCTTCCCTTTTATAGGGGGCACTGGGGAAAAATGTGATTTTCGTGCCCAAAAAAAAAAAACCCCAAAAAAAGAAAAACACAAATAAAAACCACAAAAAAGGAAAAAAAAAAAAAGGGCCTTGTAAATGTCTGCTGTGTCATCCAGGGCGGGTGGCACGGTTTAATGTTTTCTGTTTTGCAGATAAACTCCAAAAAGAGATTCTTGCACAAGGACCCCCAGGTCCCTCTGCACCGCAGCATGTTGTAATTTCTCCCCATTCAAATAATATTCCATTTTCCTGTTTTTTTTCCCCCAAGGTGGATGACCTCACATTTTCCGACATTGTATTCCATCTGCCAAACCTTAGCCCATTCGCTTAACCTATCTAAATCTCTTTGCAGCTTCTCTGTGTCCTCTACACAACCCGCTTTCCCACTAATCTTTGTGTCATCTGCAAATTTTGTTACACTACACTCCAGGTCATCTGTGTATATTGTAAACAGTTGTGGTCCCAGCACCGATCCCTGTGGCACACCACTAACCACCGATTTCCAACCCGAAAAGGACCCACTTATCCCGACTCTCTGCTTTCTGTTAGCCAGCCAATTCTCGATCCATGCTAATACATTTCCTCTGACTCCGCGTACCTTTATCTTTTGCAGTAATCTTTTGTGTGGCACCTTATCGAATGCCTTTTGGAAATCTAAATGCACCACATCCATCGGTACACCTCTATCCACCATGCTCGTTGTATCCTCAAAGAATTCCAGTAAATTAGTTAAACATGATTTCCCCTTCATGAATCCATGTTGCGCCGGCTTGATTGCACTATTCCTATCTAGATGTCCCGCTATTTCTTCCTTAATGATAGCTTCAAGCATTTTCCCCACTACAGATGTTAAACTAACCAGCCTATAGTTACCTGCCTTTTGTCTGCCCCCTTTTTTAAACAGAGGTGTTACATTAGCTGCTTTCCAATCCGTTGGTACCTCCCCAGAGTCCAGAGAATTTTGGTAGATTATAACGAATGCATCTGCTATAACTTCCACCATCTCTTTTAACACCCTGGGATGCATTTCATCTGGACCAGGGGACTTGTCTACCTTGAGTCCCATTAGCCTGTCCAGCACTACCCCGCTAGTGATCGTGATTATCTCAAGGTCCTCCCTTCCCACATTCCCGTGACCAGCAATTTTTGGCATGGTTTTTGTATCTTCCACTGTGAAGACCGAAGCAAAATAATTGTTTAAGGTCTCAGCCATTTCCACATTTCCTATTATTAAATCCCCCTTCTCATCTTCTAAGGGACCAACATTTACTTTAGTCACTCTTTTCCGTTTTATATATCGGTAAAAGCTTTTACTATCCGTTTTTATGTTTTGCGCAAATTTACTTTCGTAATCTATCTTTCCTTTCTTTATTATTTTCTAAGTAATTCTTTGCTGTTGTTTAAAATTTTCCCAATCTTCTAGTTTCCCACTCACCTTGGCCACCTTATACGCATTGGTTTTTAATTTTAATTTCTTGGCGTCCTGTTCATCTGAGCTCTCACCCACTCTAACTAGGTCAGAGCCCTCTCCTGGGTTCCGAATAATCTCGCATTGAGGCACAGAGCTTTCAGGCTTGCCTTTTTATTACACTTTGACCCTGTAGAATTTTGCTGTACAGTGGCCCTTTTTGTTTTTTGCCTTGGGTTTCTCTGCCCTCCACTTTTCCTCATCTCTTTTCTGTCTTTTGCTTCTGTCTCCATTTTGTTTCCCTCTGTCTCCCTGCATTGGTTCCCATCCCCCTGCCATATTAGTTGAACTCCTCCCCAACAGCACTAGCAAACACTCCCTCTCGGACATTGGTTCCGGTCCTGCCCAGGTGCAGACCGTCCAGTTGTACTGGTCGCACCTCCCCCTGAACCGGTTCCAATGCCCCAGGAATTTGAATCCCTCCTTGCTGCACCACTGCTCAAGCCACGTATTCATCTGAGCTATCCTGCGATTCCTACTCTGACAAGCATGTAGCACTGGTAGCAATCCCGAGATTACTACTTTTGAGGTCCTACTTTTTAATTTAGCTCCTAGCTCCTTAAATTCGTCTCGTAGGACCACATCCTGTTTTTTACCTATATCTTGTGCCTGAGCCCCTCCAACCGGGTCACGGGGGACAAGAGGAGGGAGACGAGGATGAGGAGAGGAAGGAGGAGGAGCCAAGCACTGCATCGCTGCCTCTCTCACCCGCAGGCACCAGCTCAGATACTACTACTACGCGGTCATTAGAGGATAGTTTAGTACATGGGTATGCATTGGGTGATGCACCGGGGCCTAGCGGGCTGCAGCACGGTCAAGGGGAAAGGGAAGCTCGGGAGACATCTCCCCGGAGGCGAGTTCGCACGTGAGTTCTGCTGCACAGGACTCCGATGAGTACCTCGATGGGGAGACGTTCACACAAAGGGTGATGGCCATGCACTCCAACAGGATAGATGCAATGGCAAGGGTGCCCAAGAGCCTGTCGCAAGTGGTAAGGAGCGTGGAGCAGTCCGCCTCCCGCATTATACACAGCTCTGCATATTCACAGCTCCCACAGCTACTGGCAACGTCCAGGCCGGTCATTCTGGGCGGTGACTTCAACTGCATCATCGATGCGGTTGGACGATCCAGCAGAGCCGACAGCAAACTGGACGCCACGTCCAGACTCCTGATAGATGCGGTAAAAGATGCCAAGCTGTGTGACGTCTTCAGCAACCCTGCAGACGGAGCACCGCGCAGATACACCTGGTCGAGACCAGACGGATCCGTCCAGTCCAGAATAGACTTCCTGTTTGTGTCCCACACGCTCAAGGTCAGATTCACCGACGTCACAGTTCTTCTCTGACCACTGCCTCCGACTGGCCGACTGTCGACCACAGGAAAACCAGAAAGTTGGCAGAGGGATATGGAAGCTGAACGCGAAACTGTTGCCTCCAGAAAATGTTGAGGAACTCAAGAGGGATTACAAAGGTTGGAGAACCGTAAAACCCCTCTGCGATTCCCCGATGCACTGGTGGGAAACAATCAAGACGAACATCAAGAGGTTCTTCATCCTCAAAGGTGTTCAGGAGGCGAGAGGGAGACAGAGGGAATTAACCCAACTCCAGAAGAGTATGCAAAACCTGCTCCTGCTGTAGTCGATGGGGATCGATGTCGCGGAGGAACTCGAAGAGGTGAAGGGCCAGCAAGCCTCGCTCTTTGCCTCAGAGTCCTCCATGATCATCTTCCGCTCAAGAGTCCACTCCGTCGAGCAGGATGAGACGTGTTCGCGTTTCTTCTTCCAAAAGGTACACAGGGGGAGCTCTGTGATCACCAGCCTAAAGGAAGAAGACGGTTCTGTGACGTCTTCGCAGCCTGACATGCTGAGGATCAGCAAATCCTTCTATGCCAGGCTGTACGACGTCAAGCCCACAGATCTCGTGGCCTCCCAGTCTTTCCTTTCGTCTATTTCGGAGGTCTTAGACGACAGCGAGGGGGACAGTCTGGACCACCCGCTAACTCTGGACGAGCTGACAAAGGCCGTCCGGTCCTTCGAGACGAGTAAAACTCCTGGAAGCGACGGCTTACCGGTCAAGTTGTATTCGGCTCTGGGGGACTGGATGGGCCCAGACCTGCTGGAAGTGTACTGGGGTATGCTTCTGGCCGGCAGCATGCCAGAATCGATGAGGAAAGGCATCATCCCCTCATCTATAAGCAGAAGGGGGAGAGGGAGGAAATCAAAAACTGGCGGCCCATTTCGCTGCTCAATGTGGACTACAAGATCCTGTCAAAGGTCATCACCAACAGGGTCAAGTCTGATCTTGAGCTGGTGATTCATCCGGACCAGACCTGCGCTGTCCCCGGCAGGAAAATCTCTGATAGCCTCGCGCTACTCAGGGATAAGATCGCCTACGTGCGGGACAGAGGGGTGGACACCTGCTTAATCAGCTTGGACCAGGAGAAGGCCTTTGACAGGATATCGCACACGTACCTGATGGATGTGCTCTCCAAAATGGGGTTTGGGAAGGGTATCCGCAATTGGATCAAACTGCTCTACACAGACATCAGTAGTGCAGTTCTAATCAATGGGTGGGAAACTCAAAGCTTTCCAATCAGATCTGGAGTCAGGCAAGGCTGTCCTCTCTCATCTGTCTTGTTTGTCTGCTGTATCGAGCCCTTTGCCGAGTCCATCAGGAAGGATGCGGGCATTAGAGGGGTGACGATCCCAGGCAGCGGAGGCGCTCACGTCAAGACCTCTCTGTACATGGACGACGTCGCCGTCTTTTGCTCGGATCCGCGGTTGGTCCGCAGATTGCTCGCAATCTGCGACCAATTTGAACTGGCCTCAGGAGCAAAGGTCAATCGCAGCAAGAGCGAGGCCATGTTCTTTGGCAACTGGACCGACCGAGCCTCCATTCCCTTCACCGTCAAGCCAGATTTCCGGAAGGTGTTGGGAATATGGTTCGGAGCGGACGGGGCGTGCGCCAAAAACTGGGAAGAGCATATCGCCAAAGTGAAGCAAAAACTGGGATGGTGGAAGCTGCACTTCCTCTCCATGGCAGGAAAGAACCTGGTCATCAGGAGTGAGGTGCTCTCAGGGTTGCTGCACGTGACACAGGTCTGGCCCATCTCTGGCTCCTGTGCCGCGGCAGTTACCCGGGCCGTCTTCCACTTTGTCTGGAGATCCAAAATGGAATGTGTCCGCAGAGACACAATGTACAAATGTCTGGACAGTGGAGGAAAGGATGTTCCGAACGTGGCCCTCATCCTGATGGCCATCTTTGTGTGCGGCTGCATCAAGCTGTGCACAGACCCCCAGTACGCAAACACCAAGAGTCACTACGTGCTGAGGTTCTACCTGTCCCCGGTGTTGCGAAGGATGGGCCTGGCCACGCTGCCGCGAAACACCCCCATCAGCTGGCCCATGCCTGTCCACCTGTCCTTTGTGGAAAAGATTTTCACAAAAAACCCCTTTGACCACAAGGCCATAAAACAGTGGTCAGCACGTAAGGTCCTGGACGCCCTACGAAAGGAGAGGGTGGACCCCGTCGGGTGATTCCCTGAGCGGACTGTCGAATTCGTTTGGCAGAACGTCTCATCGCCAGAGCTTTCACACAAGCACCAAGACGTAGCTTGGTTGGCGGTGAGGAGAGCCTTACCCGTCAGAGCGTTCATGCACAGCCGACATCTCAGCAGCACGGCACGGTGCCCCCGAGCCGGCTGCGGGGCGGACGAGATTGTCACCCATCTCCTTCAGGATTGCGCCTTCGCAAGGCAGGTCTGGAAAGAGATGCAGTGGTTGCTGTCGAGGTTCATCCCGAGCAGCTCCGTAACACAGGACTCTGTGCTCTATGGGCTGTTCCCAGGGGCACACACCGAGACAGACATCACCTGCTGCTGGAGGGCCATCAACTCGGTCAAAGACGCTCTTTGGTCTTGCCGAAACTTGCTGGTCTTCCAGAGCAAGGAGATGTCCACGTCTGCGTGTTGCAGACTGGCGCAATCCAAGATCCAGGATTACGTGCTGAGGGACGCACTTAAAATTGGTGCAGTCGCCGCAAAGGCACAGTGGGGAAGGGCCACAGTTTAAAGCCATTCTGCCACGGTAAACCCAGGGGCAGGAATCAGTACAAAACTCCCCTCGGGCCGTACTTGTAACTTCTTTTTTGTGTACATGGAGCACCATGATCTGTAAACACCTATGTCGTGCCATGTACAATGCAAGGTCTGTTTCGTAATGCACGTTGGAAAGAAAAAAATGTAACTGTACCGTCACCCATTCCGTGTACTGTATAGTGACACATGTAATGTAATTTGTTGAATGTATTACAATGTGTCCCGTATTGTACTGAATTGTACTTGAACTGGAAAGCAAGGAAATGTATTGAACAGAACTGCCGTCAGCACCCAAATGTAGTGTATGGGATTGCTGACCGCAGCTAAATGTACTGAACTGCTTTTGAATGTACTGCACAAATTTTTCTATGAATAAAGTATATTTTGAAAAAAAAAGCTCTGCACACACCATGGAGCCCATCATTGCCAGTGTGCAGACAATGGTGGACTCCCAGGGGGACCGTGCGGATGCAGGCCTCATGACGTGTTTCATGGACAATGTGGCAGCTTCCATTGCGGCACAGGTGGAAGCAATGCAACATCTTGATGGTGTAATAGAGTCAATGGTTGCTCGCATAGAAGCTCAGATTGCTCTCATGCAGTCTCAGTTGCATGCCACACAAGCCCTGACTGCTGCCATCGCCGCTGGGTCTACCATAGTCGACCAGGGATCACACAGTGTCGCAACAGCCCAGCAATCTGTGCTCCAGCAGTTTGGTGGGGCTGCTGAGGTGTTGCCCCTGGGGAGTGGTAGTGGCTCAGTGGAGCAGGAACCTGCTGTCCTCTCACAGGATGACAGCATTCCTGATCCCACCACTGCCACCATTCCACTTAGCCATGCCTGTCACCCAGCCAGCCCAGACTGTGGCCACCCAGCCTGAGGTGGTGCAGTCTGCAGCCAGGCCTTCCAGGCCCAGAGCTGGTCAAGGGCATCCTGCCAGGCCATCTGTAGTCTCTGGCCCTGACACACAGCAACATTCCACGAGCCCTGCTGCAGCCACAGGGGATACATTGCGGAGGAGTATTGGAATAGGTCTATGGAAAAGGGGCTATATGGAAATGCACAAGGATGATGAATAAATATAGTTATACATTTTATTGTTTGATAAATGTTGATTGGATTGTTTAATGTTTGCTGTTGTTGCTCATTATTAGTCTTGGGGCTGTGGCATGAAAGAGCAAATTGATGTGGTGCTGGGGAAGTCCATAGGAAGTGGGAAGTGGGATGGAACTCAGTGGATGAGATGGTCACGGAACTCCCTTGCAGGATCGTGATAGACTCGTTGCCTCCTCCGTCGCGGCTGTTGCTGCTGTTGCTCCTCCTCCTGGTCCTCCTGCTGTTGCTCCTCCTCCTGGTCCTCCTGCTGTTGTTCTTCCTCCTGCTCCTCCTGCTGTTGCTCCTCCTCCTGGTCCTCCTGCTGTTGCTCCTCCTCCTGCTCCTCCTGCTGTTGCTCCTCCTCCTGCTCCTCCTGCTGTTGCTCCTCCTCCTGCTCCTCCTGCTGTTGCTCCTCCTCCTGCTGTTGCTCCTCCTCCTGGTCCTCCTGCTGTTGCTCCTCCTCCTGGTCCTCCTGCTGTTGCTCCTCCTCCTGCTCCTCCTGCTGTTGCTCCTCCTCCTGGTCCTCCTGCTGTTGCTCCTCCTCCTGCTCCTCCTGCTGTTGCTCCTCCTCCTGCTCCTCCTGCTGTTGCTCCTCCTCCTGGTCCTCCTGCTGTTGCTCCTCCTCCTGGTCCTCCTGCTGTTGCTCCTCCTCCTGGTCCTCCTGCTGTTGCTCCTCCTCCTGCTGTTGCTCCTCCTCCTGGTCCTCCTGCTGTTGCTCCTCCTCCTGGTCCTCCTGCTGTTGCTCCTCCTCCTGCTCCTCCTGCTGTTGCTCCTCCTCCTGGTCCTCTTGCTGTTGCTCCTCCTCCTGGTCCTCCTGCTGTTGCTCCTCCTTCTGGTCCTCTTGCTGTTGCTCCTCCTCCTGCTCCTCCTGCTGTTGCTCCTCCTCCTACTGTTGCTCCTCCTCCTGGTCCTCTTGCTGTTGCTCCTCCTCCTGGTCCTCCTGCTGTTGCTCCTCTTCCTGGTCCTCCTGCTGCTGCTCTTCCTCCTGAGGTGGTACGGCTATGCCTGGTGGCAATGGTTGTGCCTTCATGATGGCGAAGTTGTGCAGCATGCAACAGATGACGACGAATTACCTGCCTGCACAGGCGAGTACTGCAGGGTTCCTCCCGACTGGTCAAAGCAGTGGAACGGTTGCTTCAGCACTCCGATGCTCTGTTCAATGATGTTCCCGGTGGCGGTATGGCTCTCCTTGTACGAGTGCTGGGCAGGAGTGGTGGGGTTGCGGAGGAGAGTCATAAGCCATGTGGATAGCGGATATCCCTTGTCTCCGAGCAGCCAGCCGCGAACTTCATTTGGGGACTGGAACAGAGCTGGCAACCGGTCTTGCGCAGGATGAAGGCATCGTGGCTGCTGCTAGGATAGCGCGCATCGACGGTCATTATTCTGCGTGTGTGGTCGCACACCAACTGGATATTCAGTGAGTGGTAGCTTTTGCAGTTACAGAAGATCTCAGAATTGTACCGCGGTGGCCTCAAAGCGACGTGAGTACAGTCAATGGCGTCCTACACCATGGGAAAGACCGCTATCCTGGCAAATCCACAGGCATGTTCATGCTGCTTCTCTTTGCTCATGGGGAAGGGGATGAAGTCCCTCCTCCTTCTGTACAGAGTATCTGTGATCTCCCAGATGGAGCAATGGACGCCAAACTGGGAGATGTTGGAGATGTCTCTTGTTGCACACTGGAACGATCGATTGACATAGAAATTGAGCGCGATGGTGATCTTAATTGCCACTGAGAGAGCCGTCCTCACCCTGGTCTGAGGCTCGTGGTCTGGTCGCAGCAAATGGCAAAGCTCTGTGACCACGTCCTTGCTGAAATGCAGCCTTCGCACACACTGCTCTTCAGTGAAATTGATGTAGGGAAACTACTTCAGAATACCCTGGGGGAGTAAGGCCTCCTGTTGCCAGCCCTGTGGTGCCTTCTTCCTCTAGCAACATGTTGATGTGCTTGTCCCTGTACTGCTGGATATGTTTTTTTCTGTGATGCTGCATGTAGTATTTGTCTGTGCCTGTCCCTTTGCCTCTCCCTGTGGCGTGTTCCTTGTGACGTGTTCCCTGTGGCGTGTTCCATGGGCCTCGTTCCATGGGCCTCTCCCTGTGATGCTCCCTCTCTTTTTGGTAGCCTTTCTCTCTCCTTCTATCGATGCCTTTCCCTCTGCAATTGGCGGTGCCTTTGTCTTGGTCGAAGCAGCCTCTGACGGTGAAGTCAGAGCAGGAGGTCGAGTGCCATACAGCCCCCATGAAATGACAGAAATGGTCGATCTTCAAAACTACCGTGAGTTACACAAGGGAAAAGTTAGGAGGCAGAAGAGTGTTTGAGGTAAAAATTGTTGCTATCGGTCCACCAGCCACTCTCTTAACTGTTGGAAAGCAGAAAAAAGTAATGGCTGACAGATAATAGTTTATAAGATGGCGTCCTTAAATAGCGCTGCTGTATCCAGTTCTCAACTGCCACACGACAGCTCAAGCTGTCATTGATATGTCCTTACTATACAGTACAAATGCACACAAGGCCCATACTAGAGAGAAGGTCACTCTGTGACCAGTAACCTTTATTAGCCAGCACTGAAGTGGAGAAGATGGGTGGAGCTTCCCCTTTTATACCTGAAAGTCCAGGTTAGGAGTGTCTCCCACAAGTTCACCACCTAGTGGTCAGTGTTCTCACGGTGTACAACTTAGATCAGTTTATACATGGATTGCAATGACAGTTGAATACATGACATCACCTCCCCCCCAAAGTCTTATTGGGATTACAGGTTAAGTCTCTCTGGTGGTTTACGTTCCCTTATAGAGCGCCTGAGTTGGGGCTCCGGTTGTTGGGCGCTGGCCTGAGTGTCTGCTGTTTGCGGTGCCTCAGGTCTCTCCGGACTGCCCACAGTGACTGGGCTCTCCTCCACTTGGTTCCTGTGTTCGGTCACCTGTGGTGGAGTGAACTCTACATCATGTTCTTCCTCTGCTTCTTCTATGGGGTTGCTGAGCCTCCTTTTTGTTTGATCCACGTGTTTGCGGCAGATTTGTCCATTGGTAAGTTTAACTACCAGAATCCTATTCCCTCTTTGGCAATCACCGTGCCTGCGAGCCATTTGGGCCCTGCAGCATAATTGAGGACAAAGACAGGGTCATTGACATCAATACATCACGCCCTCGCATTCCCGTCATGGTAGTCACATTGTGACCGGTGCCTGCTCTCAAAAATTTCTTTCATGGTGGGGTGTATAAGGGATAATCTGGTTTTGAGCGTCCTTTTCATTAGCAGCTCTGCGGGTGGAACCCCTGTGAGCGAGCATGGTTGGGATCTATTGGCCAACAGGAGGCGTGATAAGCGGCTTTGTAGGGAACCCCCTTGGATTCTGAGCATCCCCTGTTTGATTATCTGCACTGCTTGTTCCGCCTGGCCGTTTGAGGCCGGCTTGAACGGTGCCGTTCTGACATGGTTGATACCATTTCCTGCCATGAAGTCCTGGAATTCAACGCTTGTAAAGCACGGGCCATTGTCGCTGACCAAGACGTCCGGTAGACCATGGGCGGCGAACATTGCCCGTAGACTTTCTACCGTGGCAGAGGATGTGCTCGAATTGAGAATGTCACCCTCGATCCATTTGGAGTAGGCGTCTACTACAACCAAAAACATTTTTCCCATGAAAGAACCTGCGTTGTCCACATGGATGCGTGACCATGGCTTGGAGGGCCAGGACCAGGGGCTAAGAGGGGCTTCCCTGGGCGCATTGCCCAGCTGGGCACACGTGTTGCACCTTCGAACACAAAGTTCCAGGTCTGCATCTATCCCTGGCCACCAAACGTGTGACTTGGCAATTGCCTTCATCATGACAATGCCCGGGTGCCCATTGTGGAGTTCTCGGATGAATGCCTCTCTGTCCATCTGGGGCATGACGACTCGCTTTCCCCATAGTAGGCAATCGGCCTGAATCAAGAGTTCATCCTTGCGCCTGTGAAATGGTTTAAATTCCTCAGGGCATGCCCCGTACGTGGCTGCCCAGTCCCCATTCAGGACATATTTGTTGACTAAAGACAGTAGCGGGTCTCTATTTGTCCAGACTTTGATCTGACGGGCTGTCACGGGTGAGCCTTCGCTTTCGAAAGCTTCAACAACCATGACCATCTCAACAGCATGCTCGGTTGCCCCCTCGGTGGTGGCTAGTGGGAGCCTGCTGAGTGCATCGGCGCAGTTTTCAGTGCCCGGCCTGTGCCGAATTGTATAGTCATACGTGGCTAACGTGAGTGCCCACCTCGATATGCGGGCCGACGCATTTGCATTTATGGCCTTGGTGTCGGCCAAAAGGGACGTTAGGGGTTTGTGATCTGTCTCCAGCTCAAATTTCCTGCCAAACAGGTACTGGTGCATTTTTTTTTACTGCATATACACATGCAAGCGCTTCCTTTTCTACCATCACATAGCCCCTTTCTGCCTGGGACAGACTTCTGGAGGCATAAGCTAGCGGCTGTAACTGACCCTTGGTATTAACATGCTGCAACACACACCCGACCTCATAGGACGACGCATCACACGTTAACACAAGTTTCTTACATGGGTCATACAGCGTTAACAGATTGTTGGAGCATAACAAATTGCATGCTCTATCAAAAGCCCTTTCCTGGCTGTCCACCCAGACCCATTCGCGACCTTTGCGTAGGAGCACGTGTAGCGGCTCTAACAGCGTGCTCAATTTGGAAAGAAAGTTACCAAAATAGTTCAGGAGCCCCAGGAACGATCGCAGCTCCGTCATGTTACGGGGTCTGGGTGCTCTCTGGATCGCTTCTGTTTTGGACGCAGTAGGTCTGATCCCGTCTGCTGCTACCCTCATCACCAGGAATTCTACCTCTGGAGCTAGGAAGACACACTTCGCCTTTTTCAGTCACAGACCTACCTGGTCCAGTCTGCATAGCACCTGTAGAGGTGTTCTTCAGTATCGCAGTATGATGAGAATGTCATCTTGAAAAACCACCGTCCTTGGAATCGACTTGAGGAGACTTTCCATATTTCGTTGAAAGATCGTGACGGCCGAGCGAATCCAAAACGGACATCTGTTGTACTCAAACAACCCCTTGTGTGTCGTGATGGTGGTTAGCTTCTTCGACTCACTCGCCAGCTGCTGAGTATTATAGCTGAGGTCAGGTCCAATTTTGAAAAAGGTTTTCCACTGGATAGCATCGCAAAGAGGTCCTCCGCTCTCGGTAGCAGGTACTGGTCTTGGAGTGACACCCACCCGATTGATGGTGGCCTTGTAATCACCACATATCCTGACCGACCCATCCGCCTTAAGCATCGGCACAATGGGGTTCGCCCAGTCACTGAATTTGACTGGTGAGATGATGCCTTCCCTCAGCAGGCGTTCCAATTCGCCTTCTATCTTTTTCCGCATCACGTACGGCACCGCTCTGGCCTTGAGGTGTACTGGCCTGGCGTCCGGGTTTATGTGAATCACTATCTTGGTCCCCATGAAAGTGCCAATGCTGGGTTGAAATAGTGAGTCAAATTTGTCCAGGGCCTGTGAGCATGATATTCGCTCAACAGAAGAAATTGCATTGACATCGCCCCATTTCCAGTTCATGACAGCAAGCCAACTCCTCCCCAGCAGTGTGGGACCATCCCCCGGGACAATCCAGAGTGGCAACCTGTTCTCCGAATCTTTGTGGGTCACGACTACTGTGGCACTGCCTAGCACCGGAATGATCTCCTTTGTATATTTGCGTAGCTGTGCGTCAATTGGCGATAATTTTGACCTTCTGGCCTTGGACGCCTACAGCTTGTCGAACTGTTTGATACTCATCAGGGACTGGCTGGCCCCCGTGTCTGGCTCCATTGATACTGGGATGCCATTGAGGAGCACTTTCATCATTATCGGTGGCGTCCTGGTGTATGAACTGTATATGTGCTCCACATGAACTCGCTGAACTTCAGCTTCCAGCGATTTCCCCCAGTGTCCATTTGGCCTCGTAAGGCTTACATTGGGCCCGTCCTCCTCGTATATCAACCTGGCTGCAGGCTTCCTGCACATACGCGCCAAGTGACCGCTTACGTTGCAATTTCTGCAGGTATATTGCTGATACCTGCAAGCTCTGGCTGTGTGTTTGCCTCTACACCTGCAACATGAGCCATTATTGGAAACAAAAGGTCCATTACCAGTCGATCGTCTCTGACTGTCTTTGTAATTGTCCTTAAGCGCACCATTGACAGGTGTTGATGGCCCCATTACTGGCCGCATTGTCCCTTGCGATGGCATGAATTGCCGTTCAGCTAGCCGCTGTCTCTGTTGAATTCCCCCTTTGGGTTCGACTACATGCTCGGGCATGTCCGATTGCCCCTGTCTGCCTGGAGAACTGTGTGCCGCATTAACAATGTTGACTCCCTGTCCATTTGCTGCATTTAAACCAAGATTTTTGTCAAACATCATTCTGGTCTCTTCCTCCCCTGAGATAAATGTCTGGGCCATCAAAGCCGCCAATTCCAGGGTCAAGTCTTTGGTCTCAATCAGTTTCCTGAAAACCCCAGCGTGCCCGATGCCCTCAATAAAAAAAGTCTTGCCGCATCTCCGCTCTGCATGCATCTGGGAACTTACATAGGCTCGCCAGTCGCCGGAGGTCTGCCACGAAGTCTGGAACGCTTTGCCCTTCTCGCCGCCGGTGCATGTAAAACCGGCGTCTCGCCATGTGCATGCTGCTCGCCGGTTTAAAGTGTTCTCCGATCAACTTATTGAGCTCTTCAAAAGTCTTGTCCGCTGGCTTCTCTGGCGCTAGAAGGTCCTTCATCAGGGAGTACGTCCCGGATCCACAAACCATCAGGAGATGAGCCCTGCGTTTGTTGGCCGAATCCTGTCCCAGCCATTCCTTAGTGCCGAAACTTTGCTGTAGTATCTCAATAAAATCGTCCCAATCATCACCAATACAGTATCTCTCGTCTGTGCTGCTAGTGGCCATGCTCGCGTGGTTTAAATACCAGTTTCTCGTCGTCAATGATATGTCCTTACTATACAGTACAAATGCACACGAGGCCCATACTAGAGAGAAGGTCACTCTGTGACCAGTCCTTTATTAGCCAGCACTGAAGTGGAGAGGATGGGTGGAGCTTCCTCTTTTATACCTGAAAGTCCAGGTTAGGAGTGTCTCCCACAAGTTCACCACCTGGTGGTCAGTGTTCTCACGGTGTACAACTTAGGTCAGTTTATGCATGGATTACAATGACAGTTGAATACATGACAGTCATTGTCATTGCCAAGCCCTAAGATAGGTTGTGCAGGACAATTTGACTACCGGGGCGGTAAGGGGGTGATAAGTCATCATCGCCGCGCGCAGCCCAGCGGGGCGCTCCCAGCAGGAGCAGTAGCGCCTCTGCAAAACCCCGCCCAATTCCGCGGAGGCAATTTTTGCACTGTGCCCGGGCGAAATCCCATTTACGTCTCCGTAGTTTGTTGTTATATCACTGTGATGCCCTGCAGCTGGGAATTAAATTATTTCTGTGGGACAGCTTGTATTGAACACAATGTTATTGCCAAATAAATGAAGTAAAATTCAGACATGGATCAAAGTTGTCTTTCGGCAGAATGTCCTCAATTTAATTTGAACAGTTCACAATGAGTGTCGACACTTATAATATTCTGGTGGCTAATGTTTCATAGATTAAATGTGATTTTGCATTGTTTTGGTTGTTTGTGGGAGTGAAGGGAGGGACTCTGCAATGGTTCCAATAGTTTCCCATGACTGCTGATTGTCTGGGGCAAAAACGTGGAAAGACCCTGTCTGGTCCCTTGTTGGAGGGAGAATGCAAGGGAAATGTTGCCATTAGGAATGGATTTGGAAATCACAATGCACACTGCTGTCTAAGGGCTCAATTTTCCCCAGTTATCTGCGCTAGCGTAGCTCAGTTAGCTACGATTATTCTTGGTTGTTTTTTTTTTGCATCAGAGTGGGTGTAACCTGATGTCTGCGCCAGTTTTTCACATTTAAGCAAGTTTGGCCAACTTACATTTTTCCTAGGATGGCGTATGTAACCACTCCCAAAAAATCTTCTGGGCACTTAAGAAAAAGCAGCGCACATTAAAAAATCGGGGCAGAAAGACGGCATTGTTTTTAGGCGAACGCTGAGCCCCTGTGTCTGGGTGAGGGAGCGATTCTGACGGCTGACCCTCGAGTCCAGTGAGATGTTCGGTGGTGGTACTTTGAAAAAAAAGAAAAATTAAAGAATTGCATTTGACTTCGTTTCATTATTGAATGCCTAGCTTCCCATTCTAAGCAAGCCAATTGCGCATGCGCAGACCAGAGTGTGGTCCATACTAGGGCGTAAACCTTGGGGAGAGAGCGAGGAAAGAAGGTTTGAGTAATTTTTCCTGCTGTTTTGAGCTTCTTGCAAAGTTACAATTAAATTATGGGGGCAATATTGACAATGCCATACCTTGTGCAAGCCTTCTGCATGATGGTGCTGCGGAGGAGAAGATTGATTAGACATCATCACATGAGGAACCTCAGAGCAGATAAGATGATGGGCAGCAGGCCTTACCCACATCGGGTATATCAAGACAGGCGTTCGTACCTGCACCCGAGTGATGCATTCCGGAGGCTACTTGCAATACTCCCCAGAGATTGTTGGTCTGTTCACTGTTGTGTGCTGCATGCTGCATAACTTAGCCATCATGAGGCAGCAGCAGCTGGTTGTCGAAGACCCACCTGAAGTGAGAGTGGCTGATGATGAGGAGGAAGATGCAGATGACGAGGAGGAGAAGGATGAGGAAGCAATGCAACTACCTGAACCCGGAGCATGTGAGAAGGCTACGTTTCCGCAAAGAAGTTGTAACCGAGATTTGTGAGTTAGTAAACGCAGACCTGCAACCAAGAAGCATCAGGAGGACTGCTTTGTCAGTTGAAGGGAAGGCTATAGCTGCACTTTTATTCTATGCATCTGGATCATTCCAGGCCACAATTGGGGATGTATGCACCATTTCTCAACATGCAACACATATCTGTATTCGCAAGTGACTGCTGCACTATATGCCCGGGGGAATGACTACATAAAGTTCCCCATGACCGCCCAGGCAATGCGTGATAGGGCTGTGGACTTCTCCAGGATTGCTGGCTTCCCAAAGGTACAGGGCTGCATTGATTGTACCCACATCGTCTTGTGAGCACCTTTGGAAGATTCCAAGATGTACAGGAACAGAAAAGGCTTCCACTCCGTGAATGTACAGCTCATCTGGCAGATGATTCGAGATACCCTGGGAGCACCCATGATGCGTTCATCCTACGCGGGAGCGCTATCTCTGCCATGTTTCAGCAGCAGCCAGAAGGGAAGAGCTGGCTGCTGGGAGACAAAGGGTACGGCTTCACCACTGGCTCATGTCGCCCCTACGTGTAACCCAGACAGAAGCTGACCGGGAATACAACATGTCGCACATTGCAGCATAATAGAGAGGACCATTGGCATCTTGACGCAGCGTTTCCGATGCCTGGACCATTCCGGAGGCTACTTGCAATACTCCCCAGAGATTGTTGGTCTGTTCACTGTTGTGTGCTGCATGCTGCATAACTTAGCCATCAGGAGGCAGCAGCAGCTGGTTGTCGAAGACCCACCTGAGGTGAGAGTGGCTGATGATGAGGAGGAAGATGCAGATGACGAGGAGGAGAAGGATGAGGAAGCAATGCAACTACCTGAACCTGGAGCATGACAGTGGAGGAGGGTAGGCCGTCGTGCCTCTTTAACCATCGCTTGAGCCTTGTGCCAGCAGCTCATCCGTGAATGCGTCGTTGCCTGAAGGCTCAATGGCAACTATTCCACATGGACCATGTTTACTGTTTGGACCTGTTCTGTAATGTTGTGTTGTGTTAATGGAACAAATAATGGAAATGATTCTTCTTTAGTTCAAAAGGTTGTGTTAATAATGGAACAAATAATGATAATGATTCAGTTATAATTTAAAATATATTATATTCAAAAGTTTAACCCCTGTTTATACTTAACTTAACTTTAATAAAAATATTCTTACATCAAACTTTAACGTTTTCAGTTAAGATCACTTACAAACTTTAAAATCACTTACAAACTTTTAAACTTGTAAATTTACATCACTTACAAAAAACTTTTAATTTGAGAACAGTTACAACAACAACAACATTTACAACAGCAGCAGCAGCAAAGAAAGGCTGCACCCATCTCTCCTCCACCTTATTCTAAGACCGCCCGCTGCGCTTGGTCTTGGTGACTCCACCCCTGCCCGCAGGTGGTGGTGCAGCTTTTCTCGGGTTGGTACCAAGCTTATTCTTTCAAGCATCTCGGGTAATGTGCACTTCTTGATAGAGGGGCATGGGCAGGCGGTAATGTGGAAGGCCTGGCTTGGGCCTCTTCAGAGGTTGGTCTGGGGATTGGAGTGGGAGTGGCAGTTGATTCTGTCAATGGCCGCGTGGTCTGGGCGTGTTCCCTTATTGCAGCAATAACTCCGATATTCCCTCCCTCATGTTCACCAACAGTGTATCATCTACCTGCAACATTCCATCACTACTATGCCCGGACAGTGTTCCCATTCTCGTGAGAGTGTTGTTACTTTTCCCGACAGTCCCGACATCTTATCACCCACCCCACTGATGGTGTCCAGGAGTGATCGCGTAAGGTCAATGCTTTCCACACTCATTGCCTCATCTGAACACATCTGTTAGATCCTGCACCTCAGGAGAGCACTGCCGAGCTCTCCTTCCCCCTCCTCACCCTGGGTGTGGCTCGCTGCATCCCACTGGGACCTGCAGCCATGGACGGTGGGGCCCTGGGTGTGCCTTGCTGCATCCCACTGGAACCTGCAGCCTGGGGTGGTGGGGCCCTGGGTGTACCTTGCTGCACCCCACTGGAACCCGCAGCCTGGGGTGGTGGGGCCCTGGATGTACCTTGCTGCACCCCACTGGAATCCCCAGCCTCGGACGGTGGGAAACCATGGAATGTCCCAACACTCATACTACTCAGGAAAGGGGCTGGCACCTCAATGGGAGGCACTTGCATCTCCTCCAGAGTGTGTACAACAGTGGGGGCTTCATCCTTCCCCTGACCCTTCCCCTCCTCCTCACCCCCATGTTCTTGGTCTGGGAGATGGGATAGGAATATGTTCTCTTCAGGCTCGTCAACGTCTGAATCTCCTTCTGCAGCGGCTTCAGCCTCGTCAGGGTTGGCCTCAAGTTCTGCAAAATATAACAGAACAGACAAATGGTTAGCAGCAGAGGAGGGGGCAGGGTGGGTGGCATGAGTAGGCTCACACAGCGCAGGCAGCAGGCTCATTTGAAGGACGATGAATGATAGCACATTGCATCAACCGAAGCGTAGCTGATGGAGACATCCCCATGAACCGAAGCATGGCTAGTCTGCGCAGTACTTAGCATTTAGCAAAGTCAGACTGTGGAATTTGCAGGATTTACCCTCTGCCTTGAGTGTGGGCCCAGCTTGTGCAGTGGCGGTTGCTTTTCTCCAGACAGGACCCATCAAAACAGCGACCCTCCCTTCCACGGGTGTCAGTGGGTGCAGTTTTCTCTCTTTTGTTGTGAGCCACTTTTCTCTGCAGAGATGAAAATATAACTTTTTAGAGAGGGTGTCTTTCTGCTGGGTGGGACATATACAGATGGTCACATTTACAATTACAATTCCTGTCAATAAATGAAAATATTACTTACACTAACTACTTGACCAAGGTCCTGCCACTTCTTTTTGCACTGGCCTCCAGACCTCGGGGTGGTCACCATTGCACAGTAATCTTCTGCAAGTTGGTTCCAGCTTTTCTTCATTTTTTTTATGGAACTTTTATGTGACCTCTGCTAGTGTCCAGCTTGTGCCATCTGCCCTCAATTACAGTGACCAGGGTCTCCGCTTCCTCTTGTGAGAAATTCTTGGTCCTTGAGCCACGTTGCATATTGAGCTCTGAATTTTTCCACTGAGAATTAAAGTTTTCACACACAACTGGCTCTTTAAAAATGGCTGAATGCAGACCGGGAGGTGTACTGGGCATGCGCGCCCATAGCAATCACAGAGAAAACTTCATTTTTTTCCCCTGTGCATGCGCAGAAGGGAGGGTGGGACATCCTTTTTTCGGCGCAGACATTAGGCTCCAACTCCCCACCCCCCGAAGCTAAAGGACAGGCTGCGCAGTGCCAATTAAAAAAATTAGAATGGGGAAACTTTCAAGTTTTTTTTTGAGCCGTCGAGGCCAAAAAAAACGGGCGTAACACTTGAAATATGCCAAAAAACATAATTGGGGAAAAGTGAGCCTTAATTGTGCACAACTCTATGTATACAATAAATCGGCATGTGCTATCTGTTATGTATGTGAACATTGTAACTGTGTAAGACTTGCCACCAGAGGGCGCAACTGTTGGAGGCCCAAGGGTCACCTGCACACCTCGTGCAAGGGAGTATAAAAGGTTGTCTGCCATGCTGCTTAGGCACTCTAGAATTGTATTAAAGAGACTAAGGTCGCATCAGTTTTAGCTCACAGTACTTAGTCTTGTCGAGTTCTTCCATACTTAACAATTGGCGACGAGTAACAGATTACGAACTTTCACGCAGTTATGGCTGCCATTGGTATTTTAGAGATATTTGTAGAGGGTGATGATTGGGAAGCCTTCGTTGAGCGTCTCGACCAGTACTTCGTGGCCAACGAACTGGATGGGGACGATAAAGTGATCAAGCGCAGGGCGATTCTCCTCACCGTGTGTGGGTCCACAGTATACTGCCTTACTGGAGAAAGCAGCGGAGAAGACATATACAGAGTTGTGTACACTGGTTCAAAACCACTTCAAGCTGAAGGAGAGCGTCTTAATGGCCAGGTATCGCTTCTATACGCACCACCGCTCCGAGGGCCAGGACGTGGCGAGTTATGTCGCCGACCTGAGACGCCTTGCGGGAACTTGTGAATTTGCTGGATTTTTGGGGGAAATGCTGCGGGACTTTTTTGTGCTTGGCATTGGCCACGAGGTCATTCTTCGCAAGCTGCTGTCTGCCGAATCCGTAGACCTGAGCAAGGCCATCACGATAGCCCAGGCTTTCATATCCACGAGCGGTAATACCAGACAGATATCTTCCCAGCATCGAAGTTCACCGGCAAGTGCTGTGCAGAAAATAACGTCACTCGCAGGCAGAACTGCACATGGCAGGGCCTACACATCTGCAACTGCAAGACCTAGGGTGACTCAGAGTCCGCCATCGGGCGTGAATGCAAATCCATTAGCACCATGTTGGCGCTGCGGGGGTAATCATTGAGCCCATCAATGTCGATTCAAGCACTACGTGTGCAAAGACTGCGAAACAATGGGGCACCTCCAGCGAATGTGCAAGAGTGCTGTGACTCACCACGTGGCAGAGTTGGCAGAGGATGATCGATCCGGCGCGGATCACGCAGAACAAACACGAGAGGCAACTCAACCCAAGGAAGAAGTGTATGGGGTACACACCTTCACCACCAATAGCCCTCCTATCATGCTGAAAGTCAAATTGATAGGTATTCCGGTATCAATGAAGTTGGACACGGGGGCGAGTCAGTCAATTATGAGTCAGAAGGCTTTTGGGGCAACAAGGTACAAAGGCCCAAACTGAGCCCGATTCAGACAAAGCTGCGCATCTACACCAAAGAGCTCATACCAGTCATTGGCAGTGCAGCAGTTAAGGTATCGTACGATGGAGCTGTGCATGATTAATCACTGTGGATTGCACCAGGCGCTGGCCCAACGCTATTCGGCAGAAGCTGGCTGGGAAAGATTCGGTGGAACTGGGACGACATCAAAGCACTATCTTCAGTGCATGATGCCTCGTCCACCCAAGTGCTGAGCCAGTTTCCATCACTATTTGAACCAGGCATCGGCAACTTCACAGGTGCCAAGGTGCAGATCCATCTAGTCCCCGATGCAAGGCCCGTTCATCACAAGGCTTGAGCGGTTTCATATGTGATGAGGGAGAAAGTCGAGATTGAACTGGACAGACTTCAACGAAAGGGAATCATATCGCCAGTCGAGTTCAACGAGTGGGCCAATCTGATTGTTCCGGTGTTGAAAAGCGATGGCACGGTCAGAATCAGAACTATAAGATAACGATCAACCAAGTTGCGTCACAAGACCAGTACCCGGCACCCAAGGCGGATGACCTGTTCGCAACGTTAGTGGGGGGGGGGGGAAGTCGTTCACCAAGTTGGACCTAACCTCCGCCTACATGATACAGGAGCTGGCTGAATCTTCGAAAAGATTGACGTGCATCAACATGCACAAAGGACTGTCTATATACCACGGATGCCCTTTTGGGATTCGCTCGGCTGCTGCCATCTTCCAGAGGAACATGGAGAGTCTGCTGAAATCAGTTCCGTGCACCGTTGTGTTTCAAGACGACATCCTGATCACCGATCGTGACACCACCGAACACCTGCACAACCTGGAAGAAGTTCTAATTCGACTGGACAGAGTGGGACTCGGGCTGAAACGCTCCAAGTGTGTTTTCCTGGCGCCAGAGGTCGAATTTTTGGGGAGAAAGATTGCGGCAGACGGCACCAGACCCACGGACTCAAAGACAGAGGCCATCAAGAATGCACCTAATGTGATGGAGCTGCGTTCGTTCCCGGGACTCCTCAACTATTTTGGTAACTTTCTACCCGGGTTAAGCACTTTGCTGGAACCGTTGCACATGTTGCTACGTAAGGGTGACGACTGGGTTCGGGGGAACTCTCAAGAGACAGCCTTTGAGAAGGCCAGAAATCTACTTTGTTCTAATAAGTTACTTGTACTGTATGAGCCGTGTAAACGATTAGTGCTAACTTGTGATGCATTTTCGGACAGGGTCGGCTGTGTGTTACAGCAAACCAATGTATCGGGCAAACTTCAACCGGTTGCATACGCATCTAGATATCTGTCTAAGGCTGAAAGATCCTACAGTATGGTCGAGAAAGATGCGTTAGCATGTGTATATTGGATTAAGAAAATGCACCAATACCTATTTGGACTTTGGTTTCATCTTGAAACCGACCACAAACTGCTCATTTCACTGTTTTCAGAAAGCAAAGGTATTAACACCAATGCTTCGTCCCGCATCCAAAGATGGGCACTAACATTGTCCGCCTATGACTATGTTATCCGCCACACACCTGGCACGGTGAACTGTGCTGATTCCCTCAGTCGGCTACCGTTGCCCACTACCAGGGTGGAAATGGCGCAGCCCGCAGACTTGCTTCTGGTCATGGATGCTTTTGAGAGCGAGGGGTCACCCATCACTGCTCACCAGATCAGGTCCTGGACCGGCCAGGATCTGTGCTATCACTTGTAAAAAGTTGCGTCCTCAATGGGAGCTGGTCGGCCGTTCCCGGGGAAATGCAAGATGAAATTAAGCCGTTTCACCGACGCAAAGCTGAAATGTCCATCCAGTCGGATTGTCTCTTATGGGGTAATCGCATGGTTTTGCCAAAAAAAGGCAGGGAAACGTTTATACATGACCTACACAATACTCACCCAGGCATAGTCATAATGAAGGCTATAGCCAGGTTGCATGTTTGGTAGCCCGGCATTGACTCAGACTTAGAGTCATGCATACACCAGTGCAACACATGCTCACAATTGAGCAATGCACCAAGGGAGGCTCCATTGAGTCTGTGGTCATGGCCCTTCAAAATGTGGTCCAGGATCCACGAAGATTTTGCTGGCCCCTTTCTCGGAAAGATGTTTTTAGTTGTAGTGGACGCTTACTCTAAATGGATTGAATGCGTAATCATGTCATCCAGCACATCCACGGCCACTATTGAAAGCCTCCGGGCTATGTTCGCCATCCATGGCTTGCCCGACGTCCTTGTCAGTGACAATGGACCGTGTTTCACCAGCTCGGAATTGAACGAGTTTATGACTCGCAATGGCATCAAGCATGTCAGGTCTGCCCTGTTTACGTCCGCATCCAACGGTCAAGCGGAACGGGCAGTCCGTACTATGAGGCAGAGCTTGAAACGCATGGCGGAAAGCTCCTTGCAGACCCGCTTATCTCGGGTTCTGCTCAACTACCAGACGCGACCCCGCTCGCTCACTGGGGTTCCCCCTGCAGAATTGTTAATGAAGAGAGCACTCAAAACCAGGCTCTCCCTAGTCCATCCAGATCTAAATGATCATACGGACACCCGGCGTCACCGGCAAAGCATGTACCACGATCGTGCGGCTGTATTGCGTGACATTGATGTTAACGACCCTGTGTTTGTTCTTAATTACGATCATGGTCCTAACTGAGTCGCTGGCACTGTCTTGGCCAAGGAGAGGAATAGAGTGTTTATAGTCAAACTATTGAATGGACAAATGTGCAGAAAGCATTTGGATCAGACCAAACTGCAGCTCATCGACAACCAGGAACATCCTGAAGAGGAATCATCATCATCGATCCACCAACACCCACCCAACCAGCAATCGACCTCGCTGTCAATCAAGAGGATGAAGCCACCATTCCCAACCAGCGCGCAGTGCAGCAATGGTCCGGCCAACTCACCCATGCCAGAGTTTGAACTCAGATGATCAACCAGGGAACGTAGGGCCCCGATCGTCTCAACTTGTAAATAATTTGTACCAAAGATTTTTGGGGGGAGTGATGTTGTGTATGTAAATATTGTAACTGTGTAAGACATGCCACCAGAGGGCGCAACTGTTGGAGGCCCAAAGGGTCCCCTGAATACCTCGTGCAAGGGCGTATAAAAGGTTGTCTGCCATGCTGCTTAGGCACTCTGGTGTTGTATTAAAGAGACTAAGGTCACATAGTTTTAGCTCACAGTACTCAATTTTGTGGAGTTCTTCCATCCTTAACACTTTCTTTAGCAGGTGATACCACATTCCTTGTCAGCGGATTACCCTGTGTACAAGAGTGGAAAGTGAATGCTACATCATAAGATCACGAGATAATTAATGGATTGGGAAAGCTTTTTGGCCCATCTTAATTCATCCATCCAGAAAGTTCTCCCATTGTAGCATCTGATTGTTTTTTTTACACAATTCAAGGCTTTTATTTCACCTCTACTCATCATCATAGGCAGTCCCTCAGAATTGAGGAAGACTTGCTTCCATTCTTAAAATGAGTCCTTAGGTGGCTGTACAGTCCAATACAAGAGCCGCAGACTCTATCACAGGTGGGACAGATAATCGTTGAGGGAAGGGGTGGGTGGGACTGGTTTGCCGCACGCTCTTTCCGCTGCCTGCGCTTGATTTCTGCATGCTCTCGGCGATGAGACTCGAGGTGCTCAGTGCCCTCCCGGATGCACTTCCACCTCTACTACTCTGTCTGGCAATCCATTCCATGTGTGGAGCATTCTTTGTGTGAAGAAGAATTTATTTAAATCAGTCCTAGGTTTACTATTTTTATTAGTATGCGGTAACTGTTTACATGCGAGTTCTGTATTATAATAATAATAACTTTTATTTATATAGCGCCTTTAACGTAGTAAAATGTCCCAAGGCGCTTATGTATGATCCTGTATACACTACAACTCAACAAGACAAGTATATCCTGTAAATAGCTAAATACGTACTCTGATCCAGGAGCCTTGCTGTAAGGTTAAAATAGGATTCATTTAGCAGCAACATTAAAAAGTGGAAGGTGGCCCTGAATAGAAGATGAGATAGTGCTCTGTGTTTATACACACCATGTATAAACACAGAGCATGTATGACTGTACTCCAGTTTATACACCCCGTGTAACTGAGTGTGACTGTACTCCAGTTTATACACCCCGTGTAACTGAGTGTGACTGTACTCCAGTTTATACACACCATGTAACGGAGTGTGACTGTACTCCAGTTTATACACACCATGTAACGGAGTGTGACTGTGCTCCAGTTTATACACACCGTGTAACGGAGTGTGACTGTACTCCAGTTTATACACCCTGTGTAACTGAGTGTGACTGTACTCCAGTTTATACACACCATGTAATGGAGTGTGACTGTACTCCAGTTTATACCCCCGTGTAACGGAGTGTGACTGTACTCCAGTTTATACACATCATGTAACGGAGTGTGACTGTGCTCCAGTTTATACACCCCGTGTAACGGAGTGTGACTGTACTCCAGTTTATACACACCATGTAACGGAGTGTGACTGTACTCCAGTTTATACACACCATGTAATGGAGTGTGACTGTGCTCCAGTTTATACACCCCGTGTAACGGAGTGTGACTGTACTCCAGTTTCATTACTTGCAAACTGACAAATACATCTCTTGGGGGAACATACAAGAATCTAGTGAACAGTTTCCATTTGGTATAATTTATAATAACACATTTCATTAACACTGAAGGGAAACTGCTTTATCTGTTCATTAATATGAAATTTTCCATTATTACTATCCATTTACTTTTATTGCTTAAGTCACGCACATACTGAACTGATCACAGCAGTGTTTTCTTACATTTTCAATGCTTGGTTAGACGTAACCTCAACATATATTTTGCCTTTGATTCAAAACTCTTGCCAACCCCCTTCCACTTACCTCTCCCTGCCCTGTGGGATTAATCTGTAGTCCTTGTTCTTTGATACAGCCCAACAGCAATCCAGACAGGCTTTTGACAGGGACGTTTTCCAAATCTTTTAACCACTGAGGCCAAGCTTCAGTTTGGACCAGCAGTGAAAACCTCACTTCATATCCTGAATATTAAAGCAGGAAGATAGGAATTGCTATCTATTTTGCTTTCTATCCAATGATACAATGGTAATGGGATTGTTGACTAATCTATCAATTAGTTGACAACAGACCCAGACATAAGGTGAGGAAACCCACTGTAGCGAAGAGCTTTGGGAACCATGAAATTGATGATTCCATTTTTAGCCAACCAATGCTTTGTCCACAATTTAGTGCTACTTAAGGGCCACATTACAGCAAAATTCTAAAGGGGCAAAGTGTGTTAAAAAGACAAGCCTGAAGGGTCTGTGCCTCAATGTGATGAGTATTCGCAATAAGGTGGACGAATTAACTGCGCAGGCAGCTATTAACGAATATGATATAATTGGCATCACGGAGACATGGCTCCAGGGTGACCAAGGCTGGGAACTCAACATCCAGGGATATTTAACATTCAGGAAGGATAGACAGAAAGGAAAAGGAGGTGGGGTAGTGTTGCTGGTTAAAGAGGAAATTAATGCAATAGTAAAGAAGGACATTAACTTGGATGATGTGGAATCTGTATGGGTAAAGCTGGGGAATACCAAAGGGCAGAAAATGCTAGTGGGAGTTGTGTACAGACCACCAAACAGTAGTAGTGAGATTGGGGACAGCATCAAACAAGAAATTAGGAATGCATGCAATAAGGGTACAGCAGTTATCATAGGCGACTTTAATCTACATATAGATTGGGCTAACCAAACTGGTAGCAATACGGTGGAGGAGGATTTCCCGGAGTGTATTAGGGATGGCTTTCAAGACCAATATGTCGAGGAACCAACTAGAGGGCTGGCCATCCTAGACTGGGTAATGTGTAATGAGAAAGGACTAATTAGCAATCTTGTTGTGTGAGGCCCCTTGGGAAAGAGTGACCATAATATGGTAGAATTCTTTATTAAGATGGAGAGTGACATAGTTAATTCAGAGACTAGGGTCCTGAACTTAGGGAAAGGTAACTTCGATGGTATGAGACGTGAATTGGCTAGAATAGACTGGCAAATGATACTTAAAGGATTGACGGTGGATAGGCAATGGCAAACATTTAAAGATCACATGGATGAACTTCAACAAATGTACATCTTGTCTGGAGTAAAAATAAAACAGGGAAGGTGGTTCAACCGTGACTAACAAGGGAAATTAAGGACAGTGTTAAATCCAAGGAAGAGGCATATAAATTGGCCAGAAAAAGCAGCAAACCTGAGGACTGGGAGAAATTTAGAATTTAGCAGAGGAGGACAAAGGGTTTAATTAGGAGGGGGAAAATAGGGTATGAGAGGAAGCTTGCTGGAAACATAAAAACTGACTGCAAAAGCTTCTATAGATATGTGAAGAGAAAAAGATTAGTGAAGACAAACGTAAATCCCTTGCAGTCAGAATCAGGTGAATTTATAATGGGGAACAAAGAAATGGCAGACCAATTGAGCAAATACTTTGGTTCTGTCTTCACGAAGGAAGACACAAATAACCTTCCGGGAATACTAGGGGACCGAGGGTCCAGCGAGAAGGAGGAACTGAAGGAAATCCTTATTAGTCAGGAAATTGTGTTTGGGAAATTGATGGGATTGAAGGCCGGTAAATCCCCAGGGCCTGATAGTCTGCATCCCAGAGTACTTAAGGAAGTGATCCTAGAAATAGTGGATGCATTGGTGATCATTTTCCAACAGTCTATCGACTCGGGATCAGTTCCTATGGACTGGAGGGTAGCTAATGTAACACCACTTTTTAAGAAAGGAGGGAGAGAGAAAACGGGGAATTATAGACTGGTTAGCCTGACATCAGTGGTGGGGAAAATGTTGGAATCAATTATTAAGGATGAAATAGCAGCGCATTTGGAAAGCAGTGACAGGATCGGTCCAAGTTAGCATGTATTTATGAAAGGGAAATCTTGCTTGACAAATATTCTAGAATTTCTTGAGGATATAACTAGTAGAGTGGACAAGGGAGAACCAGTGGATGTGGTGTATTTGGACTTTCAAAAGGCTTTTGACAAGGTCCCACACAAGAGATTGGTGTGCAAAATTAAAGCACATGGTATTGGGGGTAATGTTTTGACGTTAATAGAGAACTGGTTGGCAGACAGGAAGCAGAGAGTCAGGATAAATGGGTCCTTTTCAGAATGGCAGGCAGTGACTAGTGGGGTGCCACAGGGCTCAGTGCTGCGACCCCAGCTATTTACAATATACATTAATGATTTAGATGAAGGAATTGAGTGTAATATCTCCAAGTTTGCAGATGACACTAAGCTGGGTGGCAGTGTGACCTGTGAGGAGGATGCTAAGAGGCTGCAGAGTGACTTGGACAGGTTAGGTGAGTGGGCAAATGCATGGCAGATGCAGTATAATGTGGATAAATGTGAGGTTATCCACTTTGGTGGCAAAAACACGAAGACAGAATATTATCTGAATGGCGGCAGATTAGGAAAAGGGGAGGTGCAACGAGACCTGATTGTCATGGTACATCAGTCATGAAAGTTGGCATGCAGGTACAGCAGATGGTGAAGAAGGCAAATGGCATGTTGGCCTTCATAGCTAGAGGATTTGAGTATAGGAGCAGGGAGGTCCTACTGCAGTGGTACAGGGCCTTGGTGAGGCCTCACCTGGAATATTGTGTTCAGTTTTGGTCTCCTAATCTGAGAGAGTGCAACCGAAGGTTCACCAGACTGATGCCTGGGATGGCAGGACTGACATATGAGGAGAGACTGGATCGACTGAGCCTGTATTCACTGGAGTTTAGAAAAATGAGAGGGGCTCTCATAGAAAAATATAAAATACTGACATGACTGGACAGGTTAGATGCAGGAAGAATATTTCCGATGTTGGGGAAGTCCAGAACCAGAGGACACAGTCTAAGGATAAAGGGTAGGCCATTTAGGACCCAGATGAGGAGAAACTTGTTCAGTCAGTGAGTTATTAACCTGTGGAATTCTCTGCCGCAGAGCATTGTTGATGCCAATTCGTTGGATATATTCAAGAGGAAGTTAGATATGGCCCTTACGGCTAAAGGGATCAAGGGGTATGGAGAGAATGCAGGAAAGGGGTACTGAGGTGATGATCAGCCATGATTTATTGAATGGTGGTGCAGTCTCGAAGAGCCGAATGGCCTACTCCTGCACCTATTTTCTATGTTTCTATGTTTAGCCTGGGACAGTGCCTCCATTAAAATACCAGGCAAAGGATTTTCACACCAACTTGTTACGTGTTCAGACACCAATAACTAAAGTTCCCTGTTTATAGTGGACAATAAAGGGATTCACCCAACTTGTAGGTAGGTTGATTATTGCTATTGTACTGGCTCTTGCAGAGTTTGTAGGAGTTCTGGGTGGCTGGAAGACATTTAAAAAGTTGTTAAAGTGTGCAGGGAGTGCTGCTAGATGTTGTGAAAATGTTGGCTGCTACTAGAAGGCCTCTGAGTACAACACTTGCTCCACTGTCACGGGGGGCACTAGTAGCAGTTCCCCTTGTGCTGCAGCATGACAGGGAGATGGAGCAGAGGCAGCAAAGAAGACAAGCTGTTCGCAGAGGGAGGGGGAGGAGGGCTATTAGCAGGAGGACTTGCCCACCTGGCGTCTTCAGGGAGCACTTCGACCTGCATCCAAGCCAGGAGCAGTGTGTTTGGTGGCTCCACTTCACCAAGGAGGTCACAGAGCTCTGCCACCTCTTGAAACCAGACCTGTAGCTTCAGAGTAGGGTGACGACGGCTCTGCCAGTGGCCCTCAAGGTGACTGTGGCCCTGAATCTTTTCGCCAGCAGATCGATCCAGGCTGGAACAATTGAAATAGCAAACATCTCACAGTTTGCTGTCCATTGCTGCATCCAGGAGGCCACAGAAGCTCTGTATGCTCGGAGAGCGGATTTCATTGTCTTCTCTCTATACAGGGAGAAGTAGGAGGTTCGCGTACATGGTTTTGCAGGATATCCGGCTTCCCCATGGTGCAGGGTGCCATCGACTGCACGTGGCTTTGCGGGTGAAATGTGCAGTAACCGCAAAGGGTACTGTCATGTATCCTACATGGTTACTGTGTGCACTATCACAAGGTGTGCCACCAGAAGGCACAGCAGTAGGAGACTTGTAGGTTACCTGTACAGGTGTGCCTGGCCTAGTATAAAAGGCAGGCCACCATGTGTGATCCTCACTCTGGAGTTATCAATAAAGGACTAAGGTCACTACAGTTCAAGCACAACACATTGCCTCGTGGAGTCATTATCAGAGCATCTAAAGACATAACAATTGGCGACGAGATTAGGGACCTTCATGCGAAAATGGCTACCCTTGGTACGTTGCAGCAGTTCGCCAATAGTGATAATTGGGATGCCTTTGTGGATCGGCTTGACTATTTCTTCACAGTAAATGACCTGGCAGGCCACACTGGCTGATAAGCACAGAGCTATTCTGCTAACCAGTTGTGGGCCCACTGTCCATGGCCTTGTCAGGGACTTGCTGGCACCAGCGAAGACAACGACCAAGAGTACGAGGAGCTCGTAATGCTGATCCAAGAGCAACTCAAGCCCAAGGAGAGCATCACCGGTTCGACACCCACCGACGGCCTGAAGGCCAGGAAATCGCGAAATATGTTGCAGACTTCAGGAGGCTGGCGGCACCGTGTGATTTCACCTCACCAAAGCGCTGCGGGATATTTTTGTCATTGGAATCGGCCATGAGGGCCTACGTTATAAGCTACTGTCTGCAGATACCACAGTCACACTGCAGAAGGCCATTTCTGTGAGCCAGGCATTCATGACTTCGACCTGCGGCTCTAGGCAGATGACTCATCCTCAGGACTCAAACCCGGCAAGTACTGTGCACAGAGTGGCGCCTTTTAGAGGGTGGACTGTAGAACGCGAACCTTCTCAGGGAAGAGAGAACAGTCGGGGAGGTCTGGAGACCAGCGTGGCGAGTCGGAGAGGCGGAGCAGCGTCGGAGCGGCCTACAAAAGGCCAGCGAAGAGTCCGGGGACCAGCGTGGTGAGTCGAGAGGCCAGCCGGTGCAGCTGCAGCAGGGAGGATAAAAAGAAGTAGAAAGAAATCGAAAGGTGATATCACAGCCAAGGGGGTATGTGATTGGCTGGTGATTGGTGAGTAGTTTTTCTTTTTCCTTTCTATATCAGTAAGTAACCTTTAACATTGTTGTTGCCAATTTAAGTGTATCTAAGGGTTAAGTCATGGCAGGAGAGCTCAGACATGTGTTATGCTCCTCCTGTATTATGTGGGAAGTCAGGGACGCGGAAAGTGTATCCGGCTGCAGCTCCTGACGGACCGCATTGCGGCACTGGAGCTGTGGGTGGATTCACTCTGGAGCATCCACGATGCTGAGAATGACGTGAATAGCACGTTTAGTGAGTTGGTCTTACCGCAGGAAAAGGGTACACAGCCAGATAGGGAATGGATGACCAACAGGAAGCGCAGTGCAAGGAAGGTAGTGCAGGGGTCCCCTGCGGTCATCCTCCTGCAAAACAGATACACCGCTTTGGGTACTGTTGAGGGGGATGACCCATCAGGGGAGGGCAGCAGCAGGCAAGTTCATGGCACCGTGGGTGGCTCTGCTGCACAGGAGGGCAGGAAAAAGAGTGGGAGAGCTATAGTGATCGGGGATTCAATTGTAAGGAAATAGATAGACATTTCTGTGGCCGCAACCGAGACTCCAGGATGGTATGTTGCCTCCCTGGTGCAAGGGTCAAGGACGTATTGCACTGGGTGCAGGACATTCTGAAAAGGGAGGGTGTACAGCAAGTTGTCGTGGCGCATATAGGTACCAACGATGTAGGTAAAAAAAGGGATGAGGTCCTACAAGATGAATTTAGGGAGCTAGGAGCTAAATTAAAAAGTAGGACCTCAAAAGTAGTAGTCTCAGGATTGCTACCAGTGCCACGTGCTAGTCAGAGTAGGAATCGCAGGATAGCACAGATGAATACATGGCTTGAGGAGTGGTGCAGCAGGGAGGGATTCAAATTCCTGGGACATTGGAACTGGTTCTGGGAGAGGTGGAACAAGTACAAACCGGACGGTTTGCACCTGGGCAGGACCGGAACCAATGTCTTAGGGGGAGTGTTTGCTAGTGCTGTTGGGGAGAAGTTAAACTAATATGGCAGGGGGATGGGAACCTATGCAGGGAGACAGAGGGAAGTAGAATGGGGGCAGAAGCAAAAGATAGAAAGAAGAAAAGTAAAAATGGAGGGTAGAGAAACCTAAGGCAAAAAACAAAAAGGGCCACATTACAGAAAAATTCTAAAGGGGAAAAGTGTGTTGGAAAGACAAGCCTGAAGGCTCTGTGCCTCAATGCGAGGAGTATTCAGAATAAGGTGGACAAATTAACTGCGCAGATAGCACTTAACGGGTATGATGTAATTGGCATGGCTCCAGGGTGACCAAGGCTGGGAACTCAACATCCAGGGGCATTCAACATTTAGGAAGGATAGACAGAAAGGAAAAGGAGGGGGGGTGGCATTGCTGGTTAAAGAGGAAATGAATACAATAATAAGAAAGAACATTAGCCTGGATGATGTGGAATCGGTATGGGTGGAGCTGCGGAATACCAAGGGGCAGAAAACGCTAGTGGGAATTGTGTACAGACCGCCAAACAGTAGTAGTAAGGTTGGGGACAGCATGAAACAAGAAATTAGGGATGCGTGCAATAAAGGTACAGCAGTTTTCATGGGTGACTTTAATCTACATATTGATTGAGTTAACCATACTGGTAGTAATACGGTGGAGGAGGATTTCCTGGAGTGTATTAGGGATGATTTTCTCGACCAATATGTCGAGGAACCAACCAGGGAGCTGGCCATCCTAGACTGGGTGATGTGTAATGAGAAAGGACTAATTAGCAATCTTGTTGTGCGAGACCCCTTGGGGAAGAGTGACCATAACTTGGTAGAATTCTTTATTAAGATGGAGAGTGACACAGTTAATTCAGAAACTAGGGTCCTGAACTTAGGGAAAGGTAACTTCGATGGTATGAGATGTGAATTGGCTAGAAGAGGCTGGCGAATTATACTTAAAGGATTGACGGTGGATAGGCAATGGCAAACATTTAAAGATCACATGGATGAACTTCAGCAATTGTACATCCCTGTCTGGAGTAAAAATAAAACAGGGAAGGTGACTAAACCGTGGCTAACAAGGGAAATTAAGGACAGTGTTAAAATCCAAAGAAGAGGCATATAAATTGGTCAGAAAAAGCAGCAAACCTGAGGACTGGGAGAAATTTAGAATTCAGCAGAGGAGGACAAAGGGTTTAATTAAGAGGGGGAAAATAGAGTACGAGAAGAAGCTTGCCGGGAACATAAAAACAGACTGCAAAATCTTCTATAGATAGGTGAAGAGAAAAAGATTAGTGAAGACAAACGTAGGTCCCTTGCAGTCAGATTCAGGTGAATTTATAATGGGGAACAAAGAAATGGCAGACCAATTGAACAAATACTTTGGTTCTGTCTTCACGAAGGAAGACACAAATAGCCTTCCAGAAGTACTAGGGGATCGAGTGTCTTGTGAGAAGGAGGAACTGAAGGATATCCATATTAGGCGGAACATTGTGTTAGGGAAATTGATGGGATTAAAGGCCGATAAATCCCCAGGGCCTGATAGTGTGCATCCAAGCGTACTTAAGGAAGTGGTCCTAGAAATAGTGGATGCATTGGTGATCATTTTCCAACAGTCTATTGACTCGGGATCAGTTCCTATGGACTGGAGGGTAGCTAATGTAACACCACTTTTTAAAAAGGGAGGGAGAGAGAAAGCGGGTAATTATAGACCGGTTAGCCTGATATCAGTGGTGGAGAAAATGTGGGAATAATTATTAAGGATGAAAAGCGTATTTGCAAAGCAGTGACAGGATCGGTCCAAGTCAGCATGGATTTATGAAGGGGAAATCATGCTTGTCAAATCTTCTGGAATTTTTTAAGGATGTAACTAGTGGAGTGGACAAGGGGGAACCAATGGATGTGATGTATTTGGACTTTCAAAAGGCTTTTGACAAGGTCCCACACAAGAGATTGGTGTGCAAAATTAAAGCACATAGTATCGTGGGTAATATACTGACGTGGATAGAGAACTGGTTGGCAGACAGGAAGCAGAGAGTTGGGATAAACGTGTCCTTTTCAGAATGGCAGGCCGTGACTAGTGGAGTGCCACAGGGCTCAGTGCTGAGACCCCAGCTCTTTACAATATACATCAATGATTTGGATGAAGGAATTGAGTGTAATATCTCCAAGTTTGGAAATGACACTAAACCGGGTGGCAGTGTGACCTGTGAGGAGGATGCTAAGAGGCTGCAGAGTGACTTGGACAGGTTAGGTGAGTGGGCAAATGCATGGCAGATGCAGTGTAAAGTGGATAAATGTGAGGTTATCCACTTTGGGGGCAAAAATGCGAAGACAGAATATTATCTGAATGGTGGCAGATTAGGAAAAGGGGAGGTGCAACGAAACCTGGGTGTCATGGTTCATCAGTCATTGAAAGTTGGCATACAGGTACAGCAGGCGGTAAAGAAGGCAAATGGTATGTTGGCCTTCAAAGCTAGGGGATTTGAGTATAGGAGCAGGGAGTTCTTACTGCAGTTGTACAAGGCCTTGGTGAGACCTCACCTGGAATATTGTGTTAGTTTTGGTCTCCTAATCTGAGGAAGGACGTTCTTGCTGTTGAGGGAGTGCAGCGAAGGCTCACCAGACTGATTCTAGGGATGGCTGGACTTACATATGAGGAGAGACTGGATCAACTGTGCCTTTATACATTGGAGTTTAGAAGGATGAGAGGGGATCTCATAGAAACATACAAGTTTCTGATGGGAAGGGACAGGTTAGATGCGGGTCGGTTGTTCCCGATGTTGGGGAAGTCCAGAATCAGGGGACATGGTCTTAGGATAAGGGGTAGGCCATTTAGGACTGAGGTGAGGAGAAACTTCTTCACTCAGAGAGTTGTTAACCTGTGGAATTTCCTGCCGCAGAGAGCTGTTGATGCCAGTTCATTGGATATATTCAAGAGGGAGTTAGATATGGCCCTTACGGCTAAGGGGATCAAGGGGTGTGGAGAGAAAGCAGGAAATGGGTACTGAGGGAATGATCAGCCATGATCTTACTGAATGGCAGTGCAGGCTATGTTTCTATGTTTCTATGTCCCTTAACTCAGAGTCCGTCGAGGGGGGCTAATCAAGTAGCTCCATGCGTTGTGAAGGGAATCACAGGGATCACCAGTGCAGTTTTAAAGACTATGTGTGTAAAGGCTGCAGCACAAAGGGCCACGTCCAGCAAATGTATAAGAGAAACATGACTCACTGTGTTGATGAAGAGTCTGCAGATGGCCATGAATCCAGCGCGGATTATGAAACGATAGGCAGAGAGGCAGCTCAGCCGCATGATGAGGTATATGGCATGTTTACCTGCACCACCAAGTTTTCCCCGTTGAGGATGGAAGTCGAGATAGATGGCGTTCCAGTCTCCATGGAAATGGACACTGGGGCGAGCCAGTCTAATGAATCAAGAAGCCTTTGAGAGGCTATGGGACAATCAAGCTGGTCCCGGTTCAGGCAAAGCTGCGCACCTACACCGATGAACTTATCCCAGTCATTGGTAGTGCGGATGTAAGGGCACTCCATGATGGCGCGGTGCACAAGTTACCTCTGTGGATTGTTGAAGGGGATGGACCAACGCTACTCGGAAGAAGGTGGATGGACAAGATCCATTGGAAGTGGGAAGACTTCACCCCTCCAGCAATCGATGTCCTCTGCTCTCGGAGGCAAAGCAAGCCCTCACTTGAGGTGGACCTGGCACCAGAGAGCAGACCAGCACAGCACCCGAGGCACAGACTGCTCAGCAATACTATGTGGAGATGATCCAGCTGAACGCACCTTCCAGGCTCCAGCGGCAGGACTCCGGAGGAAGGAAGGCGACTTCCCAGCTTCGGTGGCAGAACCCAGGGAGAAGAGGATCACCGCAGTCAAGAGCGTGGATGGGGGAAAGATGGCGCTCAAACCACGAGGTGATGCGCTGAAGAAAAAGATGGCCGCAGCCAGACCATGAGGTGCAGCGCTGATGGAGCAACACGTGGCACCAAACAGAGAAGAGGATTGGGGTAAAGAAAGCAAGGCTCTCTTAAAGGAGGCCTGCAACCCAAAACACTTAAACGGACAGTTTCACATTTTCAAACAATGTAAGAGCAACTGTGAGTTTGATGTAAAATGTACAATTGATGATCAGAATTGTGTACATGCAATAAGCAAAGAAGAGTCTCAATGTAATAGCAACTGTGAGTTAGATGTAAAATGTGCAATTGATGATCAGAGTTGTGTACAGGTAATAAGCAAAAAAAAGGCGCGTGATCACGGTCGGAGCTACAGGGTAGTTACAATGAGTAATGAAACGTTGTGCGATGTAGGACTTCAACTGCACGCAGTCAATGCAGCGGGCAGACACCCATCGGGAGCACACAGATCCAGTGAGCTACGCAACGTAGTAGCCTGCATCCCTGGGACCAGAGTTATGCACCATGGAGTGTGGCCACAAGCAGCCAATACATATAAGTTGGAGAGCAAGCGATCTCAGGAGGGCAACGCCACTGGTATAGATACTTTGCCCCTGATCGGCTCCACCTCTCAGGCACCCGATGGCACCAACCGCCACGAGCATGGAAGAGCAAATTGTGCGAAGGCACAGCCCCCAGACCCCATCGCCACCAAGGCCATACCCGGGAACGAAGGGTCACACGCAACAGTTCTCCCAAATGGGACCGGGACCAGCCAGGATCCTAAACCAAACAACATCCAGGCAAGCGAGTCAGCAGTTCCCTGTGCACTGCTAGACTGTTCCTCAGGGAGCAGCAGGAGAGGACAGGGAGGTCACAGGCATCTGTGAACCTGCCCGACGCTAGGAGCTCCGGCAACAGCCCCGAGAGCAGGCAGCTTGAGCCAACCTGGTTCCCACTGCCAGCACGGGGCACCGCGCCATCACCAGATTACCTGGACACCATCCAGCAGTCCTGGAACAAGCTTGTCCTTACGCACTGGTTACTGATCCCGAGTACGAATCAAGAATGTATCTCACCAGTCGAATGTCCTTGCCTCACAACTGAACCACAACTGTAACACTGTTCATGCAAATTTTTTTTTCTGGACTTGAATGTATATGTATGTAATGAGCCTCCGACATAATCGATATGTGGGGGGAGAGAGAATGGAGTGGTCATGGACACACAAACAGAAACCACCAGCACTCTGCTGCCAACGAAACACCAACCACTCACCCAAGATAGAAACGACACGCCAAGGGTCAACCAGATAGAGCTAAGCCCAAAGCACAGTCAATGCCGAGGCGATTTGCACGAAAGGCTTGGGGGAGAGTGATGTCATGTATCCTACATGGTTACTGTGTGCACTTTCACAAGATGTGCCACCAGAGGGCACAGCAGCAGGAGACTTGCAGGTCACGTGTACAGGTGTGCCTCGCCTAGTATCAAAGGCAGGCCACTATGTGTGATCCTCACTCTGGAGTTATCAATGAAGGACTAAGGTCACTACAGTTCAAGTACAACACATTGCCTCATGGAGTCATTATCAGAGCATCTAAAGACATAACAGGTACCACTTACTTAATATGCAGTTGGTGAGCGACCATGCCAAGCACATCATGATGGTGAACGCCCCGTATCCTGGCAGCAGTCATGATACCTTTATTTTGCACCACTCTGCTGTGCCAGCAATCTTCCAGCCACCGTGTCGAGCCCAAGGGTGGCAGCGAGGCGACAAGGGCTATCCGCTCTATACCTGGCTGATGATTCCCCTCCGTAACCTGCACCAAGTCCCACTCACCCATCACCCCTGTGCTCGCTGACCTACATTGGCTGTGGAGGGATGTGATTGGGGCCCAGGGAAGGCGTGAGTTTGGGGCCAGGGGCCACTGCGATGTGTGAGCGCACTAGGTCTGTGCAGCAGAGCTGGTCTCCAGTCGTCTTGGGCAATCCTTGCTACTGGACCAAGACCTAGCTTGGTCAAGCCCGTGTGGTGGTTGGTGTGCAACGGCTACAACACGTTAAAAAAATCCACGCACAGGCATCTTCCACCCTTGAGGATGTAGTTCAGGTCCTTCATTCGAAACACCTGTGAACTCATCCTTTTTTGACGTGGAAGCAAGTCATCTTCGTTTTGAGGGACCGCCTGTGAGGATGATGATGATGACATTGGCTGTCGGTTATGTAATGTCTCGATTTCAAAATTCTCATCCTTGTTTACAAGTCCCTCCATGGCTTTGCCCCTCCCTGTCTCTGTAATCTCCTCCAGCCTCACAACCCCCTGAGATGTCTGCGCTCCTCAAATTCTGCCCTCTTGAGCATCGCTGATTATAACTGTTCAACCATTAGTGGCCGTGCCTTCAGCTGCCTGGGTCCTAAACTCTGGAACTTCCTCCCTAAACCTGTCCGCCTCTCTACTTCTCTTTCCTCCTTTAAGACGCCCCTTAAAACCTACCTTTTTGACCAAGTTTTTGGTCATCTGCCATAATGTGGCTCGGTGTCAAATTTATTTGTTTTGTCTTAAAACACTGCTGTGAAGCGCCTTGGGATATTTTACTATAGTAAACGTGCTATATAAATACTTGTGGCTGTTGTTGCTTACACCATCAGCAGCTTGTGAGAAGAGATTATGGGATGAAGGGTGTGGCGCGGGATGTACATTAGATGCAGGGACATGAGTCATGGGAATTGTTAGGTGACTCAGGTGATTCTACTGCCCTCTCTCTCTTTGTGTTTTGTTTGGAAAGCAGCTGGCTGATTCAGCTCCTAAAGGTACTGTGAATTTACTGGTTATTTTTTACTTAAAATAAAATGTTGATATTCTTTATAACGAATCACGGTTACGGCCTACTATTTTTAAAGAGATATAGACATTTTCTATGTTTCTATAGCGAAAGCAGGAAAGGGGTACGGAGGGAATGATCAGCCATGATCTTATTGAATGGTGGTGCAGGCTCGAAGGGCCGAATGGCCTACTCCTGCACCTATTTTCTAAGTTTCTATGACACATGGTGGCAGCGGCAGCAGTGATTGTTTAAAGCAACTTGCACCATTATTTTTTGGTGGATATCTCGGTCGACAGCACAGGTTTTAAAATTAGGCCACCACCTCGGGCACTTGAATCCGTGATGCGAATATTGCGGAAAAGTGGAAAAGATTGGAGCGAGCCTGGAAGCGCTATGCCCTGGCGAAGAAGCTCGGCCAGGGGGCAGAATTGGTGCAGGCACCGTCATTTCTCACAGGAATAGGGGATGAAGCGCATGAAGTTTACCCCACGTGGGCTGACTGGGCTGAGGATGGAGACAGAGATAAGGTGGAACCGGTGCTGGAGAAATTTGCTCAGTTCCGCAAACCACGCACCAATGTTCCTTTTGGGAGATATAAATTCAACAGGTGAATGCAGGATGCTGGTGAAATGTATGACAAGTATCGTAGAGCGCTGCAAAACCTCGCTGAAGGGTGTGAGCTCGACCATGTAACGCCAGAAGAGATCCTTCGAGACCGACTCGTGTTTGGAATTGCGGACTTGAGGATGTGAGAGAGACTGCTTTGAGAGGCTAACCTTGGCGAAGACGGGTGAGATTTGTCACACAGCTGAAAGCATGGTGGTGCAGCTCAAAGTCATCGGGGAGCTAAAGGAACAGAAAGTCAAGGGAAAACCTCAGCGGGACAGAGGTGGGCTTTGGGACAACACTAAAGAATTCCCGAAGACTTGTGTGTCCGGGAAGAAACATGAGTTCCACAAGAGAGAGCTATGCCCAGCTTTTGGGAAGGTGTGAAAGAGCAACTATTTTGCAGCAAAATGCCATGGAAAAGAATGGCCTTAACACAACACAGACACACAGCTAGAGCAATAGATGAAGAACCAAGGACAAAATAAATCTTGTTGTCGTCCCTGTGGCCAAGGAGCTCCCCTATGGGCACAACAGACATGATTTTTGCAGCGCGACAGCTGCAGGAAAGATGCAGGGAACAGCGCCAGCCCTTATACATGGCCTTCTTCGACCTTACAAAGGCCTTTGACACCGTCAACCGCGAGGGTTTATGGAGCGTCCTCCTCTGTTTCGGATATCCCAAAAGTTCGTCACCATCCTCCGCCTGCTCCACGATGACATGCGGGCTGTGATCCTTACCAACGGATGCATTACAGACCCTGTCAATGAGATCAGTGCTATTGGCTTGGAAGACCCAGTTTGTGTGATACTTAAGCTACAGTCAGGCAACAATGTAATGTAGTTCCACTGCATCTTTACAAAAAAGCAACAAGAAATTTTAAGCTGCGAATGGTGGAACCGGTGAAGGCAGCTGTTATGTCTTTAGATGCTCTGATAATGACTCCACGAGGCAGTGTGTTGTATTTGAACTGTAGTGACCTTAGTCCTTTATTGATAACTCCAGAGTGAGGATCACACCTGGTGGCCTGCCTTTTAAACTAGGCCTGGCATACCTGCACAGGTAACCGACAAGTCTCCCACTGCTGTGCCCTCTGGTGGCACACCTTGTAATAGTACAAGCAGTAACTATGTAGGATACATGACAGCAGCGATTGCAGCTTAATGTGGTACAAGTCTCCTCATTAGAGGACGGGTGAGAATTCTGGTTCAACGTGATGACTGTAAGTGTAAGTTGGACTTTATTCTAGTCGAAAGTGCAACTATACGACCGCTGCTGGGTAGGAAGGCCTGCCTGGGCATGGACAGACATCATTAAGTACAATGATAATGATGAAATTAATAGAACATCTACTGGAGTGACGGTATATATGATCAGTGTCTACAAGGAGTGTTTAATACTGAAAGATCCTCGGGTATGCAGTGATGATGTAGAACAAGTTGAAGGAGTGTACTGAATCAGGCTCGACAAGGCAGTAGATCCGGCCCAACATGTTCCATGTTGTGTACCAGTGGCTTTAAAGGGACAAGCTGAAGGAAACCCTGGATGGTCTGGTCAGACATCATTGCTCCTGTAACAACATCAACCCCATGGATCAATTTGATGGGAGTCGTACCTAAGAAGAATAGCATGCTCGCAACTGTTTAGATCCAAAAGACTTAAACAAAGCTATCAAAAGAGAACATTATCCCCTACCAATGATTGAAGACATAGCTTCACGGTTACACGGTGCTAAAGTCTTTACGATTCTCGATGTCTGAAATGGGTTTTGGCTCGACGAACAGTCGTCATATTTTACAACGTTCCACACACCTTGTGGACAATAGCGCTGGAAGCGTATGGCATTTGGGAACAGCTTAGTGCCAGAAGTTTTCCAAAGGAAAATGCATGTGCTGGTGGAAGGACTGCAAGGGATAGAAGTCATTGCAAATGATTTTGTGGTGGTTGGCTTTGGAGAAATGTTTGAAGCAGGACCATGATAAACACCTGGAAACTTTCCTACAGAGATGCAGCGATTGTGTTAAATAAAGATAAAATGTAACTTCATATGCAGGAAGTTCCTTTTGTTGGACACATGGCTACCAGAAAAGGACTTCGGGTTGATCCAGCCAAAGATAAAGTGGTTTTGGAGATGCCGACACCGACTGATGCTGCAGGGATCCAGCAACTGCTTGGGATACAATGGATATGATCTTTATGGCGTGACAACTGCAAGAGAAATGCACGGAACAGCACCAACCCTTGTACATGGCCATCTTTGACCTTACAAAGGCCTTTGACACTGTTAACCGCGAGGGACTATGAAGCGTCCTCTTCCGTTTCAGCTGCCCTCAAAGGTTTGTCGCCATCCTCCGCCTGCTCCACGATGACATGCAGGCCGTGATCCTGACCAATGGATCCACCATAGACCCAATCCACGTCCGAACCGGGGTCAAGCAGGGCTGCGTCATCGCGCCAACCCTCTTCTCGATCTTCTTCGCTGCAATGCTCCACCTCACACTCAACAAGCTCCCCACTGGAGTGGAACTAAGCTACAGAACCAGTGGGAACCTGCTCAACTTTCGTCATCTCCAGGCCAGATCCAAGACCATCCCATCCTCTGTCGTCGAGCTACAGTACGCAGACGACGCCTGCGTCTGCGCACATTCAGAGGCTAAACTCCAAGTCATAGTCAACATCTTCACCGAGGTGTACGAAAGCATGGGCCTTACACTAAACATCCGTAAGACAAAGGTCCTCCACCATCCTGACCCCACCACACAGCACAGCCCCCCCAGTCATCAAGATCCACGGTGCGGCCCTGGACAAAGTGGACCACTTTCCATATCTCGGGAGTCTATTATCAGCAAGGGCAGACATCGATGACGAGGTTCAACACCACCTCCAGTGCACCAGCGCAGCTGTCTGTCGCCTGAGGAAGAGAGTGTTTGAAGATCAGGCCCTCAAATCTGGCACCAAGCTTATGGTCTACAGGGCTGTAGTGATACCCCGCCCTCCTGTATGGCTCAGAGCGTGGACCATATACAGTAGACACCTCAAATCACTGGAGAAATACCACCAACGATGTCTCTGTAAGATCCTGCCAATCCCCTGGGAAGACAGACACACCAATGTTAGTGTCCTCAATCAGGCTAACATCCCCAGCATCGAAGCAGTGACCACACTCGACCAGCTCCGTTGGGCGGCCACATTGTTCGCATGCCTGATACAAGACTCCCAAAGCAAGCGCTCTACTCAGAACTCCAACACGGCAAGCGAGTCTCAGGTGGGCAGAGGAAATGTTTTATTGAGACCTTCAAAGCCTCCTTGATAAAATGCAACATCCCCACCGACACCTGGGAATCCCTGGTCAAAGACCGCCCTAAGTGGAGGAAGAGCATCCAGGAGGGCGCTGAGCACCTCAAGTCTCGTCGCCGAGAGTATGCAGAAAACAAGCGCAGGCAGCGGAAGGAGCGTGTGGCAAACCAGACTGTTCAGTCACCTAAGAACTCACTTCTAGAGTGGAAGCAAGTCTTCCTCGATTTCGAGATACTGCCTATGATGGTGGGTTTGCTCAAAATCTGAGTAAGTTCCTCCCGCATCTGTAAGACATCACAAAACCACTGAAAGATTTAACTTCAGAAAGATGTAGGGCTCAATTTTCCCCAGTAATTTGTGCTGTTTTTTTTGAGCAGGCCGCTTTTTTTGGCCTCAGTTAAAAAACCACAGTTTCTCCAATCAATTTACACCAGCGTAACTCAGTTAGTTACGATTTTTTTAGGTAAGTTTTTTTTTCAGCCAAAGGGGAGGCAACCTGCATCCCACGCTAATTCTGGCCATTTAGGGAAGTTTGGCCAGCTGAGAGTTATTCCAATTCTTCTTAGGTCAGTGTATGTGGCCTCTGCAGAAAAACCTTCTGGAGAGTTAAGGAAATTGGTGCAGGTAAGTGCAGCAGATGCCCGGACAGCAGCAGCAGGAAAGGTAAGAGAGATGGGGGGGAGAGAGAGAGGGGGGTGGGGAGGAAGAGAGAGAGGGGAGGAAGAGAGAGAGGGGTGGGAGGGAGAGGGGGTCGAGGGAGAAGGGGAGAAGAGAGAGGGAAAGGGGAGAGAGGGGAAGGGGAGAGAGGGGGAAGCCTTTCGGGTATAGTTAGGAGCAGGGACTGGGAGGGACGAGGCCATTCGGCCTGGGGTGGGGAAGCAGACCGGCAAGGCACTTGAGCCTAAGGGCGGAGGAGAGGGAACGGACCGGGAGACCCTGCGGCCAGGGCTAGGGGCTGCGAAGCAGACTGGCAGGTCACTTCGTTGGGGGAGTGGGGGAGGGGATCGGCAGGTCACTTGGCCAGGGCTAGGGGCGGGGGAGCAGACTGGGAGGCCCTTTGGCCTGGGATAGGGGAGGGGATCGGCATTGGCATTGGGAGGTGGGGGGGGACTTTAATAGTTGGAGTTAAGTTGCTGCAATGTATTTTAATGTGTTTTTAAATTGCTGCAATGTATTTTAATGTGTTTTTAAATTGCTGCAATGTATTTTAATGTGTTGTGAGCTGACTGTATGTTTCACTTTGCAGCCTCAGCCCGCATTGTGTCCCTGGTTATCGTGGCAACCCGATCTTTTTGGCGCAGATCAAGGCTCCACCCCCAAAACGAAAGGACTGGTTAGGCTGTGCCAAAATGAAGAAATCAAACAGGGAAACTTAGAACATTTTTTTTTGGCGTACTTGGGGCCCAAAAAAACGCGTGTAACTCTTCAAGTGTGCCAAAATAAAGCTTTGGGGAAACTTGAGCCCGTAGAGTGGTTCTGGGGAGTATCACAAGACTGGCGCTGCAACGACTTAAAGTAGTGGTCACCAACACGCCAGTCCTTGGCTATTATAATCTGAGAGAAGAAGTCACTTTACAATGTGATGCATCTCAATTTGGCCTTGGAGCAGCAATGATGCAGAATGGACAACCGGCCGTGTATGTATCAAGGCCATCGACTGCAGCAGAGACAAGATTCACACAGTGTGAGAAAGACCGTCTCGTGATCGTGTTCGCCTGAGATAAATCTGAAGCCTACAGCTTCGGCTGGGACATGGTGAATATTGAAACGCAGCACCGTCCGTTGGAATCAATAGTTCTCAAACCACCAAGCAACGCACCTAGGAGACGTCAAAGAATGCTGCCTAGAAGTCAAAAATTTTGTCTGAAAGTGTCTCATAAGAAAGGGGAAAAGCTGATCCTAGCAGACACACTGAGCCAGAAGTTAATGTCTATGATTTTAAACGTGAGCTGGAAGAAATTGATCACCGCGAATCACTTCCAGTTAGTGACTCACGTTGGCAACAGCTTCACATGCTGCAGCAGATGACCCAGTTCAGAAACAGTGTGGGTTATTATTCAGCAAGGCTCAACTCAGAGGTGCCTGAATGCCTCCACCTTTACTTTGACTTTCAAGTTGAACTAACTGTCCAAGGAGATTGCAGCTTGTGCTACCAGTTGTATTGCGGAAAGAGTTGATGACAGTAGCTCATTCAACACACATTGGCACAGAAGGTTGTATCGGTAGAGCCTGTGACTGCCTCTATTGGTCTAGGATGTCAACAGAGCTTAAACAATATACCGCAAATTGGGAAATTGGCTCATCTCAGTTCTCCAAGCAAGGAACCAATATTGCAACATGAGATTGTGGGCAGGCCTTGGTCGAAGGTTCGGGCTGACCTTTGTAAGCTACATGGCCGCACACTGTTCATCAATAGTGTATAACTATTTCAGTAGCTTTATTGAAGTAGCCAGCTTCACTTCATTTACAACTCAGTGTTCTGGGAGAACTTCAAGAGATGTTTGCTAGATTTGGGATACCAGGGGGTAAAAAATTCACCTCCGCCCGAATCGAGACACACCTACCGCTTTTTGCCGTTAATTACCACCATAATAGGTGCGGCGGCCATTAAAGTGAAATTCAAAATTGCTGCTGAGAAAAGGAGCACAGCAGTATTGGTGGCAGGAATGTTTGGAGTGGTGTCGGGGCGGAGTGGCTGATTGGGCCGCTAAATTCAGCTGGTGCCGATTTGCTGCTAACAGGCCAGCTACACCCTGGCCTTCTTAGAGGGCAGGGTTTTCAGCTAGGCCCAGAGTAGGGAATCAGTTTGATGCGAAGATATGGCAAATCCAGGAGGAGCAAGGAGGGCCAGCAGATTTTCGGATGCGGAACTCAAGACCCTCATCGAAGGTGTGGAGGGAAGGAGGCGCGTTCGTTACCCTGACACAGGCAGACCCACTTGCACTGTTTTCACTAATGCCTGGAGAGAGATTGCTGCAGGGACCTCCATTCATGACCGCACTGCCACCCAATGCTGCAAAATGCTCAACGATATAATTCAACTGATGAAAATGAGTACATGTTCCCCCAACCCCTCACCCTCCATCTGCGAGCCTCTCCTTCACCTTCTCTTATTTCCAACCTTCACTATTTTAGCAACATTTGATTGGTGATGTGTGTGTGCATATATATATATATAAAACATGTCTATGCGTTCTCACAATGGAGTCTCCCTTTCATGTCAGAGTTACACCTGCAAGTGATAGACTATACTTGCATTCATTGCCGAGGCCTTATGACACAGCTACTCAGCAAGCCTTATTTGCTTCGCAGGCGAAGGTTTCTCAGAACCGTATAGAGCAAGAGAGGAAGGACTGCTGGTGGCGAGCCAGAGATACAGTAGCTCAATCATCTGGAAGAAAGCGTGCAGAGGCTACTGAGCCCACATGTTGCCTTCCCTGCGGCTGCCGGTCATGTGGATCCCACTGGGGGCAGCATTAGTAAGTGAAGGTGTTCCTTTAATGCTATCTCTCCCTGAAAGTGCCAGCGCTTGCCACGCAATTGCTTATGATTGTGTGCAAGTTGCAGGCTGCATGGTACAATGCCCTCCCTCACGGGTGCCCTTGTGCCATTTATGATTGCAGCTGAGACCCCGAGTGTGAATCAAAGCCAGGGCGACAGCCTTGAGGCCATTGGGAGCCAAAGCCAGGGCGACACCCTAGAGGCCACTCCATCTATTGGCGCCATGTCCAATGAGGCAGAGCAAGAGGAGGACACTGCTGGCAGCACCGCGTCGCTGCTTCCGACACTCGCCAGCTCAGGTACTGGGAGTATGTGGCCGGGAAAGTTAGATTTAGCAGAGGGTTCTGCACTGGGTGATGCACCGGGGCTTAGTGGGCTGCAGCATGGTGAAGGGCAAAGGCAACCTCGGGTGCCATCTCTCCGGGGGGGGGTGAGTTCACACGCGGGTTCTGCTGCAGGACTTAGACGAGCCCATCGATGTTGGGGCTTATGAAAGAAGAGTGGAGGCCATGCATTTCCAGATGTTGGGGGCAATGGCAAGGGTGCCAGAGAGCCTGTTGCAAGTGGTCAGGAGTATAGAGGTGTCCCCCTCCCGCATTGTGGACAGCTCTGCACACACCATGGAGCCCATCATTGCCAGAGTGCAGACGATGGTGGACTCCCAGAGTGACCGTGCGGATCCAGCTGTGATGCCGCATATCATTGGCGATGTGTCAGCTGCCATTACAGCACAGTTGCAAGGGAACGGATGTCTGAGTGCTGCTTTGGAGAGGATGGCCGCTGCTCTGGCAGCTCAGAATGCTCTCATGCACTCTGGGCAACAGACCACAGAGCGTCTTACTGCTGTTGTCTCTAGTGCATTGAGACTGTGTCTGCTCTCATGCAGTCTCAGCTGGATGCCACACAATATCTGACTGCAGCCATTGCGGCTGGTTCCACCACGGTCCATGGGGGACCTTCCGGTGTTGTGCCACACCACCGACCTGTGCGCCAGCAGATTGGTGGTGATGGTTCGGTGCTGCCCAGGAGTGGCGCAGGCTCCTCGGACCAGGATCCTGATGTGCTCTCTCAGGATCACAGCAATCCTGAGCCCAGACCTGTCACTCCGCCACTGCCAACAGGCATGGACTCGCTCGAGCCAAGGCCGACTGAAGGCACCGAGGAGGGTGCTGCCCAGTCTCCAGCCGGCCCTTTGAGGGCCAGAGTTGGTCGAGGGCATCCTAGAAGGACATCAGTAGCTTCTACACCTGAAACACAGCAGCCTTCCCAGAGCCATGATACAACCACAGGGGAGGCACTGCGGCGTAGTTCGGGAATAGGTTTGCGTAAGAGGGGGTTATAAGGAAATGCACAAGGGTGATAAATGATTGTGTATGCTTTTTGCACCTTTCTTTCTTGTGTAATAAATCTTTATTTTGTGTTTCATGATCTGTGCAGGTCTCTCATTTCACTGTGGCCAATGATGTGTGAAAGGGCTCATTGGGTTGGCCATAGAGATGCAAAGATGAAGGGTGAAGTGGGGATGAACTCATCGGAAATGAGCAGCAACGAGACAGTTCTGCACTTCCCTTGCAGGGTTTGGATGGCGATGCCGCATCCTGCGTGGCCAGCGACTCGCATCCTGGTCCTCCTCCTCCTTGTGCTCATGGTGCCCCTGCGCCTTCTCCTCCTCGTCCTCCTCCTCGTCCTCCTCCTCATGTGGTACTGCTGGCTCATCCGCCAATGGTTGTGCCCTCATGATTGCCAGGTTATGAAGCATGCAGCAGATGACCACAAATAGGGCGACCCGCTCAGGCGAGTACTGCAACACATCCGCATGAGCGATCCAGGCAACGGAACCTCTGTTTAGGGATCCCGATGCACAGCTCAATTAAGCACCTGATGGCTGAATGAGAGTCATTGTACGATTACTGCGCAGCAGACCTGGGGTTGCGAAGGGGAGGCAGCAGCCAAGTGTACAGTGGGTAGCCCTGGTCTCCAAGGCGCTAGCCGCAACCTTGGTTTGGCCCAACAAACATGCCAGGCACACCGGTCTGGCGCAGGATGAAAGCATTGTGGCTGCTGCCAGGATGCCAGGCATTAACTGCCATGATGTTGTGGTGGTGGTCACACACCAGCTGGACATTGAGTGGAATCCCTTGCGGTTTCTGAACATCTCGGGATTGTTCCGGTCTGCCGCTCCAATTGCTTCTCCCTGCTGATCGGGAAGGAAATGTAGTCTCTCCTTCTCTTATAGAGAGCATCTGTCACTTGACGGATGGAGCAATGCGCGACGAACTGAGAAATGTTCGATATGTCTGCTGTAGCAGCTTGGAAAGATCCAGTGGCATAGAAATTGAGTGCTATGGTCACCTTGGTTACAATGGTCAGAGCTGTCCTCAGCCTTGTCTGAGGCTGGAGGTCTGGCTGCAGAAGATTGCACAACTCCCTCACGATGTCCTTCTGGAATCGAAGACTCCGGAGACATTGGTCATCCGTTAGGTCCATGCAGGAGAACTGCTGTCTGTTGACCCTTGCATGATAGTGTTGTGTATCTGTAAAGCATGTACTCCCATGTTCCGCCACCAGGGAGTGCATCCCCTGAAGCACTGTATATAAGCCGGCCCCTAAGGCCTCTTCCTCACTCTGGAGTGTCTTAATAAAGACTGAGGTCACTATTGCCTTAACCTCCCTGTGTGCAGTCTCATCTGTGTTAGGAACACAACAACTGGTGACAAGTATACGAATCCAATGCAAAAATGCAGCAAACTGTGGGCATCTGGAGAAGTTCTTAGAGGGTGAGGACTGGGAAGCCTATGTCGAACGGCTAGACCAGTACTTTGTAGCCAACGAGCTGGACGGAGAAGGAAGCGCTGCAAAAATGAGAGCGGTCCTCCTCACGGTCTGCAGGGCACCAACCTACAGCCTCATGAAGAATCTTCTGGCTCCGGTGAAACCCACAGATAAGTCGTATGAGGAACTGTGTACACTGGTTCAGGAGCATCTTAACCCGAGGGAGAGCGGCTGATGGCGAGGTATCGGTTCTACACGTGCCAGCGATCTGAAGGTCAGGAAGTGGCGAGCTACGTTGCCGAGCTAAGGCGACTTGCAGGACAATGTGAGTTTGATGGCTACCTGGAGCAAATGCTCAGAGACTTTTTTGTACTGGGCATTGGCCATGAGACCATCCTACGAAAACTTTTGACTGTAGAGACACCGACCCTCAGTAAGGCCATTGCGATAGCACAGATGTTTATGTCCACCAGTGATAACACCAAACAAATCTCTCAGCACACAAGTGCTAGCAATGTTCATAAATTAACTGGAACTGTGTTTGCGAGCAGAAATGTACAGGGCAGAAACCACGAGTCTGCAACTGCCAGCAGACCTCAGGTGACCCAGAATACTCAGAGTCCACAACAAAGGATGAATGCAAGGCAATTCACATCTTGTTGGCATTGTGGAGGCTTCCGTTCAGCCTATTCATGCCACTTCAAAGAGTATGTTTGCAAGAGCTATGGAACAATGGGGCACCTCCAACGAGTTTGCAGATGAGCTGCAAGCTCTGCAAAACCTGCTAACCACCACGTGGCAGAGGAAGATCGGTCCATGGTGGATCAAAGCAATTTCGAGCCTCAGAGAGAGGAGGCAGATGCTGAAGTACATGGGGTGCACACATTTTCGATGAAATGTCCACCTATAATGCTAAACGTAAAATTGAATAGCTTACCCGTAGCCATGGAACTGGACACTGGTGCTAGCCAATCCATCATGAATAAAAAGATGTTTGAGAGACTGTGGTGCAACAAGGCACTCAGACCAGCCCTGAGCCCCATCCACACAAAACTGAGAACGTACACCAAAGAGCTTATCACGGTCCTGGGCAACGCCATGGTCAAGGTCACCTACGAGGTCACGGTGCACGAACTGCCACTCTGGATTGTCCCGGGCGATGGACCTACACTGCTTGGAAGGAGCTGGCTGGGCAAAATCCGCTGGAACTGGGATGACATCCGAGTGCCACCACATGTCAATGAGGTCTCATGTACCCAGGTTCAAAACAAATTTCCTTCCCTTTTTGAGCCAGGCATTGGAAACTTTTCCGGGGCAAAGGTGCGGATCCACTTGGTCCCAGAGGCACGACCCATTCACCACAAGGCGCGAGCGGTACCTCACATGATGAGGGAGAAAGTGGAAATCGAGCTGGGCAGGCTGCAATGCGAGGGCATCATCTCCCCAGTGGAATTCAGTGAGTGGGCCATCCCGCTTGTTCCAGTACTCAAAAGTGATGGCACGGTCAGGATTTGCGGCGATTATAAAGTAACTATTAATCGTTTCTCGCTACAGGACCAATACCCGCAACCTAAGGCAGATGACCTATTTGCAACGCTGGCAGGAGGCAAGACGTTCACCAAGGTCGACTTGACTTCGGCGTACACGACGCAGGAGCTGGAGGAGTCTTCGAAGGGCCTCACCTGCATCAACACGCACAAGGGACTGTTCATCTACAACAGATGCCCGTTTGGAATTCGGTCGGCTGCAGCGATCTTCCAGAGTAACATGGGAGTGCATGCTTACAGATACACAACATTTTGTGTCATGGGAAATTGATCTGAATGACCCTGTGTATGTGTGCTCAGTTGAGCAACGCGCCCAGAGAGGCACCACTAAGTTTGTGGTCCTGGCCCTCCAGACCATGGTCAAGGATCCATGTCGACTATGCGGGCCTGTTTCTCGGTAAAATATTCCTGGTGGTAGTGGATGCTTTTTCAAAATGGATTGAATGTGATATCATGTCGGGAAGCACCGCCACCACCACCATTGAAAGCCTGAGGGCTTTGTTTGCCACCCACGGCCTGCCTGACATACTGATCAGTGACAACGGGCCATATTTCACCAGTGCCGAATTTAAAGAATTCATGACCCGCAATGGGATCAAACTTGTCACCTCGGCCCCGTTTAAACCAGCCTCCAATGGGCAGGTAGAGCAGGCAGTACAAACAATTAAACAGAGCCTTAAACGAGTGACAGAAGGCTCACTCCAAACCCGCCTGTCCCGAGTACTGCTCAGCTACCGTACGAGACCCCACTTGCTTACAGAGGTGCCCCCGGCTGAGCTACTCATGAAAAGGACACTTAAAACCAGACTCTCGCTGGTTCACCCCAACCTGCATGATCAGGTAGAGAGCAGGTGACAGCAACAAAATGTAAACGATGGTCGCGCCACTGTGTCACGAGAAATTGATCTGAATGACCCTATGTATGTGCTAAACTATGACATGGTCCCAAGTGGATCACGGGCACGGTGATAGCTAAAGAAGGGAGTAGGGTGTTTGTCGTCAAACTAGACAATGGACAAATTTGCAGAAAGCACCTGGACCAAACGAGGCTGCGGTTCACAGACTGCCCTGAACAACCCACAGCAGACATCACCTTTTTCGAGCCCACAACACACACCCAAAGGATCAACGACACCACCCCGGACCAGGAAATCGAACCCATCACGCCCAACAGCCCAGCAATGCCAGGCTCACCCAGCAGCCCTGTAGGGCCAACAAAACACCAGCCCAGTGAGGGCACAGCCAACACACTAGAATAGACATTTGTACCGAGGTGGTCCACCAGGGAAAGAAAGGCTCCCAACTGCCTCACCTTGTAAATAGTTTTCACTTTGACTTTGGGCGGGGGAGTGATGTTGTGTATCTGTAAAGCATGCACTCCCATGTTCTGGCACCAGGGAGTGCATCCCCTGAAGTCCCAAGGGATCCCAGCATCCCTTGGGAGCACTGTATATAAGCTGTCCCCTAAAGCCTGTTCCTCACTCTGGAGTGTCTTAATAAAGACTGAGATCACTGTTACTTTAACCTTCCTGTGTGCAGTCTCATCTGTGTTAGGAACACAATAGATAGGGCCTTCTCCCCCCACGTCTATGCTCGCGTTTTCCTATGGCAGCTGCCTCATTGCCTTAGAACATAAGAAATAGGAGCAGGAGCAGGCCATACGGCTCCTTGTGCTTATTCCGCCATTTAATACGATCATGGCTGATCCGATCATGGACTCAGGTCCACTTCCCTGCCCGCTCCCCATAGCCCCTTAATCCCTTATCGCTTTAGAAACTTCTCCCTCATGCTCTTGCTGCTCCTTGCCCTCTGCAGTCTGCTGCTAGCAAGCATCTGTCTCCTGTGCATCCTGCCGTCTCTCGATTTCGCCCACTGTCTGGTGCGCGGCATCAGCGTACCTGACCCTCCTCCTGATGGCAGGTCCTTCCTGGGCCACCTCTCTGCCTTGTGGTCTGTAGCCATCTCCGCTACATGTTCGGCAGCCATGTCAGCTGCATCCCTTGCCCGCTGCCTCTGGAGCTGTTGGAGATGGCGCTGCCTTCTCCTGCGTGCCTCCCTGCCACGCACAACGTGCAGGAGGTGTTCCGCTGCCAGCACTGAGCCCATTGTCTCCGCAAGCACACCCTCCACAATTATGGCTCTCTGTTGTCAAGATTGAAGACCCTAGCCCACTTGCACTCAATCCCGCTCTGAACAAGGCAACTGGCAAACTTGTGAAAAGTCCGAAAAGGATGGTGCTCCACACAACATGCTGGCGGTCTTGAGCCGATACTGTGTACCGACCCAAAACACCGTCATTAGCACCGACAGGCGGGCGGTAGATCTTTTGACCTGAATTTACCTTCCGGGGCGGAGTCGTTGTGGTGCGCGCTCTAATGATGTCGTTAAGGACGCATCTGCAGGAGCGGAGCGGAAATGGGGGAAAGTGAGGTGGATTTTCAGACTGCAGCAAAAACCCCTGAGGGCAATGCCGTGAATGTCGGCCAGTCCACAGCGAGTCGGCGGCCATTCCTCACCGCCCCTTGGCCACTGCTTTCAGGTGGCCAGAGGCCTTATCGGAAGGGGCAATTTTGGCCCTCAGGCGTCCTTATAATCGATAAGGATTACAATTTTCAACAGCTGACTATGCAGTGTTTGTGAAGAGATGGGGATTGAGACACGTGATGTCATCACCTCACTGCCCGCAGTCCAGTGGCAAAGCTGAGAATGCCATCAAGACCGTGAAACGACTCTTTACAAAGTACAAGGAGTCCTTTCAATCAGAGATTCTAGCTTTATTGGATTGGCACAACACAGCGAGTGAAGGTGTGGGAACAAGCCCTGCACAGAGACTTTTGGGTCGTAGGTTCAAGGCATTTCTTCCTATAGCAGGAACACACCTACAGCCTAGATATTCAACAGGGGAAGACACTCGCATACTTGTTGGCATGAAACAATGTCAACAGTATTACTATGACAGGATAGCTTCGCCACTTCAAGAATTAGTCTGGTGATACAGTGCGGATGAAACTCCCTGGCCAGAGTACTTGATGTGCAAGTCAGAGACTCATCATACCCCAGGAATCAGCGGCAGTTGATTTACGCTGATGTGCTGCCTGTAAACAACGCTCCTGAGATTGAGGATTTTTCTGAAACGCAGGTCCCCTGCCGTCCTCTGAACTGTCCACAATCTCCAAAGAGAAAAACAACAACTACAACACCTGAAACGCATGGTAGTCAAACACCAATTGTACTGGGTTCTGTAAGAATGTAGCTTGAAGCAAGCGATAACTCTAATTTCCCCAGCTAGCATCAACCGTGACACCAAGAAATATGGCCAAAGGTCAGGGCTTCGGATTCCAAATCCTTTATTATGCGCGGTGAACTGTCGGAATACAAAACAAGAAACACCACTGGATTTCTTGCAGTACACCATCAGGAACAATACAATAATCCAAGAATAGTCCGATAAAGCAGCAATAAAGAGACATTACTTACTTAACTGTGGTTCTGGAGGGGTCACATTAACAGAGGTCTAGTTCCTAACTAACAATAAGTTACACTTTAACAGGCCTGGATGGCAGACCAAGCGCTGTGAGCATTGAGCATCTCAGGGTCATCATTGAGCATCTCAGGGTCACCAGAATGGCTGTGAGGTGCTGGCTGTATAGGGTTCTCTTAGCTGGGTCTTTAAGTGCCCCCGTATTAACATTTTTGCGCCACTGTTTCTGTTGTCCTCTCTGCTTTGGGGCTATGTTAATATTGATGACGGATTGGATTAGGTGATGGTCCATTCAGCAGTCGTCAGCTCCTGTCATGGCGCGGTTGATGCGCACATCCTTGCGATCCCTGGCTCGGACGATGACATAGTCAAACAGATGCCAGTGTTTGGAACGAGGGTGTTGCCACAAGGCCTTGTATTTGTTTCTCTGGTGGAACAGGGTGTTGGTGATGAGGAGTTCGTGTTCTAGTCATTTTGTCAGGAGTAGGGTACCGTTGAAGTTGGATTTCCCTACCTTCTCTCTGTCAATCACGTCTCCCCAGAGGGCTGTGTCTTTGCCAACTCTAGCATTAAAGTCACCCAGGAGGATCAATTTGTCGCCCGTGGGGACGAGGGACAGGGATGTCTCAAAGTTGGAATAAAAACCCTCTTTAGCCTCATCTGTTGCATCTAGTGTTGGGGCATACGCACTGATGAATGTTGCGCACTGATTTCGGGACAGGGTAAGGCGAAGGGTCATGAGGCGTTACTCAACCAGAAAACATCAGGACTGGTTTGATGAAAACGATCAGGAGATCCAAGAGCTAATAGATTGTAAGCGCAGAGCATTTCTGAGCCTCAAGTAACAACCCAACTCGGGAGCTATAAAGCAACATTACAGACGGCTCAAGGCTGAGGTCCAACAAAAAACCCAGGACCTAAAGAACAGGTAGTGGATGGAGAAAGCGCAGGTGATACAACAACTAGCCGACAGCCATGACACGCGAGGATTCTTCATTGCAGTCAAGGCCACCTACAGTCCAAACTCCTAAGGCCCCACCCCACTGCTGGCCAAGAACGGGGAAACACTCATCAAGGACACCGAGGCTGTCAGGGCCCGCTGGAAGGAGCACTTTGAAGATTTCCTCAATCGAGACTCTGCCTTTGACTCGAGGGTTCTCAACTCCATCCCGCAGCATGCAACCCGCCACCAACTCAGTGAAACCCCAACACTGCACGAGGTAGGCAAAGCCATAAAACAGCTCAAGAACAACAAGGCTACGGATGCGGATGGAATTCCTGCTGAGGCGCTAAAATATGGCGGAGAGGCGCTGTTGGCGCGGATACATGGCCTCATCTCTCTCATCTGGAGGGAGGAGAGCATGCCGGGAGAGCTCAGAGATGCAGTGATCGTGACCATCTTTAAAAAGGGGAACAAATCCGACTGCGGCAACTACAGGGGAATCTCCCTGGTATCAACCACTGGGAAGGTTGTCGCGAGAGTTCTCCTCAACCGTCTTCTTACTGTGGCCGAGGAGCTCCTCCCGGAGTCACAGTGCGGATTTCGTCCCCTACGGGGAACAACGGACATGATCTTTGCGGCACGACAACTGCAGGAAAAATGCAGGGAGCAACGCCAGCCCTTATACATGGCCATCTTCGATCTTACAAAGGCCTTTGACACTGTCGACTGTGCGGCTTATGGAGCATCCTCCTCCGTTTTGGATGCCCCCAAAAGTTTGTCAAAATCCTTTGCCACCTCCACGACGACATGCAGGCCGTGATCCTTACCAGCGGATCCACTACAGACCCATTCCACGTTCGGACCAGGATCAAACAGGGCTGTGTCATCGCTCCAGCCCTCTTCTCAATCTTCCTCGCTGCCATGCTCCACTTCACTGTCAACAAGCTCTCCGCTGGAGTAGAACTAAACTACAGAACCAGTGGGAAGCTGTTTAACCTACGCCGCCTCCAGGCCAGGTCCAAGATCACCCAAACCTCTGTCATTGAACTGCAGTACGCGGACAACGCCTGCGTCTGCGCACATTCTGAGGCTGAACTCCAGGATATAGTCGATGTATTCACCGAGGCATATGCAAGCATGGGCCTTACGCTTAACATCTGTAAGACAAAGGTCCTCCACCAGCCTATCCTCGCCGCACAGCACTGCCCCACAGTCATCAAGATTCACGGCACGGCACGGCCCTGGACAACGTAGACCATTTCCCATACCTCGGGAGCCGCTTGTCAACAAAGGCAGACATTGATGCGGAGATTCAACATTGCCTCCAGTGCGCCAGTGCAGCCTTCGGCCGCCTGAGGAAAAGAGTGTTCAAGGACCAGGCCCTTAAACCCACCACCAAGCTCATGGTCTACAGGGCTGTAATAATACCCACCCTGCTGTATGTGTCAGAGGCATGGACGATGTACAGAAGACACATCAAGTCGCTGGAGATATATCACCAATGATGTCTCTGCAAGATCCTGCAAATCCACTGGGAGGACGGGCGAAACAACATCAGTGTCCTCGCCCAGGCTAACATCCCCAGCATTGAAGATTAACCACACTCGATCAGCTTCGCTGGGCAGGCCACTTAGTTCACATGCCAGACACGAAGCTCCCCAAGCAATTGCTCTACGCAGAGCTCCTTCATGGCAAACGAGCCAAAGGAGGACAGTGAAAACGTTATAAGGACACCCTCAAAGCCTTCCTGGTGAAGTGCGACATCATCACTGACACCTGGGAGTACCTGGCCGAAGACCGCCCTAGATGGAGAAAATGTATCCGGGAGGTCGCTGAGCTCTTTGAATCTCAACGCTGTGAGCATGAAGAGGTCAGGCGCAGGCAGCGGACGGAGCGTGTGGTAAATCAGTGCTACCGCCCACCTCCCGACCCCTCCTCCGACGAATATTTGTCCCACCTGTAATAGGGTCTGTGGCTCTCGTGTTGGACTGTTCCACCACCAAACAACTCACTTTAGGAGTGAAAGCAAGTCTTCCTCGATTCCAAGGGACTGCCTATGACACTTTAACAGCAAAATGCCTGACTGTCTCCATGTTTCTTCTTTAGCTCTCTCCCGAATCTGAAAGGGTGCCACCTTGTGGCGGGATACGGTAAAAACACAATAAAGTGTCACTAAGGTGTCTCAAATTGTCTCCGAGATCATCACACCAATCACTGATCGCTGACAGGAGGAAGACAGCGTCAGCTTTCAACGCGATTGAAGGACTATTTGTTTTTATAGTACCTGCTTGTGATTGAATGTTTTGCTTCGGTTAAATCTTAGAGTTCCTTTTTGTGTGTTTTTGAACTATGAGATAGTTAGTATGCTTTTCTTTTTAGGGGAAAGATGCAGGACGTACATTAGATGCAGGTACATAGCGTCGGAGTCATAGGAATCATCAGGTGACTCATCAGCTGATTCTATTATTTTTTGTCTCTCTGCGTTTGGAAAGCAGTTGGCTGATTCAGCTCCTAAAGGTACTGTGAGTTTATTGGTTATTTTTACTTAAATAAAATGTTGATATTGTTAATAACGAAAAAGATATATCGACACATGGGGGAAATAGGATGTGAGAAGGAGGATAAGGGATGAGCATACCGTCATCTTCAATGGTTTCAGCCTCGCCGTTTGCCACGGCTTCAGTGACGGGCCCTCCAATAATGTCAAGCAGTCTACTCCAGCTAGGTCAGGATATGCAGCCGAGCCTGTCCCCTGCCGGTTAGCTGCTGCTGTCTCCTGTTATGAGCCACCTAGATTAGGTATGGCATTAGGGAAGTATGTCAGAGAGTGTGGTGCAATGTGTTTGGGTGATGTGCCTACCATAGTTGAATAGCTGGCACTATGTGCAAGCTGTGAGATGTAGGTGTGAGGCTTGCAGCAGTGGTAAGTGTGTGAGGGTGAGGTGCAGCTATGAATTTGAGGTGATTGATTGAGATTGTTGGTAGGTGAGTGATGGGTGTGTGGTGCATTGAGCAGTGGCTGAGGCTTGAGGTGCAGGTGGTGGGATATGCCATTGGAAGATGCATTCACTCACCTTGACCATTTGTGTGAGGTCATTAAACTTCTTTCGGCATGGAAACCAGTACTTCGGGCCAAGACTGCTTGCAGTGACCGCTTCAGCTATCTGCTCCCGCTGCCTTCTTACTGTGAGTCTGGAAGGCCTCCTGGCCCCCTGCGGGTAGAGGACTTGTGTCCTCCATTCTACCCCTGCACTAAGGCTGCCAGTGCTGCCTCTGAGAATCTAGGTGCCCTTTCTCTGCCCTGTTGAGCCATAACTGGCTGACAGTCGCCTAGACAATGAAGTGCTGAAAGCAGCATGCCTTTAAGAAGTGCAGACTGTGTTTACAACTGGAGGCTAGCCTAAAATAGAGCTAGCCTCCCACAAACTTGGGCACCCTGCCGAATGCTCTGCCACTCAGAAGCGATCTCATCGCTGGCCTGCATGCATCAATCACATTAATTAGCAGGCAGTACAAATGTCGCGCGCTGCCTGCACTACTTTCAACGGGTGCGGGCCAAGGTTTATATCTCCGATAATGTCTTCACTCATTAATCATCTGGCATATTTCTGGCACTTGTATGCCAATGGAAATTCCAGGCCCCATTTGCCTGTGAGCAGTAGGGAGTGGTTGTTCAGGCCAACCCCCCCGGCAACAGTCCCTCAACCCCGTGGTAAGGGGCAAATCCCAGTGCAGGGAGCCCCTTGTACCTGGCTCAGCTCCCTGCCCATAATTAGCCTTGTAAGGGGTGGACAGAAGCTCTGCCCCTTATAAGGCAGCCAGAATGCTCTTGGAAAAACTGGGTTGCAGTATGTCTCCGCTGTTTACGTGGTGGGTTCCGTCGCTCTCACGTGAGTTACAGTGAGAGACAATCAAAACCCCCGAGGAATTTCAGGGTCTTTCTTTTTAAACTCTTATTTAATAGCTAGCTATACGACTGAATTTGGAAATGAAGACGGGGTACTAATTTATAAAAATGAACACAGTCAACTCATTAAAAATACACATTAACATACTTCAAAAATCTGAAGAACAAGAGAAACGGGTTACATTGTCTTTCAGGCTTTTTCTCCTTTCCTCAATGAAAATGGTGTATGAGAAAAGAGTAAAAGCTTTCCTAAATGATCAACTTAAATCACCATGGTAAAGACTGCTACAATCGTTTAGTTGCAAAGACGCTGCACATTTAAGGGGAGATTCCCCCCTGAAACACCCCCTTTCAATCTGGGGAGCATATAGCATGAAGCTGTGCACCCCTATCCCGGGAATGATTGGAAATCACAATCTGGTAATGCAAAGTTTTCTGACATGTGAACCAAAATGTGAAGCACAAAATCTCCAGTTTAAGGTCTGCTGTCATTGCACTGTCACTTTTTACAATAACGTTTGTATTCTATTATTGTTTTAAAATTGTTACATGGCAGGCTTATAGGTTACTGCCCTGGCAAGCTGCTCCAGTCAATTTGAATCAGGATCATGACTTTATTTCTACAATGGGAATTCCCGGACTCAGCCAGAGATGGTTGAGGAGGCTCTGAGTGGCCAGGAACTGCCGCTGGGTCACTGCGAACAGCTGATATCTATTACAGCTTTTGATTACTACCCAATGCTTTAACTAAATGTAAACAGAACACAAATATTTATTTAAGCTTCATTAATTATATTAGACATACCCTGTAGTGAAACATAAACCATTTGTAATGTTTTCAGATATTACTTTATTCAGTGTGGGACATTTCCAGTAAGGGAAACAAGGTCTGCAGGCTTGCGATTTCCCGACGAGCACAACATTCCCATCTGGGAATTGTTCTTGTTCAATGTTGTGGCTAAATGTGGATTTTTCCTGCAGTCGCTGGTGTGCCTCCATGACAACAATAATGGCATTTCAAAAGTAACCCATTGCTTGTAAAGCACTTTGGGGCTTGATAAGGGTGTGATAGGAGTTATAGAAATTAAACTTCTTTCTCTAGATTCATGGGGGTAAAATTAAGTATAGCCTGGTTTGAGACAATGAAACCGCCTGGTCGCTAACTATGGCGCCGGGCGATTGTTACCGTCTCCAATCGGGATATTGATTTTTAGCTCCCCAAGAGGGGAGTGGAGCGGAGCGCTAAAGGAAGAGTTCCACACTCCTTTTAGAGAGCTAACCCTGATTCTTGGGCGCTATCTTCGGAGCGCTGATGAAGTTCTGGCGCTCGGAATCCGGCATCCTAGCGCCTAAAGGGGAGGTCAGCTGGGCCAGCCGAAAACTGAAAAAAAAATGGAAAGGAGCAATGTTTACATTAGCAACAGCGTTGAACATCTAAGAGAGTTAAATGAATATAAATAAAGTCCACTCTAAACACACCTGCTCATCCATTGAAATATCGCCCTGGGAGTTTCTTCGGGATGCCTGCTTTCCTTGTCGGGATTAGAGCCAGGCGTTACGGCAGGCGAAACCATTCAAGTTTTCGAACGCGGTGCTAAAGGGGCATTGCACACTCATTGACGTCACCAGGTGCACAGCGCTATCTGTAAGCGCCGCCGTTAAACCTCCACTGAAGGTCATGGGAGGCGCTAACAGCACGGCGCTTGGCCGGTAAGTGCTTAGCGGCCCTTTAATGCCCCTCTCAGGCACTAACGGGTGGTGCTAAGCAACCAAATTTTTAGGCCACAGAAGCATAAAAAAATTACTGCATAGAAGGAGGCCATTCGGCTCATCGTGTTCGTGCCAGTCGAAAAAGAGCTCCCCAGCCGAATCCCACCTTCCAGCACTAGATCCGTAGCCCTGTCGGTCACGGCTCTTTAAGTGCACATCCAAGTACTTTTAAAATGTGATGAGGGTTTCTGCCTCTACCACCCTTTCAGACAGTAAGTTCCAGACCCCCATCGCCATCTGGGTGAAGAAACGTTTCCTCATCTCCCCTCTAATCCTTCTGCAAACGACTTTAAATCTAATTATTGACCTCTCTGCTAAGGGAAATAGGTCCTTCCTATCCACTCTATCTTGGTCCTTCATAATTTTATACACCTCACTTAAATCTCCCCCTCAGCCTCCTCTGTTCCAGAGAAAACAACCCCAGCCTATCCAATCTTTCCTTATAGCTAAAATGTTTCCAGTCCTGGCAACATCCTCATAGATCTCCTTTCGAGTCTCTCTAGTGCAATCACATCTTTCCTGTAATGCGCTGACCAGAATTGCACGCAATACTCCAGCTGTGGCCTAACTAGTGTTGTATACAGTTCTAGCATAACCTCCCTGCTCTTGTATTCTATGCCTCGGATAATAAAGAAAAGCATTCTGTATGCCTTTTTAAGTACCTTATCGACCTGTCCTGCTACCTTTAAGGATCTGTGGACATACTCTCCAAGGTCTCTCTGTTCCTCCACTCCTCTCAGTATCCTCTCATTTATTGTGTATTCCCTTGCCTTGTTATGCCTCCCCCAAAAAAATTCATTCACAATCGCTATCCTGAAGGTTTGGCCCACAGTTTCCTCAATGTCCTTTGCACAGTTGTTGCACTGGAAAGTTGTGCCGTTCACCAGCAGGGGGAGATGCCCGCAAGTTTCATGCTTAAGTTAATTCGCATTTAGGTGGTGTAAGTTCAGGCGTAACTGCGTTCTAAAAGTTTCGCGAACAATTTAGGCCTCTGGAGACTTCAGTGCAGAAGTGGCAGAGCCTCCGTAAAGACTTCAGTCTTCATCTAACTGAGGATGAACAGGCTGTTTGCAATCTTGGTGTCATATTTGACCCTGAAATGAGCTTCTGACCACATATCCGTGCAGTAACAAAAAGGGCCTATTTCCACCTCCGAAACATCGCCCGACTCTGCCCCTACCTCAGCTCATCTGCTGCTGAAACTCTCATCCATGCCTTTGTTACTCGAGACTTGACTATCCAACACAATGTTTTTTTTTCTCAAGCTAGGCAGTGATTTAAACGAAGAGTTGAGCTACTATAACCATTAATTTATTAATTTAATAACTTAACTAGATATACTATTTTATATAGAATTACTTCGGCTATATGGCACAGAAACAAGCCATTTGGCCCAACAAGTCCATGCCAGGATAATTATTATACCTATGAATAAAAACTTTAACTAATTAAATTAATTCAGTTTATCGATAAGAAAATAAATAAAGAATTCTAGACATGGCAGGGCAGGCTATGTGTCGAGACTATAGTATGTAGGAGTATGTGGACAGCAAGACTGTCCCGGATTCTCACATCTGCAGGAGATGTCTCTGCCTTCAGTCACTCCGGCTCAGAGTCAATGAGCTGGAGTGCGAGTTAGAGGCACTCCGAAACATAAGGGAGGGGGAGGAATTTAGTTTTATCCGGAACATAGTCACATCCCAGAGAAAAGCACAGGTTCAGGAAGGAGAGGGCGTGACTGTTAGGGAGCCGTGTAGCAGGGACTTAGGAGAGGTTGAGAAGGAAGTCCCACAGATACTGGTCCTGTCCAACAGGTACGACGTAATCGCCACCTGCGAGGACAAGGAGAAAGACTGCGGGGAGGACAGTCACAATGCAGACCAAGGCACCATTGCTCAGAAGGCTGTCCAAGGTGGTGGGGTGGGGGAAGAGCAGATTAGAAATGTGGTAGTGATAGAGGACTCTATAATTAGGGGGATAGATAGCGTCCTCTGCAGCCATGAACGAGAATCACGAAGGGTGTGTTGCCTACCTGGTGCCTGGATAAGGAATATTGCAAGGTGGCTGGAGAGGAACTTGGGAAGGGGTAAACTCAGTTGTCGTGTTCCATGTCGGAACAAATGACATAGGTAGGAACAGGGAGGAGATCCTGCTGGAACAGTATGAAGAGTTAGAAGCTATATTAAAAAGCAGGACCTTGAGGTTTAATAATCTTTGGATTATTACCCAAGCAAATTGGCATGGAAGCATGTCAGATCAGGAGAATGAACACGTGGCTAATGGGCTGGTGTAGGACAGAGGGGTTCCTTTTCATGGGACTCTGGCACCAGTACTGGGACAGGAAGGAGCTGTACTGATGGGATGGGCTCCACCTGAACTGGGATGGGACCTGTATCCTCGCGGAAAGGGTAAATAGGAAGGTGACAAAGGCTTTAAACTAGTAACATGGGGGGAGGGATCTACAAGAAATGAAACCAGCCTAAATAAAAACAAAACAGGAAAGGAGAGCATAGGAAAGAGTAAAGCAAGGAAGGACATTGATGGCCAGGAAATAAATAGAGAAATAGAACAGGAGAGTAAAAAGATGGTTAAAAATAAAGTGAAAGGAACTGCTATTAAAAATGAGTTAAACTCTCTGCACAGCAATGCACATAGTTTCCGTAATAAAACAGGGGAGCTGGAGGCAATCATGTGTTGCAAGGAACCAGACATAGTAGGGATTACTGAGACATGGCTACAGAAAAATCAGGACTGGGAACTAAACATTGTAGAATATAACATATTTGCAAAAGATAGAGAAGGAAGAAGGGAAGGTAGAGTAGCTGTACTATTGGGGGTAACATAATGGCAGTAGAAAAAAGTGACGCAGCTATCAGCAAGACAGGATCAAAATCCATGTGGATAGAGATAAAAGACAATGAAGGATCAATCACACTAATAGGGGTAATCTACAGACCACCTAATAGTGGAAGGGAGGTGGAGGTAGAAATATGTAAACAAATTAGGGAAATTAGTAAAAAACATAGAATAATAATCATGAGGGATTTCAACTACTCCGATATTAATTGGACAGAAGAAGTAGGTAAAGGGGATAAGGGAATGGAGTTCCTACAATGTGTACAGGTCTGCTTTCTAACCCAATATGTAAAAAGCCCAACAAGGGAGGATTCGCTATTTAATCTAGTAATGGGGAATGAACCAGAGCAGATAAGAGAAGTTAATGCAGGGGAACATCTAGGCAATAGTGACCATAATATAATATGTTTTAATAATAATTGAGAAGTACATAAGTATGATGAAGACAAGGGTAATTGATTGGAGAAAAGCTGAATTTTAGGGGCTGAGAATAGAACTTGGGAAAATAAAATGGACAACAATATTGGCAAACAATGACATAGAACAGCAATGGGAAACATTTAACATGGTGTTCAACAGAGCCCAGGAAAACATATTCTGCGACAAAAAGAACAAAATAAGCACTAATGGGACACCATAGATGGAACATTCATCCAACAGCCTTGTGCTCGCTGATCTACATTGGCTCCTGATTAGGCAATGCCTTGATCTTAAAATTCTCATTCTTGTTTTCAAATCTCTTCATGGCTTCGCCCTCTCTATCTCTTTAATCTCTGACAAACCCACAACCCCCTGAGATATCCGTGCTCCTCTAATTCTGGCCTCTTGAGCATCCCTGATTTTAATCACTCAACTATTGGTGGCTGTGCCTTCAGCTGTCGAGGCCCAAGCTCTGGAGAACATTCTGAGGGGGGAAGGTGAACAGCCAGAGGTCATGGTCTATATTGGTACCAAAGACATAGGTAGAAAAAGGAATGAGGTCCTATAGGCAGATTTTTGGGAGCTAGGAAAGAGATTAAAATGCAGGACCTCAAAGGTAGTAATCTCCAGATTATGCCCAGTGCCACAAACAAGTCACTATAGAAATAGGAGGATCGAGCAGATGAACGTGTGGCCAGAGAGATGGTGCAGGAGAGAGGGTTTCAGATTCCTGGGGTATTGGGACTGGTTCTGGGGGAGAGACCTCAACAGGGCCGGAACCAATATCCTCGCGGGGAGGTTTGCTAGCGCTGTTGGGGAGGGTTTAAAATAATTTGGCAGGGGGATGGGCACCAGGATGTAACATTAGAAAGGGGAACTAAAATGCTCAAAGGATTGGGAGAGGCAGAGAGCACTGAAGTAAGAAATAGTAAGGTATTGGGTGGGATCCAACTAAGAGAGAATGCAGGATGGTCTAAGGTGAGGCCACAGTGTATGTAGATGAATGCACGAAGCGTAGTAAAGAAGGTAAGTGAGCTACAGGCACAAATAGCCACATGTGAAGATACGAACAATGACAGACAGGTAAAGAGCATCTGGTCCATCGAGCCTGTCCCATACAATTGCGATACCTTGTGTATCACAACATATATACTCCACCCCACACCAAACCCTGTGATCTGGGAGAGGCAAAAAAACAGATAAAACATCCAGGCCAATTTGGGAAAGAAAATCTGGGAAATTCCTCTCCGACTCATCTAGGCAATCGAAACTAGTCCAGAAGATCACTCTGGCCAGTAAATTCCCTGCAGTACCTACCTTCTGTAAGAGGTGATCTCTGCCACAGCCAGAAACAAACCCAGCTTTTGGTTGAAGGAATTCAGTGAATCTGCATCCACCACATGAGAGGGCAGCTTGTTCCAGAGGTCTACTATTCTCTGAGAAGAACCACCTCCTGACATCTAACCTAGATCTAGCCCTATATAACTTAACTTTGTGCCCCCTGGTCCTGCCTAACCTATTTAATTGAAATAAACGGTCAGTTGGAACATTGTCTATTCCCTTCATTATCTTATAAACCTCAATCATATACCCCCACCATAAGTCTATGCTGCTCTAAGGTAAAGAGTCCCAATCTATCTTGATAACTAAGACGCTTTCGACTTGGAATTAGTCTAGTGGCCCTCTTCTGCACCCTTTCCAGAGCCTCAATATCACCCACCATGTGAGGAGACTAAAACTGGACACAGGCGAAGGTCTTGTACAAGGACAAACCAATATGCCTCATTATACTCAATTGTCCTATGGACACACCCAACACCCTATTTGCTCTAGCTATTGCTGCACGGCATTGCTCGTGTACTTATAAGGATGTATGCACTAAAATGCCCAAATCTCTTTCTATCTCCACCATCTTTAACGCCTTTCCCTGGAGGATGTATGAATGTTGAGCATTTGCTCTGCCCACGTGCATAACACTACACTGATCTAAATTATACATCATTTTCCAGTCATGAGCTCAATCTCCCAAAACATAAAGGTCTGCCTGAATCAGACGAGCCTCTTCTACAGTTTGAGCACTCGCTCAGATCTTGGTATCATTTGCAAATTTTAAAATTGTGCTGCCAACTCTTGAATCCAGAGCATTAATCATGGGAATATGATGTTGTGGCAATAACTGAGACCTGGCTCAAAAAACAGCAGGATTGGGGATTAAATATTCTTGGTTATAGGGTGTTCAGGAAAGATAGGGAAGGAAGGATGTATGCACTAAAATGCCCAAATCTCTTTCTATCTCCACCATCTTTAACGCCTTTCCCTGGAGGATGTATGAATGTTGAACATTTGCTCTGCCCACATGCATAACACTGCACTGATCTAAATTATAAATCATTTTCCAGTCATGAGCTCAATCTCCCAAAACATAAAGGTCTGCCTGAATCAGACGTGCGGTGTGGCAGTATTGGTTAAGGAGAATGTTAAAATGCTGGAGATGTCTTGAAGGGGTCAAGGACAGAATCTCTGGGCCCAAGTTTCGGCTGTCCCGCAGAACAGCGCACCTCCGAGAGGCCCGCCTATTTTGTAGAATTAAAAGCGCACCTAAAACTTACCTCGCAATTCTCGGTGTTCGCAGTCGGCAAGCAGCTGGGGGGAGAGCTACAGCCCTGCGCCGAAAAGAGTGCCGGCAGCTACGCGCGTGCGCAGTAACTTCTGGCCCTCCCAGCGCGTCCTGTCTCCGGGCGACCCTATCCCTGGCCAAAGGGACGTCGTGATGTTCGCCGCCCCTATCCCGGGCCAAATGGCCTGCCTGCCTCACCGTCCCTCGCCTCGCCTCATCGCCACTGCCCTTACCTCGCCGGCCCACCTGAACACCTCCTCCCTGATGGGGCAGCCCGACCAGCTCTTCAGCGGGCCCCACCCGACAAGTTCTTCGGCGGCAGGGCCCGCCTGAACTCCTCCCCGGTGGCGGGCCCCTCCCGAACACCTCCTCGGCAGCGGGGCCCGACCGACCAGCTCTTTGGCAGGCAGGGCTGTGTGTGCTGTTGGAGGGCTCCTGTTGCTCCCGAATGGATAGGTGCTGCAGTAGGTGAGTAGAAACTTTAAATTTTTTATTTATTGATTTATTGATTGACTTTTTATTTTTTATTTTTTGATTGATTTATTTATCATTTATTATTGATGATGGCTCTTTATTGCTAAAAGTGAAATATTTAATGCTTTGGAAAATCCCCTAACTTCCCTCTAACTTCCCTTCCCTCCCCCCCATCTCTGGCTACCTGCGCCTAATTTCTGAAATGTATGCAAGGTTTTTCTGAGCGTACAAAAATCTACACTTACTCCATTCTAAATTAGTTTGGAGTAACTTTTCGCTGCCTAAATTTGCAAAACAGGCGTAAGTGGCTGGTAATGCCCCCTTTTTGAAAAAAAAGGGAACTAAAATAAAACTAAACTAACTCACTAGAACTGGAGCAAACTAAATGCTGAGAATTGCGATTTCTAAGATACTCCAAACTAAAACTAGTTGCTCCAAAAAAATAGGAGTGACTACAGTTAAGAAATAATAGAGGTGCCATTACACTACTAGTTGTAATGTTTAGACCACCAAATAGTAGTAAAGATATAGGGGCTGAAATTGCCCACCGCCCAAAATAAGGCACACCTACCGCCTTTTGGTGTGCGTTACCGCCAAATGGACACACCGGCCATTAATTTTGCTGAAAAAAAGGAGCGGTGTGGTATTGGCGGCGGGAATGAGCTCTTTGCAGCAGTGTGGGGGCGGAGTGGCCGATTAGGTTATGAAATTTAGTTGATGCCCATTTACTGATAATGAGGCAGCTGCTCCCTGGCCTTCTTAAAGGGCAGGTTTTACAGCTAGGCCCTGAGCATTCAGTTTGTCTCTGTTGCTTGTGAAGGAATGGCTAAGGCAAGAAGTTTAAGGAGGGCCAGCCACTCCTCAGATGTAGAACTTGAGACCCTGGTCCAAGCTGTGGAGGGAAGGAGGCGCGTTCTCTATCCGGACACCGGAAGATCCAGTCCGCCGTCTTTGCCAATGCGTGGAGAGAGATCGCTGTGGAGGTGTCGGGGACCTTCATTCATGACTGCACCACCACCCAATGCCGCAAAATGCTGAACGACATCATTCGCCTGATGAAAGGGAGTACATATTCCCCCAATTCCACACCTTCCATCTGTGAGCCTCTTCTTCACCTCTTATTTCTCACCTTCACTATATAGTCAGTGAAGCACCATTTGATTGCTGAGGCATCTATATCTGTGTGTGGATACTCGCAATAGCGTGTCCCTTTCAGGTGAGAGTTCCAGCTGCATGTACTGGACCCACACTTGCACTAACTGCTGAGGCCTCATGACCATGCTCCTCAGCAACCCTTCTTTGCTTTGCAGGCCAAGGTCTCCCACAACCGTTTGGAGCAACAGAGGACTGGTGGGGGCGAGGCCGATATCCAGCAGCTCAGTGACATGGAAGAGCCGGTGCAGCAGCTAGTGGGCCCACATGTTGCCTTCCCTGTAGCCGCCGGTCATGTGGATCCCGCTGGGGGCAGCATCGGTCAGTGAAGGCCTTCCTTTAATGCCATCGCTCCCTGAAAGTCCAAGCGCCTACCAGTCAATTGCTTATGATTGTGTGCAAGTTGCTGCTGCCTGCTGCAATGCCGTAATTCACCTTGATGGAACCCCTTGTGCCAGTTATGATTGCAGATGAAACCCCCGAGTGTGAGCCAGAGCGAGACCAAAACCCTTGAGGTGAGTGAGAGCCAGAGTCAGGACGAGACCCTGGAGCCGAATGCAGTCATTGGTGGCATGTCCGATGAGGGCGAGGAAGAGGGGAACACTGCTGCCAGCACGCGTCACTGCTTCCTACACTCGCACATGCCAGCTCAGATACTGGGAGTAGGCAGTGGGGTCAGTTAGATTTAGCAGAGGGGTCCACACTGGGTTATGCACCAGGGCCTAGCGGGCTGTAGCATGGTCAAGGGCAAAGAGAACCTCGGGTGCCATCTCTCCGGGGGGGTGAGTTCGTACGCGGGTTCTGCTGCAGAGGACTCAGACAAGTCCTTCGATGTGGCGGCTTTTGAAACAAAGGTGGAAGCCATGCATTCCCAGATGTTGGGGGCAATGACAAGGGTGCTCGAGAGCCTGTTGCAAGTGGTCAGGAGCATGGAGGAGTCCATCTCCCACATTGTGGACAGCTCTGCACACACCATGGAGCCCATGATTGCCAGTGTGCAGACAATGGTGGACTCTGAGTGACCGTGCGGATCCAGCTGTGATGATGTGTGTCATGGGCAATGTGGCAGCTGCCATTACAGCACAGGCATAAGGGAACCAATGTCTCAATGCTGTATTGGAAAGGATGGAAGCTCAGAATGCTCTCATGCACTCTGGGCAACAGGCCACAGAGCGTCTTACTGCTGTCATCTCTCGTGCATCAAGACTGTGCCTGCTCTCATGCAGTCTCAGCTGGATCCCACGCGAAATCTGACTGTTGCCATTGCAGCCGAGTCCACCACGGTCCATCTTCCGGTTTCGCGCCACTCCAACGACCTGTGCTCCAGCAGATTGGTGGTGATCGTGAGGTGCTGCCCTGGGGAAGTGGTGCAGGCTCCTTGGATCAGGATCCTGATGTGGTCTCTCGGGATCATAGCAGTCCTGAGCCGAGGTCTACCATTCCGCCATTGTTGCCAACCATGGAATCCAACTGAAAGTGCACAGTAGGATGCTGCCCAGACTGTAGCCGACCCTTCCAGGGCCAGAGCTGGTCGAGGGCGTTCTAGAAGGACATCTGTAGCTTTTACACCTGAAACACAGCAGCCTTTCCAGACCCATGATGCAACCACCAGGGAGACACTTCAGCTTAGTTCCAGATAGGTTTACGTAAGAGGGGTTATAGTGAAATAGACAAGGGTGAGAATTGATAATGTGTATGTTTTGTGGATCCATTATTTCTGGTATAATAAATCTTTATTTTTGGTTTGAATATCTGTTCCGCTCTCTCATTTCACTGTGGGGAATGCTGTGTTAAAGGGCTCATTGGGTTGCCCATGGCGATGCACAGATGAAGGATAAAGTGCGCATGTACTCAGCGGAAATGAGCAGCAATGAGATGGTTTAGGACTTTCCTTGCAGGGTCTGGATGGCGACGCTACCTCCTGCGTAGCTGGCAAGTTGTACCCTGGTCCTCCTCCTGCGCCTCCTCCTCCTGGTCCTGCTGCCTCATCCTCCAATGGTTGTTCCCTCATGATTGCCAGGTTTTGAAGAACGCAGCAGATGACCACAAATAGGGACACCCGCTCAGGCGAGTACTGCAGCACTCCTCCTGAGCAATCCAGGCCAGGTAACCTCTTTTAAGTATTCCGATGGTCTGCTCAATGATGCACCTGGTGGCTGAATGTGAGTCATTGTAGGATTGCTGCGCATCAGTCCTGGGGTGGCGAAGGGGAGTCAGCAGCCAAGTGCACAGTGGGTAGCCCTGGTCTCCAAGGAGCCAGCCGCAATCTTGGTTTGGGCCAGCAAAGATGCCTGACGCACAGGTCTGCTGCAGGATGAAAGCATCGTGGCTACCGCAAGAATAGTGGGCGTCAACTGTCATGATTTTGAAGTTATGGTCACACACCAGCTGGACATTGAGGGAGTGGAATCCCTTGCAGTTATGGAAGATCTTGGGATTGTTCTGTGGCGCCACTGAATGCGACGTGGAATCCTGGGGAAGTCCGCTATCTTCACGATTCTGATCTGCCGCTCGAACTGCTTCTCCCTGCTCATAGGGAAGGATATGTAGTCTCTCCTCCTCTTATAGAGTGCATCTTTCACCGGACGGATGGAGCTATGGGCAGCAGACTGCGAGATGTTCGAGATGTCTGCTGTTGCAGCTTGGAAAGATCCAGTCGCATAGAAATTGAGGGCGATGGTGACTTGGATGCGACAGTCAGAGCTGTCATCAACCTTGTTTGAGGCTGTAGGTCTGGCCGCAGGAGATTGCACAGCTCCGTCACTATGTCCTTGCGGAATCGCAGATCTCCGGAGACACTGGTCATCAGTCAGGTCCATGTAGGAGAACTGTTGTCTGTAGACCCTTTGACGTGAGTGTCTTCTGCCACCACGACTATGTTGGCATCTGCCTCATTGCCTTCTCCCTCCTGCTCTTGTTGGTCCTCACCCTCGGCAGGCTGCAGCTGGCAAGTATCTGCCTCCTGTGCATGCTGCCTCCTGTCCATCTGGCCCACAGTGTTGTGCGGGGGGTCTGTGTACCTGACCCTCATCCTGACAGCAGGCCCTTCCTGAGATCCTTCCTGGGGCACCTCTCTGGGTTCAGCCCTGTTGCCATCTCCATGGCCTTCTGCATGTTACTCAGCCATGTGTGCTGCGCCCTTTGCCCGCTGCCTCTCCAGCCGTTGGAGCCGATGCTGCCTTCTCCTGCGTGCTTCCCTGCCGTGCACAATGTGCAGGAGGTGTTCCGCTGCCACCACTGACCCCATTTAGTTATCCTCCGCAAGCCCAGCTTCCTCAATCAGCGCTCTCTGTTGTAGAGTATGAAGAGCCTGGGCCACTATAACTCAATCCCGCTATCAACAAGGCTATTCACAATGGTTGAAAAAGTCCAAAAAAAACTTGCCGACAAGTATGCTGCTAGATGCAACACGCCTTTAAATGCTGCTGGCGGTCTTGAGCAAGCAGTGTGTACCGAGCCAAAAACCTGTTGTTAGCACCGACAGGTGACCGGAAGACGATTTCAGCTGAATTTAGCTTCTGGGGCGAGTCTGAAGCGATGCGCGATCTGATGATGTCGTTAACGATGCATCTGCAGGAGCAGGGTGGAAGTAGGGGGAGCGGGGTGGGTATCCTTACCACCGGGAAAACCCACACGGGCAATGCCACGAATGTCGGCCAGTCCGCCGCAACTCGCCGGCCATTCCGCACCGACCCGTGGTCAGCGCTTTCAGGCGGCCAGAGACCTTATAGAAAGGGCCAATTTCGGCCCCATGATAGGGAGGAGCAGATTTGCAGAGAAATTACAGAGGCGCAAAAACTATAGAGTAGTAATAATAGGGGACTGTAACCACCCTAATATAGACTGGGATCGTAATAGTGTAAAGGGCAGAGAAGGGGGAGAGTATCTGAAATGTGTTCAGGAAAACCTTCTTGATCAGTATGTTTCCGGCACGATGAAGGAATAGGCATTGCTGGATCAGGTTCTGGGGAATGAGGTGAGTCAAGTGAAGCAAGTGTCAGTAGGTGAACATTTAGGGAACAGTGATCATAGTATCATAAGGTTTAGATTAGCTATGGAAAAGGACAGGGAGCAATCTGGAATAAAAAAAATTAACTGGGGGAAGGCCACTTTCAGTGAGATGAGTACGGATCTGGCCCAGGTGAACTGGAATCAAAGAGTGGCAGGCAAAACTGTAGTGGATCAATGGGCTGCCTTTAAAGAAGAAATAGTTTGGGTACAGTTGAGGTACATTCCCATGAGGAGGAAAGGTAGGGCAACTAAAGTCAGAGCTCTCTGGATGACGAAACAGATAGAGAATATGATAAAGCAGTAAAAGAGCATGTATGACAGATGTCAGGTTACAAATGCATCTGAGAATCAGGCTATATATAGAAAGGCCAGAGGAGGGCAAGAAAATAAGAGGGGCAAAGTGAGGGTACGAGAATAGAATGGCAGCCATCATAAAAGGTAATCCAAAAGTCTTCTATCGGCATATAAATATGGGAAATCAGGGATAGTATTAAAGCCAAGGAAGTGGCATACAAATTGGCCAGAAATAGCAGTGAACCCGGGGACTGGGAGAAATTTAGAACTCAGCAGAGGAGGACAAAGGGTTTGATTAGGGCAGGGAAAATAGAGTACGAGAGGAAGCTTGTAGGGAACATTAAAACGGACTGCAAAAGCTTCTATAGATATGTAAAGAGAAAAAGTTTAGTAAAGACAAATGTAGGTCCCCTGCAGTCAGAATCAGGGGAAGTCATAACGGGGAACAAAGAAATGGCAGACCAATTGATCAGGTACTTTGGTTCGGTGTTCACTAAGGAGGACACAAACAACCTTCCGTATATAAAAGGGGTCAGAGGGTCTAGTAAGAAGGAGGAACTGAGGGAAATCCTTATTAGTCGGGAAATAGTGTTGGGAAAATTGATGGGATTGAAGGCCGATAAATCCCCAGGGCCTGATGGACTGCATCCCAGAGTACTGAAGGAGGTGGCCTTGGAAATAGCGGATGCATTGACAGTCATTTTCCAACATTCCATAGACTCTGGATCAATTCCTATGGATTGGAGGGTAGCCAATGTAACCCCACTTTTAAAAAAAGGAGGGAGAAAGAAAACAGGGAATTATAGACCGGTCAGTCTGACATTGGTAGTGGGTAAAATGATGGAATCAATTATTAAGGATGTCATAGCAGCGCATTTGGAAAGAGGTGACATGATAGGTCCAAGTCAGCATGGATTTGTGAAAGGGAAATCATGCTTGACAAATCTTCTGGAATTTTTTGAGGATGTTTCCAGTAGAGTGGACAAGGGAGAACCAGTTGATGTGGTGTATTTGGACTTTCAGAAGGCTTTCGACAAGGTCCCACACAAGAGTTTAATGTGCAAAGTTAAAGCACATGGGATTGGGGGTAGTGTACTGACGTGGATTGAGAACTGGTTGGCAGACAGGAAGCAAAGAGTAGGAATAAATGGGTACTTTTCAGAATGGCAGGCAGTGACTAGTGGGGTACCGCAAGGTTCTGTGCTGGGGCCCCAGCTGTTTACATTGTACATGAATGATTTAGACGAGGGGATTAAATGTAGTATCTCCAAATTTGCGGATGACACTAAGTTGGGTGACAGTGTGAGCTGCGAGGAGGATACTATGAGGCTGCAGAGTGACTTGGATAGGTTAGGTGAGTGGGCAAATGCATGGCAGATGAAGTACAATGTGGATAAATGTGAGGTTATCCACTTTGGTGGCAAAAACCGAGAGACAGACTATTATCTGAATGGTGACAGATTAGGAAAAGGGGAGGTGCAACGAGACCTGGGTGTCATGGTACATCAGTCACTGAAGGTTGGCATGCAGGTTAAGAAAGCAAATGGCATGTTGGCCTTCATAGCGAGGAGATTTGAGTACAGGGGCAGGGAAGTGTTACTACAGTTGTACAGGGCCTTGGTGAGGCCACACCTGGAGTATTGTGTACAGTTTTGGTCTCCTAACTTGAGGAAGGACATTCTTGCTATTGAGGGAGTGCAGCGAAGGTTCACCAGACTGATTCCCGGGATGGCGGGACTGACATATCAAGAAAGACTGGCTCAACTGGGCTTGTATTCACTGGAGTTCAGAAGAATGAGAGGGGATCTCATAGAAACGTTTAAAATTCTGATGGGTTTAGACAGGTTAGATGCAGGAAGAATGTTCCCAATGTTGGGGAAGTCCAGAACCAGGGGTCACAGTCTAAGGATAAGGGGTAAGCCATTTAGGACTGAGATGAGGAGAAACTTTTTCACCCAGAGAGTGGTGAACCTGTGGAATTCTCTACCACAGGAAGTTGTTGAGGCCAATTCACTAAATATATTCAAAAAGGAGTTAGATGTAGTCCTTACTACTAGGGGGATCAAGGAGTACGGTGAGAAAGCAGGAATGGGGTACTGAAGTTGCATGTTCAGCCATGAACTCATTGAATGGCGGTGCAGGCTTGAAGAGCCGAATGGCTTACTCCTGCACCTATTTTCTATGTTTCTATGTTTCTAAATAGTAAACGGGTAGTAAGAGGAGTTAAGTTAAATAATTCAAATTTGATCCGTGGTCAGGGACAGGAGGGTGTGACTACGAGTGAGGCAGTTATGGGGACCCAGGATGTAGTGATGAAGGAGTCTCAGCCCTTGCACTTGTCCAACAGGTACAAGGTTCTTATTCCCTGTGTGAATGAGAGCAGGGGCTGCAGGGAGGATGAGCAAACTGACCACAGCACCGTGATACAGGGGACCATTCAAGTTGGGGGAGTAAAAAGAAATGTGGTAGTGGTAGTGGACATATAGTTAGGGGGATAGGTACTATTCTCTGCAGCCGAGAGCGTGAGTCCCGAAGGCTGTATTGCCTTCCCGGTGCCAGGGTTAAGTACATGTCCTCTGGGCTGGAGAGGAACTTGGAGTCGGAGGGGAAAGATCCAGTTGTCGTGGTCCATGTAGGTACGAATGACAGTTAGGACAAAGAGAGAGGTTCTGCTGAGGGAGTATGAGCAGCTAGGGGCTAAATTAAAACCACAAAGGTAATAATCTCTGGATTACTACCTGAGCCATGGGCAAATTTGCATAAGATTACTAGGTCAGACAGATGCACGCGTGGCTCAAAGATTGGTGTGGGAGAAATGGGTTTCAATTCATGGGGCACTGGCACCAGTACTGGGATAAGAGGGAGCTGTTGCATCAGGATGGGCTTCGCTTGAACCAGGCTGGGTCCAGTGTCCTGGTGAATTGAATAACTAGGGCTGTAGAAAGGGTTTTAAACTAAATAGTGGGGTGGAGGGATCCGGTGAGCAGATATTTAAAAAGGCAAAGAGAAAGGAGAAGGCAATAGTACAAGGTAGCGATAGGGGTAATGATAACCAGAGCGTGGCAGGAAGGGACAGAGCGTATACACATAAGAGTGCATCAGAAAGCGGGGTCAGAGTAGGGAAAAATGGTAAAAAGACAAAATTAAAAGCTCTGTATCTGAATGCACGAAGCATTCATAACAAGATAGATGGGCTGATGGCACAATTAGAAATAAATGGGTATGATCCGATAGCCATTTAAGAGACGTGTTGCAAGGTGACCAGGGTTGGGAACTGAATATTCAGGAGTAATTGCCTTTTCGGAAGGATAGGCAGAAAGGAAAGCGGGTGGGGTAGCTCTGTTAATAAAGGATGAGATCAGTGCAGTAGTGAGAAATGATATTGGCTCAGAAGATCAAGATGTAGAATCAATTTGGGTGGAGATAAGAAAATATAAGGGAAAGAAGTCTATAGGCCCCCAAACAGTAGCTACACTGTAGGACAGAGTATAAATCAAGAAATAATGGAGGCTTGTAAGAAAGGTATAGCAATAATCATGGGAGATTTTAATCTTCATATAGATTGGACAAATCAAATTGGCAAAGGCAGCCTTGAGGAAGAGTTCATAGAGTGTATGCAGTATGGTTTCTTGGAACAATATGTTGTGGGACCAAACAGGGAGCAGACTATTTTAGTTCTGGTAATGTGTAACGAGTCTGGATTAATTAATGATTGTGTAGTGAAGGATCCTCTTGGGAAGAGTGATCATAGCATGGTTGAATTTCAAATTCAGTTTGAGGGTGAGAAAACTAGGTCTCAAACTAGTGTCCTGAACTTAATTAAGGCAATTACATTGGTATGAAGGCAGAGTTGGTTAACGTGGACTTGGAAAATAGTTTAAAGGGTAAGACTGTAGAAAAGCAGTGGCAAACATTTAAGGAGATATTTCATAACTCTTAGCAAAGATATATTCCAGTGAGAAAGAAAGAGTGTAAGAGAAAGATGAACCATCCATGGCTAACTAAGGAAGTAAAGGATGATATCAAATAGAAAACAAAGGCATACAATGTTGTGAAGAAAGGTGGAAGGCCAGAGGATTGGGAAATTTTTAGAAACCAGCAAAGGACGACTAAAAAAAAATGATAAAGACCTTATGAAAGTAAACTAGCAAAAGATATAAAAACAGACAGTAAGAGCTTCTACAGGTATATAAAAAGGAAGAGAGCTGCTAAAGTAAATGTTGGTCCCTTACAGGATGAGACTGGGGGTTAGATTTTCCATTATTTTTGCATGCATAACACCCATCTAATGTCCATTTTAACACTGAAATGAGGTGTAACGCCCAGATATCGCCCATTTAGCCACAAAATGGAAACTGACACCCATTTCTCAGACACTTATCGTCGAGCATTACTTTCGCCATGTATATAACGCTGAGAAAAAATAATACTGCCCGCCCACTTTTTTTGGGCGGAATCATCAGAATGGGCGAACCCAATGGCCATAATATCGGCCAGCGTTACTTTCGGCACGTAATTAACGCCGAGATTCAAAATACTGACCACCCACCTTTTTTTGTCGTAAAGATCGCATTTGCCGAAACTAACACCCAGTATATCGCCACTTTCAGCACCTTGCACATATCTCGCCCACAATATCGCTCGCCGAAAAAACCGCTCTGAAAAAGTTGAACTATTCTGAACTAATCACAACGGTGCGGACACCATTTTGTAAATTGCAGGTCGCTTCATTGAACAGGCTGCTTCAACTTCGGGGGAGTTTGGATTTACTCTGGAGTTCTTCTCAGTTGATGTGACCATCTGAACAGACATCTTTTCATACTGTGCACGATTGGGTTTTACTATAGGTGTGCTAGAGGGGAAATTTATTGCTTGTGAACAATCGCCATTATACTTTTATTGGAATGGGGCCAGCTATTTCTCAGCCTGCATCAGTTACAACGCAGATGCTACAGAGTGCAAATGGCACAACGTATACTCCACAGTATTATGAGTCCGATCTAAGATGTGCCAGACTGATGAGAAGGTCCAGACCATACACCCCCCGCACTTACAGGGAGAAGAGGTCTTACCTCGACTTATCCGAGAACACCTGTCTTCGGAGACTGCACTTCCATAAAGTGATCATCAGTGAGATATGCCAGCTCATCAGGGCAGATCTGCAGGCTGCCAGCACCTTCAGGACATCACTGTCCGTTGACGTCAAGGTCACCGCGGCACTGTCGTTCTACGTGTCCGGTTCCTTTCAGGCTTCCGCGGTCGACATTTCCCCTATGTCCACAGATCCCTGAAAGTAGCAGGCCAGGTGGATAAGGTGGTTAAGAAGGCATATGGAATGCTTGCCTTTATTGGCCAAGGCATAGAATATAAGAGCAGGGAAGTTATGCTTAAATTGTATAATACTTTGGTTAGACCATAGCTGGAGTACTGCGTGCAGTTCTGGTTGCCGTATTATAGGAAGGACGTGATTGCACGAGAGAAGTTGCCGAGGAGATTTACTAGGATGCTGCTTGGAATGGAGAATCTTAGTTATGAGGACAGATTGGATAGGCTGAGTTTGTTCTCATAGGAACAGAGGAGGTTGAGAGGAGATCTCATCGAGGTGTACAAAATATGGAGGGGCCTGGACACAGTGGATAGTAAGGGTCTATTTCCATTGGTGGAGGGGGCTATTATGAGGGAGCATAGTTTTAAGGTGGTTGGTGGAAGGTTTAGAGGGGATTTGAGGGGGGGTCTTCTTTACGCAGAGGGTTGTGGGGATCTGGAACTCACTGCCTGGAAGAGTGGTGGATGCAGAAACCTTCACCATTTTTAAGAGATGGTTGGATGGGCACTTAAAGTGCCGTAACCTGCAGAGTTACGGACCTAGAGCTGGTAATTGGGATTAGACTAGATGACCTTTTGTTAGTCGGCGCAGATATAATGGTAAGTTCTGCAGGGAATAGAAAACGGCCAGAATGATCTCTTGGATTAGTTTCGATCACCTGGATGGGTCGGAGAGGAATTATCCCAGATTTTGTCTCCCTAATTTGGCCTGGGTTTTTATCTGGTTTTTGCCTCTCCCAGGAGATCACATGGCTCTGGTTGGGGTGAAGTGTCGATGTTTTTAGTATAAGGGGTGTTGCAGTGGTGTGGGGCGAACTGGTTGGGCTGGGTGCTCTTTGCCTTTCCGTCATTGTTCATGGGTTTGTATGTAACCTTTAGGGCTGCTGACGAAGGACCGTGTGGCTCTTTGTCGGCCGGCGCAGACACGATGGGCTGAAATGGCCTCCTTCTGCGCTGTAAATTTCTATGTTTCTATGTCTCAGCATGCCACACATTGCTGCATTAGACAGGTCACGGAAGCCCTGTACGCGCGTAGGATGGACTTTATCAGCTTCCCTATGAGCACGGAGGCTCAGACTGACAGGGCTGGATAATTCTACCGAATTGCTAAGTTCCCCAAGGTGCAGGGAGCAATACACTGTACGCACATCGCCATGCGGGCACCTTCTCAGGACTCAGAGGTTATTCGCAACAGAAAAGGATTTCACTCCCTGAAGGTCCAATGAGTTGTCGACCACAACCAGATAATTATGGCAGTGAATGCCAAATGTCCGGGCAGCTTCGATAAGGTTCACATCCTGCGTGAGAGCGCTGTATCTGACATGTTTACCAGCCAGCCGCAAGCTCAATGCTGGATGCTTGGTGACAAACGATGTGGCCTAGCCACCTGGCTGATGATCCCCCCGCATGACACCCACACCGAGGCCGAGAAGCGATACAACGAGAGCCACAGAGCCACACGCAATGTGGTCCAGAAAACAACTAGTGTGCTAATGCACTGCTTTAGGTGCCTGGAGTACTCAGGAGGGGAGCTGCAATACAACCCTGATCAGGCGCTCCATTCGTGGTCGTGTGCTCCATGCTGCACAACTTGGCTATCAGAAAGGGACAAGAATTGCCAGAAGGGACTGATGGTCCACCTCAGGAGAGAGAGGAAGAGGAGGACGAGGGGCTGGATGCTGACCTCGGGCCAGACAATCAGGCTGACTATACAACCATGCCCATGCCCCCCTCCAGACTGCAGGAAAGGGCCCATGGTGGCTACATAGCTGCAAGACTCTTACGTCAGCAGCTCATAAATGAGCGATTTGCCTGAAAGAACGTTGCTGTAATTGACAAAGCTGACACACTGCTGTGTGTGCAGCTCAGACATCAATGGTGGGCATTATCTTGGTGCCAGTTAAAGTTTAATTTGATTCAAGTTAAGTGTAATTATACCCTTTCATGTTAAGGAATCACAGTGTGTAACGGTCCAGCTATCTGAGACAATGTGCAACAAGGTTATGTTGAATAAAAAACATTTAATACGACCATTGGTCTGAAATCATAAGTATCACGGGCAAAAACACCCCACCCCCACCCCACTTTTTAGAACATTGACATTAATCAAATGGTCAACATGTCCAGCAACACAGAACACAGATGTAAACCAACAGGATGCCCCCTCCCCCCATACCTTACAACAAATTGCATACACCCAGATGGAGATATAACACAGCCATCACCTGCAGACATGCATCTCACTTTCCTTCCCCTCTCCACTTCTTCTCTCCACCTCTACCCCTTCCCCTCCTCACTACCCGTCGCCTGGCTGAGGAGCTCCTCAGGCGGTGCCTCATTATGGGGCATGAAGGCAGAGCCGGCAATCGCATGGATCTGGGAGTGGGGGATACTGAGGTGGCAACGTTATCGGATGCAGAAGCAGCATTTTGCCCCTGCCTCTCATGTGTCGTTGGCACTGGGGGTGCGGAACCTAAGGGTAGAGTGCCACGCTCCGGGACCACTGGGAGGCCTGTGTTACCAGTATTCCTGGCTATCGCCTCCAGGGCCTCCACCATCTACGGTACATACTCAGTCATGGTGCCGGAGATACTGGCCAGCTGTCGGGATATGCCCCCCAATGCCTCTGTGATCTGGTCACCTATGTCAACAGTCTTTGTGTACAACTGTACCATGTCTCTGCTGTCATATGGCACTTGTGGAGCAGACCTGCCGCATCCACGAAATCTCTGCGGGGTTGGCGCCGTCCTAGGGACACCTGGGGTGCCCTGTGGTGAGATGCTTGGGCCCGGTACCTCCAAAGTGGAGGTGGGAATGGCCGGAGGAGCAGTAGATGGCCTTGTGGTCGAATGCCTTCTGGAGCCTGGCGATGCAGGCTCCTCAAAATCCGCGCTCTCATCCGTGGAGAACAGACCCAGCTGATTGACAGGCGAGAATCGCAGCTCCCCAGCAGCAGATGTAGGATCGTCCGGTGAGTCCGGCCCCGCGACCCCACCTTCTGGCCTCAAGGTCTTGCCTTGGGACGCACTGCTGGCTGAGCTGCAAAACACAAGTGAGGTTATTAGAGGAGAAAGGGGTGCTAGGGTTACAAGGTGAGTCCAGCGCTACACACAGCATATGCACGACAAAAGCACCAACGCTAACAAAATCATCCCAGACATCACATTTAATGACCATCAACAAATTCTGCATTGTAATGATTCTCATGAGGCCAGCATTATTTATAGGACACTTTTAGAAATCATCTATCATATATTATTGTTCGGAGTTGAGTGGATGTGGCCTCTATTGACTTTACATCACGCAATGGTGTATACTTTACTCATGTGGCATCACTTCAGGGTCTGCAGCTGCCTGCATGGCCATCCGGGGGTTGCTCCCCACTAGTGTCAGCACCCGCTCCTCAATGTCAGTTAGGTCGCTGATGACACCCCACCCGTTCGCCTCTGCTCAGACCTATTCCTCAATAACTTCTTCTGTAAAAGGTAACAGGATGACATGGCATGAGATAATTGTGTGATATCATTGCTAGGTACTGTCACAGAGACTGATACAACACATAACCGACAGATGTAATCAGGATTATTATGATAATTATCATTCTTTAACTAAAGACGTACACCATGAACGCAGGCTTTGAGTACAGCATTCCCGGTAAAAGTGAAAGATCTCACATCTGATGATAGTCACTCATGACTCTTACAAATCAAATTATATAAATACATAAGTACATGTAAATAAATGTAATACTTACTCTTGCGGATCCAACAAGATTGTTCCATCGCTTTTGGCATTGGTTGCTCTCACGCACCTTGTAGGTTGCCGACGACACCACCTCTGCTATCTCAGCCCATATCCTCTGGTAGGCCTTTGGGGTGGGCTTCCCACGCCCTCCCTGTGTCAAATCACCCCAGTGTGACTCGACCTCCAGCATGAGGGAGGAATTAGCCTCGTCCGAGAACCTCCTCACTCTTTTGCGTCCTCCAATTTGCTCCTCTCCCACCTCACTGCTCTCGCCAGTGTCAGTCTCCACAGCATGCTGTGTCGCCTCCTCCACTCCCTACATTATAGGCAGCAAATTCGGGAAAATATCTGTCTGGTAACAGATACGTTTTTTGGCACAATTTGCTATAAAGCTCGGAACTCTCCCTCCTACCTCCCAAAGCAGCCACACCACACCCACACACGCCTTCACTCCCTCTCAGCTCCCTCGCTCTCTGTCTCCTCTTATGCGCATGTAATGATGACCCTTGACCTCCTGAATCGTGGGAATCGAGCATTGCCACGCCGTTGCTAAGGATGGCGACACTTTACGGCAGAAGGTCAGAGAGATTTAACGCTAATGCCCATTTCAGATCGCTCGCGGTAACGGTCATTTTATAAAATGGAAACTAGGGGGTTTGAAAGTGGGTGACAAGCCGGCTATCGGAAAACCCATATTTACCGCCCATGCCGGAAATAACGCCCATTTTTGGGCGATGTGCACAAAAGTCAAAAATCTAGCCCCGGGGAATTAATAATGGGAAACAGGGAAATGGTGGAGACTTTGAACAAAAAATTCTTTGCATCAGTCTTCATGGTAAAAGATACTAAAAGCAACCCAAAAATTGATAATCAAGGGGCAATTGCAGGGGGTGACTTAAAACAATCACTATCACTAGAGAAAAAGTACTAGGCAAACAAATCCCCTGGACCTGATGGTAGACAAATCCCCTGGACCTGATGGCCTGCATCCTAGGGTCTTAAAAGAGGTGGCTGCAGAGATCGTGGATGCATTGGTTGTAATTTACCAAAATTCTCTGGATTCTGGAGATGTTCCAGCGGACTTGAAAACTGCAAATGTAACGCCCCTAGGAGGGAGACAGAAAGCAGGAAACTATAGACCAGTTAGCCTAACATCTGTCATTGGAAAAATGCTGGAGTCTATCATTAAGGAAGTAGTAACAGGACATTTAGAAAATCATAATGCAGTCAAGCAGAGTCAGCATGGTTTTATGAAGGGGAAATCATGTTTGACAAATGTGCTGGAGTTTTTTAAGGATGTAATGACCTGGATAGATAAAGGAGAACCAGTTGATATCGTGTATTTGGATTTCTAGAAAGCATTCGATAAGGTGCCACATAAAAGGTTACTGCACAAGATAAGAGCTCATGGGGTTGGGGGGAATATATTTGCATGGTTAGAGGATTGGCTAACTAACAGAAAACAGAGTGTCAGGATAAATGGATCATTTTCAGGTTGGCAAACTATAACAAGTGGAGTGCCACAGGGATCCATGCTGAGGCCTCAACTATTTACAATCTATATTAATGATCTGGACGAAGGGACCAAGTGTGACGTAGCCAAATTTGCTGATGATGCAAGGTGGGAAAGCAAATTGTGAGGAGAATGCAAAGAATCTGCAAAGGGATATAGATAGGCTAAGTGTGTGGGCAAAAACTTGACGGATGGAGTATAATGTGGGAAAATGTGAGGTTATCCACTTTGGCAGGAAAAATAAAAAAGCAAATTATTATTTAAATGGGGAGAGATTACAAAATGCTGCGGTACAGAAGGATCTGGGGGTCCTTGTACATGAAACACAAAAAGTTAACATGAAGGTACAGCAATAATTAGGAAGGCAAATGGAATGTTGGCCTTTATTGCAAGGAGGATGGAGTTTAAAAGTCGGGAAATCATGCTACAATTGGTGAGACCACACCTGGAGTACTGCGTACAGTTTTCGTCAACTTATTTGCTTGCATTGGAGGCAGTTCAGAGAAGGTTCACGAGGTTGATTTTTGCGATGAAGGGGTTTTCATATGCAGAAATGTTGGGCCTTTACCTTTGGAGTTTAGAAGACTGAGAGGTAACCTTATTGAAATGTATAAGATTCTGAGGGGTCTTGACAGGATAGATGCAGATAGGATGTTTCCCCTCGTGGGTGAATCTAGAACTAGGGGCCATAGTTTCAGAATAAGGGGTCACCCATTGAAAATAGAAATGAGGAGGAATTTCTTATGTAGGAGGGGGTGGGGCCGATTAGGAACAAAAAGGAGACCTATCCATGGAGGCAGAGGGTATGGCAGAGGTACTAAGTGAGTACCTTGCATCTGTCTTCACCAAGGAAGAGGATGCTGCCACTGATAAAGTGAAGGAGGAGGTACTGGAGACACTTGATAGGATAAATATTGATAAAGAAGAGGTATCAGGAGTGGATGGGATGCATCCTAGGATGCTGAGGGAATTGAGGGCGGAAATCGCGGAGGTATTGGCCATAATATTCCAATCCGCCAGACGTGGCTGGTGCCAGAAGACTGGAGAATTGCAAATGTTACACCATTGTTCAAAAAAAGGTGTAAAAATAAACCCAGCAATTACAGCCCACTCAGTTTAACCTCGGTAGTGAGGAAGCTTTTAAAAACAGTAACCAAGGACAAAATTAACAGTCACTTGGATAGGGGTGTATTAATTAAGGAAAACCAGCATGAAGTTGTTTATGGCAAATCGTGTTTAACCAACTTGATCGAGTTTTTTGATGAGGTAACAGAGAGGATTGATGAGGATAATGCGGTTGACGTAGTGTACATGGATTTCCAAAAGGCGTTCGACAAAGTGCCACATGCGTCGGCGGCAGTCGGGAGCAGCGTCGAGGAGGTGCGTGGAGAGGCCTATAAAAGGCACAGCAGGGAGTCCGGGCCCAGCGTCGGCGGCAGTCGGGAGCAGTGTCGAGGAGGTGCGTGGAGAGGCCTATAAAAGGCACAGCAGGGAGTCCGGGGCCCAGCATCGGCGGCAGTCGGGAGCAGCGTCGAGGAGGTGCGTGGAGAGGCCTATAAAAGGTATACTTGTGCAGCTACAGGGAGAAGGCAAAAAAGAAGTAGAAAGAAATCAAAAGGTGACGTCACAGCCAAGAGGGTAAGTGATTGGCTGGTGATTGGTGAGTAGTTTTTCTTTTTTCTCTTCCATATCAGTCAGTAACTTTTAACATTGTTGTTGCCAATTTAAGTGTATATAAGGGTTAAGTCATGGCAGGAGAGCTCGGTCGGGTGTTATGCTCCTCCTGTACCATGTGGGAACTCAGGGACACTTCCGGTGTCCCTGACGATTACGTGTGCGGGAAGTGTATCCGCCTCCAGCTCCTGACAGACCGCGTTGCGGAGTTGGAGCTGAGGGTGGATTCACTCTGGAGCATCCACGATGCTGAGAATGACGTGAGTATCACGTGTAGCGAGTTGGTCGTACCACAGGGAAAGGGTCCACAGCCAGATAGGGAATGGAAGACCAACAGGAAGAGCAGTGCAAGGAAGGTAGTGCAGGAGTCCCCTGTGGTCATCCCCCTGCAAAACAGATACACTGCTTTGGGTACTGTTGAGGGGGATGACTCATCAGGGGAGGGCAGCAGCAGCCAAGTTCATGGCACCGTGGCTGGCTCTGCTGCACAGGAGGGCAGGAAAAAGAGTGGGAGAGCAATAGTGATTGGGGATTCAATGGTGAGGGGAATAGATAGGCGTTTCTGCGGCCGCAACCGAGACTCCAGGATGGTATGTTGCCTCCCTGGTGCAAGGGTCAAGGATGTCTCGGAGCGGATGCAGGACATTCTAAAAAGGGAGGGAGAACAGCCAGTTGTCGTGGTGCACATTGGTACCAACGACATAGGTAAAAAGAGGGATGAGGTCCTACGAAACGAATTTAAGGAGCGAGGAGCTAAATTAAAAAGTAGGACCTCAAAAGTAGTAATCTCGGGATTGCTACCAGTGCCACGTGATAGTCAGAGTAGGAATCGCAGGATAGCGCAGATGAATACGTGGCTTGAGCAGTGGTGCAACAGGGAGGGATTCAAATTCCTGGGGCATTGGAACCGGTTCTGGGGGAGGTGGGACCAGTACAAACCGGACGGTCTGCACCTGGGCAGGACCGGAACCAATGTCCTAGGGGGAGTGTTTGCTAGTGCTGTTGGGGAAGATTTAAACTGATATGGCAGGGGGATGGGAACCAATGCAGGGAGACAGAGGGAAACAAAAAGGAGGCAAAAGCAAAAGACAGAAAGGAGATGAGGAAAAGTGGAGGGCAGAGAAACCCAAGGCAAAGAACAAAAAGGGCCACTGTACAGCAAAATTCTAAAAGGACAAAGGGTGTTAAAAGAACAAGCCTGAAGGCTTTGTGTCTTAATGCAAGGAGTATCCGCAATAAAGTGGATGAATTAACTGTGCAAATAGATGTTAACAAATATGATGTGATTGGGATTACGGAGACGTGGCTCCAGGATGATCAGGGCTGGGAACTCAACATCCAGGGGTATTCAACATTCAGGAAAGATAGAATAAAAGGAAAAGGAGGTGGGGTAGCATTGCTGGTTAAGGAGCAAATTAAGGCAATAGTTCGGAAGGACATTAGCTTGGATGATGTGGAATCTATATGGGTAGAGCTGCAGAATACCAAAGGGCAAAAAACGTTAGTGGGAGTTGTGTACAGACCTCCAAACAGTAGTAGTGATGTTGGGGAGGGCATCAAACATGAAATTAGGGGTGCGTGCAATAAAGGTGCAGCAGTTATAATGGGTGACTTTAATATGCACATAGATTGGGTTAACCAAACTGGAAGCAATACGGTAGAGGAGGATTTCCTGGAGTGCATAAGGGATGGTTTTTTAGACCAATATGTCGAGGAACCAACTGGGGGGGAGGCCATCTTAGACTGGGTGTTGTGTAATGAGAGAGGATTAATTAGCAATCTCGTTGTGCGAGGCCCCTTGGGGAAGAGTGACCATAATATGGTGGAATTCTGCATTAGGATGGAAAATGAAACAGTTAATTCAGAGACCATGGTCCAGAACTTAAAGAAGGGTAACTTTGAAGGTATGAGGCGTCAATTGGCTAGGATAGATTGGCGAATGATACTGAAGGGGTTGACTGTGGATGGGCAATGGCAGACATTTAGAGACCGCATGGATGAACTACAACAATTGTACATTCCTGTCTGTCGTAAAAATAAAAAAGGGAAGGTGGCTCAACCGTGGCTATCAAGGGAAATCAGGGATAGCATTAAAGCCAAGGAAGTGGCATACAAATTGGCCAGAAATAGCAGAGAACCCGGGGACTGGGAGAAATTTAGAACTCAGCAGAGGAGGACAAAGGGTTTGATTAGGGCAGGGAAAATGGAGTACGAGAAGAAGCTTGCAGGGAACATTAAGACGGATTGCAAAAGTTTCTATAGGTATGTAAAGAGAAAAAGGTTAGTAAAGACAAACGTAGGTCCCCTGCAGTCAGAATCAGGGGAAGTCATAACATGGAACAAAGAAATGGCGGACCAATTGAACAAGTACTTTGGTTCGGTATTCACTGAGGAGGACACAAACAACCTTCCGGATATAAAAGGGGTCGGAGGGTCTAGTAAGGAGGAGGAACTGAGGGAAATCCTTATTAGTCGGGAAATTGTGTTGGGGAAATTGATGGGATTGAAGACCGATAAATCCCCAGGGCCTGATGGACTGCATCCCAGAGTACTTAAGGAGGTGGCCTTGGAAATAGTGGATGCATTGACAGTCATTTTCCAACATTCCATTGACTCTGGATCAGTTCCTATGGAGTGGAGGGTAGCCAATGTAACCCCACTTTTTAAAAAAGGTGGGAGAGAGAAAACAGGGAATTACAGACCGGTCAGCCTGACATCGGTTGTGGGTAAAATGATGGAATCAATTATTAAGGATGTCATCGCAGTGCATTTGGAAAGAGGTAATATGATAGGTCCAAGTCAGCATGGATTTGTAAAAGGGAAATCATGCTTGACAAATCTTCTGGAATTTTTTGAGGATGTTTCCAGTAGAGTGGACAAGGGAGAACCAGTTGATGTGGTATATTTGGACTTTCAGAAGGCTTTCGACAAGGTCCCACACAAGAGATTAATGTGCAAAGTTAAAGCACATGGGATTGGGGGTAGTGTGCTGACATGGATTGAGAACTGGTTGTCAGACAGGAAGCAAAGAGTAGGAGTAAATGGGGACTTTTCAGAATGGCAGGCAGTGACTAGTGGGGTACCGCAAGGTTCTGTGCTGGGGCCCCAGCTGTTTACACTGTACATTATTGATTTAGACAAGGGGATTAAATGTAGTATCTCCAAATTTGCGGATGACACTAAGTTGGGTGGCAGTGTGAGCTGCAAGGAGGATTCTATGAGGCTGCAGAGCGACTTGGATCGGTTAGGTGAGTGGGCAAATGCATGGCAGATGAAGTATAATGTGGATAAATGTGAGGTTATCCACTTTGGTGGTAAAAACAGAGAGACAGACTATTATCTGAATGGTGACAGATTAGGAAAAGGGCAGGTGCAAAGAGACCTGGGTGTCATGGTACATCAGTCATTGAAGGTTGGCATGCAGGTACAGCAGGCGGTTAAGAAAGCAAATGGCATGTTGGCCTTCATAGCGAGGGGATTTGAGTACAAGGGCAGGGAGGTGTTGCTACAATTGTACAGGGCCTTGGTGAGGCCACACCTGGAGTATTGTGTACAGTTTTGGTCTCCTAACCTGAGGAAGGACATTCTTGCTATTGAGGGAGTGCAGCGAAGGTTCACCAGACTGATTCCCGGGATGGCGGGACTGACCTATCAAGAAAGACTGGATCAACTGGGCTTGTATTCACTGGAGTTCAGAAGAATGAGAGGCGACCTCATAGAAACGTTTAAAATTCTGACGGGGTTAGACAGGTTAGATGCAGGAAGAATGTTCCCAATGTTGGGGAAGTCCAGAACCAGGGGACACAGTCTAAGGATAAGGGGGAAGCCATTTAGGACCGAGATGAGGAGGAATTTCTTCACCCAGAGAGTGGTGAACCTGTGGAATTCTCTACCACAGAAAGTTGTTGAGGCCAATTCACTAAATATATTCAAAAAGGAGTTAGATGAAGTCCTTACTACTAGGGGAATCAAGGGGTATGGTGAGAAAGCAGGAATGGGGTACTGAAGTTGCATGTTCAGCCATGAACTCATTGAATGGCGGTGCAGGCTAGAAGGGCCGAATGGCCTACTCCTGCACCTATTTTCTATGTTTCTATGTTTCTATAATAGACTTGGCAGCAAAATTGAAGCACATGGAATAAAAGGGACAGTGGCAGCCTGGATAAAAAATGGGCTAAATGACATGAAACAGAGTGTAGTACTGTAGTGAAAGGTTGCTTTTCGGACTGGAGGAAGATATATAGTGGTGTTCCCCAGGGGTTGGTTCTAGGACCATTGCTTTTCATGATATATGTTAATGACTTAGACATGTATGTACAGGTCACAATTTCAAAATTTGCAGATGACACATACTTGGAAGTATAGTGAACAGTGAGGAGGAGAATGATTGACTTCAGGAAGACATAGACAGGCTGGTGAAGTGGCCGGACACGTGGCAGATGAAATTTAATGCAGAAAAATGTGAAATGATACATTTTGGGAGAAAGAATGAGGAGAGGACATATAAGCTAAATGGTACAATCCTAAAGGGATGCACGAACAGAGAGACCTGGGGGGTATGCGTGCATAAGTCGTTAAAGGTGGCAGGTCAGATTGAGAAAGCAGTTGAAAAGGCTTAAATGATCCTGGGCTTCATAAATAGAGGTATAGAGTACAAAAGTGTGGAAATTATGATGAACCTGTATAAAACACTGGTTCAGCCCCAACTGGAGTACTGAGTCCAATTCTGAGCACCACACTTTAGGAAGAATGTGAATGCCTTAGAGAGGGTGCAGAAAAGATTTACAAGAATGTTTCCAGGAATGAGGGACTTCAGTTATGTTAATAGACTGGAGAAGCTGGGGTTGTTCTCCTTGGAGCAGCAAAGATTGAAAGGAGATTTGATAGAGGTATTCAAAATTATGAGGGGTCTGGACAGAGTAAATAGAGAGAAACTGTTCCCATTGGCAGAAGGGTTGAAAACAAGAGGACACAGATTTAAGGTGATTGGCAAAAGAACCAAAGGTGACATAAGAAAAATCTTTTTTGCGCAGCAAGTGGTTAGGATCTGGAATGCACTGCCGGAAAAGGTGGTGGAGGCAGTCTCAATTTTATCTTTGAAAAGGGAGTTGGATAAATATCTGAAGGAAACAAATTTGCAGGGCTATGGGAAAAGGGCAGGGGAGTGGGACTAGCTGAGAGTCACATGGGCTCAATGGGCCAAATGGCCTTCTTCCGTGCTGCACATTCGAATTCCTTCCCTAAACTTCTCTGCTTCTTTACCTATCCTTCTTTAAGATACTCCTTAAAACCTACCTCTTTGGCCAAACCTTTTTTCATCTGCCTAATTTCTCCTTGGGTGACTCAGTGTCACTCCTGTGAAGCACCTTAGGACCTTTTACTCTGTTAATATAAATACAAGTTTTTGTTGTTATTACAGCTTTCAGCGACAGCAAGCAGACAAGGCTGCAGAGGTTCTTTCCTTGAAAGTGTTTCATTTTATCTGCTCAAGGGGCTGGATTTTAACTGCTCGCACGCTGGCAGCGGGGGAGCCCTGTAGCGCGTGGGGAACCTGGAAGTTTCAGCAGCCCATTTGTCAGTGGTTATTTAGAGCAGCCACTGCATTAGCAGCTGACTCCCGGGTTTCCCGACCAATTAGCGCGAGCAGGCATGATGATGACACGCATGAGTCTATTTCAGCTGAACTATTTAAAGGGACCCTGCGAAGATGAAAGTTGGAGGATTGTCCAGGTGGGGGACCAGAGGAAGCAACAGGATTAATGGAGTCCCAACATGGTAAGGCTACTCCCGAGAGCTGATGCGGATTTCTGTAAGGGACTATAGGAAGATTCTCTTCCCGAGCTGACTCCAGCATATCACTCCTCATATGTACTTACCTTGCAGGTGCACCCATTCCTATATGTCCAGGCACCTAAAGCGCATCTTCGGCATTCCAATTGCTTGCTCGATGACAGTTCTCGTGGTCTTGTGGCTTTGATTGTATCTCTCCTGGGCCTCATTGTTTGGATTCCTAATGGGTGTCACCAGCCACGTCTTCAAGAGAGAGTCCATGGCCCCAAGGAGCCAGCCACCTACTCAGTTTCGAGGTCCAAGGATCTCTGGGAGGGTCGACTGGTGAAGGATGAAAGCATCATGGCAGCTGCCTGAGAATCTTGCACACACTTGCATGATGATCGTTTTGTGGATGCATACGAGCTGAACATTGATGGAGTGGAAAACCCTTGTGATGGATGAAGACTCCAGGTTGATATAGGTGTCCTTGATTGTCACAGGTGTGCAGTCAGTCGATGACTCCCTGCACCTGTGGGAAGCCAGCCAGAGCCGCAAGCCCAGTGCATACTCATTCTGACTGGCCTCATCAGTTGCAAAGTGCACATAATTTCTGGCCCTGGCAGACATGGCATCGGTCACATGAGTGATGCATTTGTGGGCAGCAGATTGCAAGATTCTACTGATATTTCCAGCAGATCCGTGGAAGGAGCCAGAGCCAAAGAAATTAAGGGACGTGGTGACTTTAACAGCCAGTGGCAAAGCGTGCTCATGTCCACTTGGCAGGAGGTCTTCCAGGAGGCTGCAAATGTCTGTGACCACCTGATGCGATACCCTGAGCCTCCTGAGGCACTAGTGTTCTGACATGTCCAGGAAACTGATCCTCTGCCTACATACCCTGTGTTGGGGGTATCGTCTCCTGCGAGCTGCACCCCTGTGCTCAGCCCCTTTCTCCTGTGGAGTGGCAGGTCAGTGAGGAGAAGACGGCTGCTGCTGGTGCTTTTGCTGCTGTTGCTCATCTTGGTCCTCATCTGAGGTTCAAGGTAAAGCTGCATAAGCAGCACCCATGCTGAACTGATGCTTGATGGATTGAAAGTATAGACCAGACTCATAAAAATCCAAGGCAACAGAAATTACCTCCAAAGTAATGGAAGTCACCTGAAAAGTAGTGAAAGCACACTCTCGGAATAGGTCCTGTGAGTAAAAGCCTTTCACTTAGGCAAGGAAGCAGGTATGAGGTCTGAGTACTTATAGGATTGTTTGCCTGTCATTTGGCCAGACCCCTCAATTCGCGCTGTTATCACATCTTGCTTTCACTGGCGGGTTCCAGGAAATCCGAGAAACCTGTGCACTCAGAGTTAAATCAGCAGTTAAAACAGCTTCTAAATGCCTCTTAACATCTTTTGCTTGCCAACCTGCCTCTCCCATGGGAGTTTCTCGCAAGCAGCTGAAAGTACTACAGGTAAAAGCATTCAAGCTGGCTTTCTGACCCGCTGTCAGTTTCAGTCCTTTTAATCACCCGCCCACTTCCAAACACACTCATTTTTGTAGGTAAATTCTCTGCAAGGCATCTCACACCTCCTCTGAAGTGTCTCTTCCCAGACCCATGAGAAGTTACAGGTCAGCTGTGCTCCTGGGGCACTGTGATAGGGCAGTATCTCCCAAAGGGCTGTGAGATTTTCACAGGGAGACCTGCAAGTCCTCCTGGAAGAGGTGGCAGGCAGGTGTGCTGGCTCTTGGCTAATGTTGCACAGGTCTCCTGTGTGGCATCTTGAAAGAATCTGATGCCAAAATACTGCAGGGCAATGGTCATTTTAATAGTGACAGACAGAGCTGTTCTGGCAGTGGAGCGAGGCTGAAGATCTTTGCGAAGTCACACAAATGTGCATTAACAGCCTTGAACAATCTTGACCACAGATCTTCAAGAGACCCTCAAAGGACATGTGCTGCGTATAGGAATTGGTTGGGAAGTAGGAGACAGACATCGCAGAATTTGAAGAATAAATGTTGCTTGAGTATTGGTGAAGTCTTGACAATGTGTCCCAAATAATTTTCCGACGTGTTTCCTGTGATATCTTCACAGAGCACAAGCACACACAGCTTCCAACATGGCAGGCAGCTCTCTCGGAAGCCTCCGGAAATCTGCCTGGTTATGTTTAATGATTAACTCTGCAATTGCAGTACACAATACGTCCACATCCACAGTGTGGAGCTACAAACATTACAAGCTTACAGACATTACACTTCTCCCTCCTTAATGAAGAAGTTATTAAAACAAACATCATACATAATTTTCATGCTTATACATAACACAGGATATAAACTTACTTTTTTCCATATTTAAAAATTTAACTTCACCACTTGTTTTCTGTTTCGAAGAACAGAACCTTCCAAACATGGTGTCGAATCTAAACTCATTCGAGGCTCATCCTGAGGAACGTTTTCCTCCACGGAATTTTCTTGATTTTCATTTGAACTCACTTTAACTTCAGGCTCTTTGTTTTCCTGACTCGGACTCAGACTTTCATTCTGATTCTCTCCTGGATTTATTTCCAGTACATTGCATTTAGGATTTGCTACTGGTATATCAAAACTACCCGATGAGTCAGAAATAATTGAATCATTCCCACCTTCAACTCCTTCCATGTCTGTAGGTAAAATATGATCAATATGAACAAACCTAACCTGTCCATTATCAAACATCTTTACCAAATATGTACGAGGACCACATATCTTCACCACTTTTCCGAGTAACCACTTTAACCATTTATGGTGATGGTTCTTCACTCTCACCTTCTGGTTTAATTTCACACTTCCCTCTTTTACTCTACCTCTATCATGATTCTCTTTCTGTCTTAATTGTGTCTCTTTTACGGACTGTGCCAAATTTGGCTTTAACAACGAGAATCTGGTTTGTGGCTGTCGTTTGAGAAACAACTCTGCTGGTGTTCTACCAGTAGTTGTATGAGGACTATTTCGATATGTAATCAAAAAATTAGCCAATTTGTGATCCAATGACAACTGTCTTTTCCTTGGATTTGGATCTAACATTTGTTTTATGAGAGCACGTTTTACAATTTGTACAGTGCGCTCTGCTGCACCATTCGAAGCAGGATGGTATGGTGGAACCTTGGTATGTTTCACACCATTTTTGCTCGTGAATTGTGCAAATTCTTCTGAACGAAATTGTGGTCCATTATCCGAAACAATTTCTTCAGGGAGGCCAAATGAAGAAAATAATTTTCGCAAAATGTCCAATGTTTTACTTGCTGTTATTTTCCACATTGGAAATACCTCAACCCACTTCGAATGGCTATTAATCATAATGAACAATTGTTGTCCTTCTAACTCAGCAAAATCAATATGTAGCCTTTGCTACACCCTGGGAGGCCATTTCCATGGCTGTAATGGTACTGGTGATGGTTGCTTGCTTACTGATTGACATATCGTACACTGACTCACGATGTACTCTGGACCTGGCCACCATAAATAACTGCGTGCAAAACTCTTGGTCAAGCACATTCCCAGGTGCTGGTCATGGAGATCTCCCAATAATTTGGACCTGAATTTATTTGGTATAACCACTCTTGCACCCCACATGATACAATCTTTATCGACTGATAATTCATTCCGACGAATGAAGAATGGATGTGTATCTTTGTCTGTTACCTGGTTTGGCCATCCATTTGCAATATACTCATACACCTTTGACATCACTGGGTCACGTTTGGTTGCTCTACCAATTTCCTCAGCTGTGACTGGCAGTTCATCAATGTATGAAAAATAAAACACTTCTTCCCTATCGGGTGTAACTTGTGATGGGGAAGGCAATCTAGACATTGCATCAGCATTACTGTGATCAGCTGATCGTCTGTATTCAGTATCATATGTATATGCTGACAAAATCAAAGCCCATCTCTGCATTCGGGCTGCAGCTAATGTTGGAACTGGGGACTTTGGATGGAGGATTGCTGTAAGGGGCTTATGGTCTGTAACGATGGTAAACTTACAACCATACAAGTATTTGTGAAACTTCTTGACCCCAAAAATTAATGCCAAAGTTTTCCTTTCAATTTGCGCATAATTACTCTCACTGGCACTGAAAGTGCATGAAGCAAAAGCAATTGGTCTCTCCTCCCCACTACTTAATACATGAGAGATTACTGCCCCAACTCCATACGGAGAGGCATCACATGCTAGCTTAATCTCCTTAGATATGTCATAGTGAACTAACATGGTGCTCTCTACCAATTTGCTTTTACACTCCTGGAATGCTGTAACGCATTCTTTTGACCACTTCCAATGGACCTGTTTTTTCAAAAGTTCATTCAGTGGATGTAATACTGTAGCCAAATTTAGTAGGAACTTCCCATAATAGTTCAAAAGACCCAAGAATGAACGAAATTCAGTGACATTCCTGGGAGTGGGTGCATTTCTAATTGCATCCAATTTTTCCATGGTTAGCTGTAACCCATCTTTGTTTACTCTGTACCCTGAGTACTCCACTGAGTTTTTAAATAACTCACAATTACAAGCAGACACTCATACTCTGTGCTTCTCTAGCCATTTGAGGACTTCATTCAATATGAATTTGCCTATTTGGTGCTGAAATTAGTATGTCATCCAAATAACATATGACCCCTTCAATTCCTTGCAAAATCTGGTTCATCACACTTTGGAATATGGCAGAGGCAGAAGACACTCCAAATGGTAGCCTATTAAATTGATATAGGCCTAGATATGAGTATTTATAGTCAAACATGACTTAGACTCCTCATCTAGTTCAAGCTGTAAGTAGGCATTCGTAAGATCCAGTTTTGAGAAGATCTGAGAAGATTTGAGAAGAAGCTGTACTGATAGGGGACTCTATTGTAAGGGGAATAGATAGGAGTTTCTGCGGCTGCAACGAGACTCCAGGATGGTATGTTGCCTCCCTAGTGCAAGGGTCAAGGATGTCTCGGAGTGGCTGCAGAGCATTCTGGAGAGGGAGGGTGAACAGCCAGTTGTTGTGGTACATGTAGGTACCAATGATATAGTTAAGAAGCAGGAAAAGTTCCTACAAGCTGAATTTAGGGAGCTAGGAGTTAAATTAAAAAGTAGGACCTCAAAGGTCGTAATCTCTGGATTGCTACCAGTGCCACGTGCTAATCAGAGTAGAGGGAACAGGATAGTTAGAATGAACACGTGGCTTGAGCAGTGGTGCAAGAGGGAGGGATTCAAATTCCTGGGACATTGGAACCAGTTCTGGGGGAAGTGGGACCTATACAAAAGGGACGGTCTGCACTTGGGCAGGACTGGAACTGATGTCCTGGGGGTAACATTTGCTAAAGCAGTTCGGGAGTGTTTAAACTAATATGGCAGCGGGATGGGAACCTATGCAGCAAGACAGGGCGAAGTAATATGGAGTCAGAAACAGATGGTAGAAAGGTAAAAAGCAACAGTGGAAGGCTGAGTAAACAAAGGCAAGAAACAAAAAGGGCCACACTACATCATAATTCTAAAAGGACAAAGGGTGTTAAAAAAACAAGCCTGAAGGCTTTGTGTCTTAATGCAAAGAGTATCCGTAATAATAGAAACATAGAAACATAGAAAATAGGTGCAGGAGTAGGCCATTCGGCCCTTCTAGCCTGCACCGCCATTCAATGAGTTCATGGCATGAATTAACTGTGCAAATAGATGTTAACAGATATGATGTGATTGGGATTACAGAGATGTGGCTCCAGGATGATCAGGGCTGGGAACTCAACATCCAAGGGTATTCAACATTCAGGAAGGATAGAATAAAAGGAAAAGGAGTGGAGTGGTTAAAGAGGAGATTAATGCAATAGTTAGGAAGGACATTAGCTTGGATGATGTGGAATCTATATGGGTAGAGCTGCAGAACACCAAAGGACAAAAAATGTTAGTGGGAGTTGTGTACAGACCTCCAAACAGTAGTAGTGATGTTGGGAAGGGCATCAAACAGGAAATTAGGGGTGCATGCAATAAAGGTGCAGCAGTTATCATGGGTGACTTTAATATGCATATAGATTGGGCTAACCAAACTGGAAGCAATACGGTGGAGGAGGATTTCCTGGAGAGCATAAGGGATGATTTTCTAGACCAGTATGTCGAGGAACCAACTAGGGGCGAGGCCATCTTCGACTGGGTGTTGTGTAATGAGAGAGGATTAATTAGCTATCTCATTGTGCGAGGCCCCTTGGGGAAGAGTGACCATAATATGGTGGAATTCTACATTAGGATGGAGAATGAAACAGTTAATTCGGAGACCATGGTCCAGAACTTATTGAAGGGTAACTTTGAAGGTATGAGATGTGAATTGGCTAGGATAGATTGGCGAATGATACTTAAGGGGTTGACAGTGGATGGGCAATGGTAGACATTTAGAGACCGCATGGATGAACTACAACAATTGTACATCCCTGTCTGGCGTAAAAATAACAAAGGGAAGGTGGCTCAACCGTGGCTATCAAGGGAAATCAGGGATAGTATTAAAGCCAAGGAAGTGGCATACAAATTGGCCAGAAATAGCAGCGAACCCGGAGACTGGGAGAAATTTAGAACTCAGCAGAGGAGGACAAAGGGTTTGATTAGGGCAGGGAAAATAGAGTACGAGAGGAAGCTTGCAGGGAACATTAAGACGGACTGCAAAAGCTTCTACAGATATGTAAAGAGAAAAAGGTTAGTAAAGACAAATGTAGGTCCCCTGCAGTCAGAATCAGGGGAAGTCATAACGGGGAACAAAGAAATGGCAGACCAATTGATCAGGTACTTTGGTTCGGTATTCACTAAGGAGGACACAAACAACCTTCCGGATATAAAAGGGGTCAGAGGGTCTAGTAAGATGGAGGAACTGAGGGAAATCCTTATTAGTCGGGAAATTGTGTTGGGGAAATTGATGGGATTGAAGGCCGATAAATCCCCAGGGCCTGATGGACTGCATCCCAGAGTACTTAAGGAGGTGGCCTTGGAAATAGCGGATGCATTGACAGTCATTTTCCAACATTCCATAGACTCTGGATCAATTCCTATGGAGTGGAGGGTAGCCAGTGTAACCTCACTTTTTAAAAAAGGAGGGAGAGGGAAAACAGGGAATTATAGACCGGTCAGCCTGACATCGGTAGTGGGTAAAATGATGGAATCAATTATTAAGGATGTCATAGCAGCGCATTTGGAAAGAGGTGACATGATAGGTCCAAGTCAGCATGGATTTGTGAAAGGGAAATCATGCTTGACAAATCTTCTGGAATTTTTTGAGGATGTTTTCTGTAGAGTGGACAAAGGAGAACCAGTTGATGTGGTGTATTTGGACTTTCAGAAGGCTTTCGACAAGGTCCCACACAAGAGATTAATGTGCAAAATTAAAGCATATGGGATTGGGGGTAGTGTGCTGACGTGGATTGAGAACTGGTTGTCAGACAGGAAGCAAAGAGTACGAGTAAATGGGTACTTTTCAGAATGGCAGGCAGTGACTAGTGGGGTACCGCAAGGTTCTGTACTGGGGCCCCAGCTGTTTACATTGTACATTAATGATTTAGACGAGGGGATTAAATGTAGTATCTCCAAATTTGCGGATGACACTAAGTTGGGTGGCAGTGTGAGCTGCGAGGAGGATGCTATGAGGCTGCAGAGTGACTTGGATAGGTTAGGTGCGTGGACAAATGCATGGCAGATGAAATATAATGTGGATAAATGTGAGGTTATCCACTTTAGTTGTAAAAACCGAGAGACAGACTATTATCTGAATGGTGACAGATTAGGAAAAGGGGAGGTGCAACGCGACGTGGGTGTAATGGTACATCAGTCATTGAAGGTTGGCATGCAGGTACAGCAGGCGGTTAAGAAAGCAAATGGCATGTTGGCCTTCATAGCGAGGGGATTTGAGTATAGGGGCAGGGAGGTGTTACTACAGTTGTACAGGGCCTTGGTGAGGCCACACCTGGAGTATTGTGTACAGTTTTGTCTCCTAACTTGAGGAAGGACATTCTTGCTATTGAGGGAGTGCAGCGAAGGTTCACCAGACTGATTCCCGGGATAGCGGGACTGACATATCAAGAAAGACTGGCTCAACTGGGCTTGTATTCACTGGAGTTCAGAAGAATGAGAGGGGATCTCATAGAAACGTTTAAAATTCTGACGGGTTTAGACAGGTTAGATGCAGGAAGAATGTTCCCAATGTTGGGGAAGTCCAGAACCAGGGGTCACAGTCTAAGGATAAGGGGTAAGCCATTTAGGACCGAGATGAGGAGAAACTTCTTCATCCAGAGAGTGGTAAACCTGTGGAATTCTCTACCACAGGAAGTTGTTGAGGCCAATTCACTAAATATATTCAAAAGGGAGTTAGATGCAGTCCTTACTACTAGGGGGATCAAGGGGTATGTCGAGAAAGCAGGAATGGGGTACTGAAGTTGCATGTTCAGCCATGAACTCATTGAATGGCGGTGTAGGCTCGAAGGGCCGAATGGCCTACTCCTGCACCTATTTTCTATGTTTCTATGTTTCTATGACCACCTGTCAGTGTTGTAAACAAATCTTCTATATTCGGCAATGCATTGGGGACATTACCCTCTAGAACCTGGTTTACGGTTACTTTATAATCACCGCACAATCTTTCTTACCGTACCATCGGACTTAGGTATAACAACAATGGGTGTAGCCCAATTACATCGATCTATCTTACAAATAATGTTCTCAGTCTCTAGTCTTTTGAGTTATTGCTCAACTTTCTCCTTGAGTGCATATGGTACGAAACGTGGCTAGTAAACCGATCTAGCGTCTTTCTATACCTTGACACTCGCCTTGAAGCCTTGGATCGGACTGCCCGTTTCACAGAACACCTTCGGATACTTCTTGATAACCTCATCCGTTGATGAAAATCTCGCTTCCACACAGAAAATCTTACTCCAATCCAGCTTCAGTGAGCTCAACCAATTTCTTCCTAGTAAGGCAGGCTTGTCTCCTTTCACTACTATTAGAGGCAAGTTGTGAAATTGATCTTTATATTTCACCAGTACAGTGATACGACCTACCACAGGAATTTTCCCGAATAACCTCGCAGCTCTGTCTTGGATTTCTCCAGTTGAAAATCACGCAATTTGTTGAGGTATAGTGACTCCGGTACTACACTCACGGATGCACCCGCGTCAATTTCCATTGGTATCTTGAATCCCGCAACATCTATGTGGATTTTGATGCTTTCTGAATCGCTGTCCATGCTCCTGATGACGTGTAACTCTAATATCCCCTCGTCCTGTTGTTGTTCTTGCATGCTATGTAGTCTCTTGTGATTTCTACTCATAGCTTTGAATGCTGGACTCAGCTTTAAAAACTGGTTGACATAGAAACATAGAAAATAGGTGCAGGAGTAGGCCATTCGGCCCTTCGAGCCAGCACTGCCATTCAACAAGATCATGGCTGATCACCCACCCCAGCACCTCCCCCCCCCCCCCCCACGCCCCCTCCACACACCCCGACCCCCCCAGCCGCAAGGACCACATCCAACTCTCTCCCGAACACATCCAATGAACTCTCCACGGCAGGAACCCCACAGGCCAACAACTCCCCGAGTGAAGAACTCTCTCCCAATCCCAGCCCCAAACAGCCTACCCCCCATCCCAAGAGCGTGCCCACCCCCCCCGGCTCCGGACCCACCCAACACCGGGAACACTCCCCCCGCACCCAACCCACCCCGTCCCCTCAGAATCCTTCCCAAATGCTGAACACCCCCGGATGTCGAGCCCCCAGCCCCGGAGCCACGTCCCCGCGACGCCAACCACACCACATCCACCAACCGCCATCTGCGCAGTCAACCCGTCCACCCCACTCTGAACACTCCCCGCACCGAGGCACAGAGCCCCCAGGCCCGCCCCTCCAACACACTTCGCCCCCCCAGAGCTCCGCTGCAATGTGGCCCCTCCTGTCCCCCGCCCTGGGTTTCTCCGCCTCCCACCTCCACCACTCTCCCCTCCATCCCCCGCCCCCGCCCCCTCAACTTCCCTCTGCCTCCCTGCACAGGCTCCCATCTTGGGGGCGGTAACCTTCTGGGGCAGGGAATTTTATCCCCCAGCGTGGCAGTCCTGTTCCCACCGCAGAATTGACCTTACCACCCCTCAATGGAAGCGGAGTGCAATTTCCCACACTCCACTTCCTTTGGGGGCAGTTACCGGGGCACGACTGGATGCTCCTGTGGCAGTTTGAACTGGTGCTTTCCACTCTCCCGTCCTGTGACAGTTGGAACTGGTGCTCTCCACTCTCCTGTCCTGTGACAGTTTGAACTGGTGCTCTCCACTCTCCCGTCCTGTGACAGTTTGAACTGGTGCTCTCCACTCTCCCGTCCTGTGACAGTTTGAACTGGTGCTCTCCACTCTCTCTCCTGTGACAGTTTGAACTGGTGCTCTCCACTCTCTCTCCTGTGACAGTTGGAACTGGTGCTCTCCATTCTCCCATCCTGTGACAGTTTGAACTGGTGCTCTCCACTCTCTCTCCTGTGACAGTTTGAACTGGTGCTCTCCACTCTCTCTCCTGTGACAGTTGGAACTGGTGCTCTCCATTCTCCCATCCTGTGACAGTTTGAACTGGTGCTCTCCACTCTCTCTCCTGTGACAATTGGAACTGGTGCTCTCCACTCTCTGTCCTGTGACAGTTTGAACTGGTGCTCTCCACTCTCTCTCCTGTGACAATTGGAACTGGTGCTCTCCACTCTCCCATCCTGTGACAGTTGGAACTGGTGCTCTCCACTCTCCCGTCCTGTGACAGTTTGAACTGGTGCTCTCCACTCTCCCGTCCTGTGACAGTTTGAACTGGTGCTCTCCACTCTCTCTCCCGTGACAGTTTGAACTGGTGCTCTCCACTCTCTCTCCCGTGACAGTTTGAACTGGTGCTCTCCATTCTCTCTCCTGCGACAGTTTGAACTGGTGCTCTCCACTCTCTCTCCCGCGACAGTTGGAACTGGTGCTCTCCACTCTCCTGTCCTGTGACAGTTTGAACTGGTGCTCTCCACTCTCTCTCCTGCGACAGTTGGAACTGGTGCTCTCCACTCTCTGTCCTGTGACAGTTTGAACTGGTGCTCTCCACTCTCTCTCCTGCGACAGTTTGAACTGGTGCTCTCCACTCTCTCTCCTGCGACAGTTTGAACTGGTGCTCTCCACTCTCTCTCCCGCGACAGTTTGAACTGGTGCCCTCCATTCTCCCGTCCTGCGACAGTCCGAACTGGTGCTCTCCACTCCCTCCCCTGTGACAGCTGGAACTGATGCTCTCCACTCCCCCGTCCCATGACAGTTGGAACCGGTGCTCTTTAATCTTTACCCTTCAATCGGCATGCTTTTGCAAGATGCCCAGTCTTTGTGCAGAAGAAACACTCTGCCTTCACGTATGGACAACTTTGAGCAATGTGTTGTCCCAGGCACCTATAGCACGACTTTGACGCCCTGTTAGAATTTCCAGTTTCTGAGAATTTGGGCCCCCACCATCTTTTACCTTGAACCTGCAGGTGATTTACCTCGGTTGACTGACGACCGTAATTATTATTTAATTCTCGGGAATATTGTTCGGCCATGCCCATCGACCTCGCCGTCTGACAAGCAATCTCAAAAGTCAAGTCATCAGTCATCAATAACTTCCTTCTGATCGCATTATTTTTCACCCCACAAACAAAACGATCCCGTAATGCTCGGTTTTGAAAGTTTCCAAAATTACTGTGCATCGATAGCTTTTTTAATGTTACGATGTAATCATTGATACTTTCATCAGCCTTTTGATTCCGAATCCCAAAACGATAGCTTTCAGCAATTTCTAACGGTTTGGGGTTATAGTGCTGCTCCAGCTTTGTTAAAATTTCTTTAAGCGTTGTGTCCTTTGGCTCGTCAGGCACAAGCAGATTTACAAGGGTGTCATACAATGCCGGACCTGCCTCTGATAAGAAGATCGCTTTCTTACGTTTCAACACAGCCCAGTTCTGGACTGCATTGTCTGGAACTTCGATTATGTTATTTGCAGTGAAATACATTTCTAACCGATCCACATACGCTTTAAAACATTCCCAGTTGTGTCTATATTCCCCCAAATGTCCCAATACACCTGCCATTTTAATCTCTAGCTGTTCACACCGTGTGCTGTATTTTACCTCGGATTTTGTAGCTTTTTTCCAAAGACAGAAACTTCCAAAGTCTCCCTGTCGGCTAGCTGAATCCTTCACCAACAAAATTTAAGCTTTAAATCATCTGAAAAATCCCATCTTGCCGCCAAATGTGATATATTCATAGAGCACAAGCACACACAGCTTCCTACATGGCAGGCAGCTCTCTCGGAAGCCTCCGGAAATCTTCCTGCCATGTAGGAAGCTGTGTGTGCTTGTGCTCTGTGAATATATCACATTTGGCAGCGAGATGAGCTTTTTCAGATGATTTAAAGCTTAATTTCTGAGGTTTTCTTCACAGCTCCAGCAGCAATGAACATGAAATGGTGAGTATCCCTTTAATTAGCATTTGAAATTGGCATCAATGCCATGTTTACTCCCTAACAACTGGTCGCTCTTAGAAGAGGGTGCTAGTTGAAGCTCTAGCAACCAAAATGCGGTGTAGCCTCTTTAATCAGCCATTTTAAGTGGCAATCGGCCCTTTAACTAGTCTCTGGGTGGCTATTCCTCGTGCAGGCTTCAATTCCTTTACCAAGATGGCATCTTGCATTAAACATGAGCTAAACTGGCTTTCAGCTCAAGACCCCACCTTAACCACCTCGGAGGACCATTAGCACCTGAACATGTTGCTGAAAATCACGCACAATCTATTTCCTCTGGTGGGAAGTCCACATGTAGAGGGCATAGTAGAGCTAGGCGAGTTAGGAGTGAAGTTAGGAAACGCTTCTTTACACAAAGGGTTGTAAAAATCTGGAACTCTCTCCAAAATGTTGTCGATGCTGGGACAACTGAAGCTTTGAAGACTGAGATTGACAGATTCTTGTTAGATAAGTGCATCAAGGAATAAAGGTCAAAGGCAGGTAACTAGGTAACTGGAGATAAGATACAGACCAGCTATGATCTAACTGAATGGTGGAACAGAGTCGAAGGGCTAAATGACCTACACCTGTTCCTATAGACATGATGTGGAAGATAATACTGGGTCAGCTGGTATCTTCTGCAATGCTTACCTTATTCTCCTCGTCCTTCTCCATAACGATGGCATAGAAAGGAATGCCCATGGGGAAATGCCATCCTTTCACCAGAGCCATTCTGAATCTTAAAGTTATGCACCACCCTGATGAAGATATATTACCATTCCTTCATGGCTGCTGGGTCAATATCCTGGAATTCCCTAGCCACTACCATTGTGGGAGCCGTATCACAAATGTTGAACAACATAGCCAAAACAGATAAATGCAACTCAGAAGAAATCATGATTAAACTAGATAGTGCTCTGATTAGACTGTAACTTGACTACTGCATCCAATTCTAGTCACTGAGACACAAGGGAGACATTCAAATATTAGAGGCACATCAGAGAAGAGCCAATCTCCCAGTATCAGGGGCCTGAGGTATAGGAAAGACCGGAGAGCCTCGGATTTTTCGCCTTGAACGGAGGCACCTGAGAGATCATCTGATAGAGGGATATAAAGAAAATCTTGGATTCATATACCATCTTTCACAGCCACCGGACGTCTCAAAGTGCTTTACAGCCAATGAAGTACTTTTGGAGTGTAGTCACTGTTGTAATGTAGGAAACACGGCAGCCAATTTACACACAAGCATGCTCCCACAAACAGCAATGTGATAATGACCAGATAATCTGTTTTTGTTCGGTTGATTGAGGCCAGGACACCGAGGATAACTTCTTCAAAATAGTGCCATAGGATCTTTTATGTCCACTTGAGAGAGCAGATGGGGTCTCGGTTTAACGTCTCGTCCAAAAGACAGCATCTCCAACAGTGCAGCGCTCCCTCAGCATTGCACTGGAGTGACAGCCTCAATTTTTGTGCTGAAGTCCCTGGAGTGGGACTTGAACCCACACGTTCTGACTCTGAGCCAAGAGTGCTACCCACTGAACCACAGCTAACATGGTATGGAAAAGGTGAATCCAGAATATTGCTCTGAAATAAAGCTTAGGAGTAGGACAAGCGAATACAAGTCAAACTAATGAAAGGTAACTTTAGGAGTGATATCAGATGGTTCTTCTTCACGCAGAAAGTGGCCAACACTTGAAATGGATGCCTAGGTGAATCATTTAAGAAACAACTAGAAGCAGCAATGGGGACATTTTTCTGGATGGATTAATGAAGATGGACAAAATGGCCTTTCTCATCCCTAGGTATCTTGTGACCTTGTAATCACCACAAGGGCTGTTGTGTTAAAAGGAAAAGGCCCACCCCCACCACCTTCACAGGGCAGCTAGGGCTGGGCAATAAATGCAGCCTTGCCAGTATCAACACACCCCAGGAACTATTTTTTAAATTTAGAGCTATTCTCCCTCCAGTCCTCCATCCAATTTTGGAGTTCACTTCATTTTCTTACTGTCTCCTCATTGCCAAGCTCTGCCAGGGGGGCATTTCTATGGGGGGTTCTCTCACTTGTCCACTATAACTTCATTAGAAGAGCTTTGAAAAAGTTTTATTTTATATGGTGTAAACAGCTCTGATTGTTCTATTTGGTAATATACACTAGGGCCGAGAAATTGGCCTCCTTAGTGCCTCCCGTTATAGCCTCTGGCGGATGATAACAGGGTGCTAACCGGGTTCCGGCAGGGCACGACTGTATCATCGACTCCCGCCATATTTGGCGGGCAGTTTGCACCGACGGTGTGGCATTGCGCCCCGATCTCCTTTGTCCAGAGATTGTGACGTCATCGTCGTGCACATCGCCACGGTAGCGCCCCGGACCCGAACTTGGGTTCCGCCCCCTGCAGCATCGCCGGGTGAAAACACCGGCAGCTGCAGGAGGCGTCCATTGGGAGGCCGGGCGCTTCGGGGGCGATACTTAAAGGCGAGGTGGCCGAGGTAAGTAAAAAAAAAAAGGTACCTTCTCTCTTTCAAGTGTCTGGCCGGTCTTCTTTGCCCGCGATCGATCAGCCCAGCACTCTGCTTGAGTGCATCGGGCTGATTGCGCCGGATCGTGGCTCTTGTCAGGGAGCATGCAAGTTTTTATTTTGCAGAGTGTGCAGCAATGGCCCTTCCCAATAAGGGAGGGAAGGAACCTTTCCACGTGGTAGTGCTGTATGGCCCAGTGTGCAGCACTGTTCCACTCACCGCCCCACCTGCTGTCAATTGCGCTCCAGGCAGAAAGTGGTGCACCTGACTTCGCGCTTCACTTCCTTCCTGGAGCGCTGCCCCCGAACTTCTTAAAAGTACAAAAAGATTAATGCCTGCTGCTAATTTTTACTACTTTCAAAAATTAGCGCTCCAAATGGGACGCTCCCGAATCTCTCCCCCTAGTTGTACAGAAATGGCATCTTTAGCTTTCTAACTGTCGACGGGAATTTTACAGACTTTGCGCTGTTGGTGGGTTGTCCTGTTAGTCTGTTCAAAGCACATGGATAATTCAGGCCGGAAAATCAGGCACTGCATGCCCGCAATCTTCAGCTTTCTAACACACAGAACTGGAGTTCAGGGCTCGCCATCTGTAGCACAGGGTCATTTTCTCTTAGAACTGAAGTGACAGGGTGTAAAACATGTGCATCTATCAGAGACCAATAGGTGGAGCATGGCTTTAGTTACAAAGCTGGGTATGGAAAATGTCATGTATCCTACATGGCTACTGTTGGTACTATCACAAGGTGTGCCATCAGAGGGCACAGCAGTGGGAGACTTGTAGGTTACCTGTACAGGTGTGCCTGGCCTAATATAAAAGGCAGGCAGGTGATCCTCACTCTGGAGTGATCAATAAAGGACTAAGGTCACTACTGTTCAAGTACAACACATTGCCTCGTGGAGTTATGATCAGAGCATCCAAGGACATACAATTGGCGACGAAACTACGAACTTTCACGTGAAAATGGCTACCCTTGGTATGTTGCAGCAGTTCGCCGATGATGATGATTGGGATGCCTTTATGGAGAGGCTCGGCCATTTCTTCACAGCAAATGACCTGGCAGGTGGCCATCTCTGTGAGCCAGGCATTCATGACGTCGACCTGCGGTTCTAGGCAGATGACTCACCCTCAGGACTCAAACCCGGCAAGTACTGTCCACAGAGTGGCGCCTTTTAGAGGCTGGACTGTAGAATGTGCACCTTCTCAGAGAAGAGAGAACAGGCCCCTAACTCAGAGTCCGCAGAGGCGGGTTAATCGAGTAGCCCCATGCTGGCGTTGTGGAGGGAATCACAGGGTTCACCAGTGCCGTTTTAAAGACCATGTATGCAAAGGCTGCATCACAAAGGGCCACCTCCAGCGAATGTGTAAGAGAAATATGACTCACTATGTTGATAAAGAGTCTGCAGATGGCCTTAAGTCCAGCGCGGACTATGAAACAATAGTCAGAGAGACAGCTCAGCCCCATGACTAGGTATATAACATGTTCACCTGCACCACCGAGTGTTCCCCGTTGAGGATGGAAGTTGAGATAGATGGCGTTCCAGTCTTCATGGAAGTGGACACGGGGGCGAGCCAGTCAGTAATGAATCAAGAAGCCTTTGAGAGACTATGGGATAATCAAGCTGAACGACCCAAGTTGGTCCCGGTTCAAGCAAAACTGCGCACCTACACCGATGAACTTATCCCAGTCGTTGGTAGTGCGGATGTTAAGGTACTCCATGATGGCGCAGTGCACAAGTTACCTCTGTGGGTTGTTGCAGGTGATGGACCAACACTACTTGGAAGAAGGTGGATGGAGAAGATCCATTGGAAGTGGGAAGACTTCACCCCTTCAGCGATTGATGCCCTCTGCACTCAGAGGCAAAACAAGCCCTCATCTGAGGTTGGATCCGGCGCCAGAGAGCAGACCAGCACAGCACCCGAGGCAGAGACCGCCCAGCACGACTGCATGGTGGTGATCCAGCTGAGACGACACGAGCGCACCTTCTAGGATCCAGTGGCAGGACTCCGGAGGAAGAAAATCAGATCCAGAGGCGACTTCCCAGCTTCGGAGGCAAAACCCGGGGAGAAGAGGATCACCGCAGTTGACATCGTGGATGGAGGAAAGATGGCGTCCGAAACACGAGGTGATGCACTGAAGAAAAAGATGGCAGCGGCCAGACCACGAGGTGCAGCGCTGATGGAGCAACATGTGGCACCAAGTGGAGAAGAGGATTTGGGTAAAGAAAGCAAGGCTCTCTTAAAGGAGGCCTGCAACCCAAAACACTTAAACAGACAATGTAATAGCAACTGTGAGTTAGAGATAAAATGTACAACTGATGATCAGAGTTGTGTACAGGCAATAAGCAAGGAAAAGTCATGCGATTGCGATCATGTAAAATGTGTAATTGATGATCAGAATTGTGTACATGCAACAAGCAAGGAAAAGTCACGTGATCGCGATTGGAGCTACAAGGTATTCACAATAAGTAATGAAACGTTGTGCGATGTAGGATTTCAACTGCACACAGCCAATGCAGCGGGCAAACACCCATCGGGAGCACACAGGTCCAGCAACCTACCCAACGCTGTAGCCTGCGTCCCTGAGACCAGAGTTATGCACCATGGAGTGTGGCCACAAGCAGCCAATACACACAAGCTGCAGAGCGAACGATCTCAAGAGGGTAATGGCACCGGTATCGATACTCTGCCCCTGATCGGCTCCGCTTCTCAGGCACCTGATGGCACTAACCGCCACGAGCCTAAAAGAGCAAACCGCGCTGAGGTGCAGTCCCCAGACCCCATCGCCACCAAGGCCAGACCCGGGCACGAAGGGCCACCCGCAACAGTTCTCCAAAAGGGGACCGGGACCAGCCCAGATCTCAAGCCAAACAATGCCCAGGCTAGCGAGTCAGCAGTTCCCTGTGCACTGCTAGACGGCAGCTCCTCAGGGAGCAGCAGCGACCCAGGGTGCAAGGAAAGGACAGGGAGGTCACAGGCATCTGTGAACAGGCCCGACGCTAGGAGTAACGGCAACAGCCCCAAGAGCAGGCAACTTGAGCCAACCGGGTTCCCACTGCCAGCACGGGGCACCGCGCTGCCACCAGACTACCTGGACACCATCCAGTAGTTCTGGAACTAGCTTGTCCTTATGCACCGGCTACCGATCCCCAGTATGTATCGATAATATATCTCACCAGTCTAACGTGTCTCACAACTGAACCACAAATGTAATGCAAACTTGTTTTTCTGGACTTTAATGTATATGAATGCAATGAGCCTCCTGCATAATCTATATGTGGGGGGAGGAGAATGGAGTGGTCAGGGACACACACAAACAGCAATCACCAGCACTCTACTCCCAACGAAACACCAACCACTCACCCAAGATTGAAACGACCCGCCGAGGGTCAACCAGATAGAGCTAAGCTCAGAGCACAATCAATGCAGAGGTGATTTGCACTCAAGGTTTGGGGGAGAGTGATGTCATTTATCCTACATGGCTACTGTTGGTACTATCACAAGGTGTGTCACCAGAGGGCACAGCAGTGGGAGACTTGTAGGCGACTTGTACAGGTGTGCCTGGCCTAGTGTAAAAGGCAGGCCACCAAGTGTGATCCTCACTCTGGAGTTATCAATAAAGGACTAACGTCACTACAGTTCAAGTACAACACACTGCCTCGTGGAGTCATTATCAGAGCATCCAAGGACATAACAGGAAGGAAGGCATGGAAGGCCAGGCAGGGTGTCACATCTCAGCAACTAGCCCCAGCTGTTAATATTTGAGGGCTAATTTATTAAATTCCTGCTGCAATGCCCTCTTGGCAAGGCTTCCTGTTATCAGCACAATGTTAGAAGATTACTGCTATCGTTTTAAATTGAAAGTAGGTGGCAGATTACAGATTACGTGTATATTTTTAGAATGGATTATTGAGCATGGCTCCAATGCAAGGGCTATCCTGTAGGATAGGGTTATTGGAAATAATTACTCTGGTGGATGGGTTATTGGAGAGGATTACACAGGAGGAGGGGGTTATTGGAGAGGATTACGTGGATGAAGGAGTTTTTTGAGAGGATTAGCCTAGAGGACATTTTTGTAGGGAATTACGCTGGTGAATAGTATAATTGTAGAGGATTAAGCTGGAGGATAGGGTTATTAGAAAGGATTACACTGGATATTGGGGTTACTGAAGAGGATTACACTTGATATTGGGGTTACTGAAGAGGATTACGCTGGATATTGGGGTTACTGAAGAAGATTACGTTGGATATTGGGGTTACTGAAGAGGATTACGCTGGATATTGGGGTTACTGAAGAGGATTACACTGGATATTGGGGTTACTGAAAA